>NC_035434.2:51496762-51817675 GCF_002127325.2 Helianthus annuus | reverse complement strand
TAAGGAATTTACGAAGAAAGCGAGCACCGTAGATGTTTTGCGCGATCTAGATAACAAAATTAAGGAACGATTGGATCAGTTCTTCAACCTTAAAAAGGGGAAATAAAATGCTAAGTCGTAGAAGTACTTTGTTGATGTTCTTTGTTGCAAACATCTTTGACATTTTGGTTTTTTAATTTTATTTTTAATTCTTAAATTTTCTGATTAATCATAAACTAATGGGACAATTTCCTTATTCAACACACAATTTCCATACAAAATAAAACACTTAGATAAACATAAAAAACGCATGATTTCACTACCCAGATGATTGATGATACATAATAACCATCAGAAATAGGACTCCGAAAACTTGATCTTCGTGTCCATAGAGCATCCTAAGACGGTTATTGCATCCGCAAGCTCCTTTAACTGTTTCTCATCCCGCTTGCCAAGATCAACCATAAACATCATAGCCACCTCTTTGACACTTGAATCTGTCATACCAGACAACAAATTGAAAATATCTTCTCGCCTATTCATGTTCTCTCTGACCCTAGAAATGTTAGTTTCCAACAACTCTTTACAAGACTTGTCTTCAGCTATTTGATCCTCGATCCTCTTTTTGAGATAAACACGCATACCAGATGATGAAGAAGAACCACATGATGAATTACAAGAATCTGCCATCTTTAAGATAATATTTGAATGGTCTTCCAATGATATATAAAAGGAAATAGCAAACAAGAGGACAACTAAAATTATTAACCATGACAACTGTATGGTTCAGGAATCATCCTAGCTGTTTTTTTTGGAGTTTTCTTGGTCCAGTACAGATATTATGTAACAAAATCACGCATTTACAAATTATCACGCTTTTATAACAAATCACGCATGTATTAAAAATGACGCATGTATCAACTTATCACGCATGGATATAAGCCACTGAAATGATCACGCATGTATTAAATAATCACGCATGTGTTTACTCATGGTGCATTATGTAAGCTACTGCATTATGTAAGCTACTAAGATTTGTTAAAAATATTAAACAATATTCAGGATACAAGTTGATATAAAATATAATTATTCCTAATAATAATGAAACCTACAAATAGACTCTTAAATCGATATGACTAGTCATTATGTAAGATATCTAATTTTACTTACCAAATCTCTCTCAACTACCATATTAATTCACAATCTATATACATATATGATTCCCCCCTATTAGATTTATGCAAAAAAAAAAAAATAACACCTCTCTTCAAAGAAAACAACAATGTCTACTGATCCCGCGAGCGAAGCAATCAAGGAGCTCCTGTCAACCCGTAGGTTGACAGAGCTTGCTTCTAATGTTAACTCTTCTAACAGTATTCTGGATGTGCAGGGGAGGCTCTTAGAATAGCAAAAGAAGAACCAGGAAGTCTGGGGGAAACTCCTAGAAGAACCAAAATCTTCATTGAGAGACAATAGCATAGAGATGATGAAGGATCAGTCATCTGCAGATAACTTGGTTTACTCATATCTGAAAGATGCAGTGGAGACGATTAAAGAGAAGATGGAGACGACTGAGAAGGAGCTTGGGAAGATATTGACACCGAACTAAGTGGTATTGCTGATTAATCCACTTTTTTTGTTGATTTTTGGGATGGCCTAATGTTGTTGGTATTTTGAACTATGGTGGTTTTTGGTGTATTAAACTCATATGTGGGTATATTTAGGGAAATCATCCAGGGCTTAATTATAACATGCTTTCAGACCTTTTTGAGGCATCGATGAATGTTATTTTAGCATTATTAATATGAAAAATGCATGTTAATTATTATCACGTGTGTGCCTTTTTTTATGACGCTAGTTATGATGATGAAAATCTGTGTTTGGGTATGTTTTGGGTGGAAATCGCTGTGAAGAAGGGTTAAGACAGGTTATGCAAAAATGTTAAAGAGGGGTTTAATGGTCATTTGAGATCTCCATTTCAGATAGTTCTGTATAGTTATGATTAATCACGCATCTGCATATCGAAAAGGGGTAAAAAAGAATCAAATGAGATATTAAATCACGCATATCATGGTAAAATGTTGTGAATGTCACAGATTACATAAAGTTGTGTCTTAATAAAATCATAAAATATGGAATGTTTAAATGAATGCAATTGTGGTTCAAAAATTACTCGTCTTCCCATTCAGAATCACTGTTATCTGCTTCGTCAACCTCCTCATACTCCTCCTCTTCCTCACTAGTTTCTACCTCCTCGTCCTCTTCGTCAACTAAACCAGGATCATTCTCTAACTGAATTGCTCTTCTTTTCCTCCCCTTCTTATTGGCATTCTTATCAGCATTCTTATCGGCAACACTAGCTTTACCCTTTAAAACCTCGCAAGTTCGAATATCATGACCTTTGATATTGCAAACACTGCATGTCCGACTTCTCTTGCCTTTTAGACTAATAATTTTCTCTTTTTTTTATTTAATCCGCTTATGTGAACCACGTCCTTTGTTTCTAATACTGGTTGGCACACGGACTGTAGGTGGAGCATCAGTGTTCGGTTTCTCGTAACCGATTAACCTTGAATATTTATCAAACTTCGGGTCGATGGGCTTGGTTATGCGAAGTTCATCAACCATTTCTTTCATCTCCCTCATCCGATCCCTGACTATAAGTAGATGATCAAAATCTTTCATCAAGTTACCAAAAAGATACTCTCCGGTCTGCATATTCTCAAACGCAACCTCTTTGGCCTTTTTATGCGCATCATTATCATCAACACTTAAATCAAATGTATTATTTAGATCATTCGGTACCACGTCTTTGGTCCATCTTCTCATAACGTACTTGTTGGGAATTTCTTTCACTTTGAACAGCTTGAACACAAAATATATATGTTTGCACAACAATCCATATTGTTCAAACCAGCGACAACTGCATGATGCAATTACATCCTCCCCCTTCTTGAAACAAACCTAAACAAAAACAATTGAAAATTAAAAATCAAATAAAAAAGGCACGTTGTTATGTAATAAGGCATGTTAGCTGGTCTAGATAGTGTTACCTCTAGTAAACCGTCGCCGTGGGCTTTCCAATCCTTCATACTTATCTTCAAAAACGGTTCCTCAATTTTAGTCTCCATAGGAAGGCACTCGGACAGTGTTCCTTGTAACTCTGACTGTTGATCAGCAAAAATTGACCTGGTGTAAATTTTCATAGCATCATCCTCTAAAGTAGATTCAGAAAAGTTATATGGGGTTGTATTTCTAGATATATGGTCATTCTTCCGATGGTTGAATCTTTGCACGTCCATTGCACCATCAAAATGGTTAAAGAACTCAACAAGGGTAAGTTGAGAATTCGCCACTTGACAGAAAAATGGTTTTCGCTCTCTGATTTGGATGTGGTCCGCATAAGCCCAAACATAGGCTTATAACGATAGAAAGCTGGAATCCACGAAGATCTCATGCCAAACATATCATCAATCTATTTATTATCGGTTAGACCGAATTCAATCATTATCAGCTTCCATTCTCTCTCAAACGTTTCTGGCGCAATCGAATCAGTCCATACAATGTCACACATACGTCTCTTGAACTCTTCGTTGTTACACAACTCATGTCCCACCTATTAAAACAAAGAATTGGAACTTACTGAACAAGGGGGCAAGTAAAAAAAATGAGTGTAGGAAATAATAACGCATGATGAACTTTTTTTGTACTACGGGCAAATAAAAATCAGAAATCAATATAGTTATTACGCCGGTTGTAATAATAATCACGCAGGTTGTAGTTGAGCCTAACCTTATCAGCAAGTTTCTTCATTATGTGCCACATACATAATCTGTGCCTACTCTTATCGAACACTGCTTCAATAGCTTGTTTCATCGCAGGATCCTGATCAGTGACGACCACCTTCGGCTGCTTACCAAATGAGTTCAAAAATGATTGTAAAAGCCACTTGTATGATTCAATGCTTTCGGATGCTAGCAACCCGGCTCCAAGCGTCACATTCCGACAGTGGTTATCAATACCAGTAAAAGGTACAAAAACCATTTTATACCTTCAAAATGTGGATTAAAAAATGAATAAAAAACCAGAAGATTATACAAAAAATAAAATAACAGGAATAACATTGAAGTGAGGACTAACTTGTTGGTTTTAAATGTAGCATCAAACGATATGACATCTCCAAACTCAGCATAGTTACGTTTGCACAAACCATCGGCCTAAAACAAGCCAGTTAATCGTTTGTTTTCATCGACTGAATGAACGAATGAATAATCAACCATAAACTGCTTTTTATCGGTCTACCTATTGATAACCATATCTGCATCATACTCTCCGATATAGGTATGTATCCTAGCTCTAAAATTCTTGCAATCGTCTTTAGTTGCGCCAACATTTTCAAAACCTCCGTATCTTTGTCTCATTATATTGAAGGCTTTCACTGGCCCAAGATTCAATGTACCAAGCTCCCATATCATCTCTTCTTGTGTTTCGGAAAGATGTCTATAAGCTGGTAATAAATGCATATCTTTGGGGCACACGAATTTATGATTATGCGACTGAACAAACTTATCAATCTTATACAGCACCCCATCCGTCGAACAAAGCTTAATTTGAGCTTTATAGCCGATTCGAATAGTCGGTCTGTTCCTACGTTTATATGGCTTAGACAACTTCGAATAAGGATCATCAAATTCCTGTGGTTTATGCCCCTCCTTTGAACACACAAAGTATTTAGTCTTGATAATACCACCAACATGATGTTCACTTCCTTTTCGAGCAGAGAACCCTGCCTTCTTGGCATATGTCTGATAAAAAACATATGCTTGCTCTATGGAAGAGAATTCCATTCCGATAACAGGAACACATGATGAAGCTACCTCCATAATATACAATCTTTCATCTACACATTTTAAAAATGACAAAAAAATATTATAAACATGACCTCTAACCAAAGACACACATGGAAAGAACAAATCACGCAAGTTGCATCAATAATAATAACGCATCAAAAATAATACCGCATGATGGAAAAAAAGCATCTAGTAATGTATACTTCATAATAATAACGCATGGTTAGTGAAATTACACAGGTCTTCTTCAATACATAGCTTATAAACATGCGTGATTATATTACATTTCAAAAAAACTAATGATCAAAAAATGATGCACGAGCAAAAATAACACATCATACAACAATAATTTGGTTGAATTCTGGAAAATTGAAACCATTTAATTGACAACTTACTGGTCTGATCGTCTAATAGAACGTGGTTGTCTGATGTCAGATTCCTATATTGCACTGCAGCATCATGACCGGCATTGACCTCAGCATCTTCAAATTCAATATCATCTATGTTTCGAGCATTACTACTCTGTGGATCCATTACAAACAATAAGTGATGGAAACCCTAATCGCCCACCAATAACCGCTAATTTGATAATTTGAAAAACGGAAATTATTTGAAACTGATACGAATCGTAATTACCGGGATGCAGGAGATAACGAACTCGCATAATTTCCTTGATGTTAGTAAATGTCTGAATTACCGTGGTTCAAGAATGAAAAATGTCTAATTTGCCCTTAATTAAAAATCTTAATCGCTGCGACGCGTTAATTGTTTAAAATTAATCACGCTTTAGTCACAAAGATCTGACGATCAGGATAGTCGCTCATGCGAGAACCACCTTTATTGCGAGAACCAATGTGAACACAACAAAAAATACCTAAAAAATCTAACCCCCACCCCCCCTAAAACCTAAACCCCCCACCTGCCCCCCCCCCCAAAAAAAAAAAAAAAAAAAAAACCTAACCCCCATGCAAAAAAAAACCTAACCCCCTCCAAGCTAAATGCTAAAAACTAAACCCCCCAAAAAACCTACCCCCCCCCCCAAAAAAAATAAATAAATAAATAAAAAAAACCTAAACCCCACCCAAGCTAAAATGCTAAAAACTAAACCCCTAAAAATCTAAAAAAGAAATCAAAAAAACACACAATTTTTTTTTAATATTTTTTACTTTAAAATCGCTACTTTTAGTAGCAAAAAAAAAAATGGTAACGAAATCCAGCGATTTTTTTATAAAAATATTAAAAAAAAATTTGTGTGTTTTTTAACTATTTTTAGGTATTTTTGGTTGTGTTTTTTAACTATTAAAAATTTTTTTGTGTGTTTTTTTACTATTAAGAAAAATTAAGTTGGTCAAATGACGGGTCAAAGTTGTATTAAAATAAAAGTCAAAACGTAGATTTTCGGAAAATAAGTTAAATAAACTTTTAAGTATCTAAACACCAATTTTTGACATTATATCTATTGGTATAACATATTTGGACATGTTAGATCATGTTCAACCCGTCATTTCCTGCTTATAGTTCGGTTCGCAACCGAAAGTCAACCAGTTTGACTTCTGCTTTGACTTTCGATTCTGACCCGTTAAAGCTAAGTTAGCTACTGATTTGAAGTTGTATAATGATCATATTAATGTATGGAATAACCCTCTGAGGTTATACCATTTGATCATAATCGTTTGTCAGGTCTTATGCTGGTTCATGTATTATGCCTAAATATTGACCACAATGCCCTTTTGTGCACAAAATGGTTTTGAAACATATTGAACATATAAATTGAAATGCCTACTGATGTGATAATATATTAAACATGTTTTGGCATAATAAACTTGACATTGACTCATCCAATCATCCGATGCCGCCTATGCGCGTACGGTTGACTTATATAGCCTAGCTTATATAAGTCAGCCGAATCGGGTCAAATTCCTTCATGTTCACTTCTAATCAGAATATTTTGTTGTTTGAGCCATATTATACAAGTCATAGACTTATGAGGATACAAACCACATTCTATCTGGTCTCCGCTTAATCTAGCGAACCGTATCAATTTATTTATTAGTTAACCGGTCCAAGTCATATGACTTGAATAAGCCCGTTAGCATTCTAATGGATCATTATTCCATTCATTCCAGACTAAGGGCGTCCAGTAAATTGCAACCTTGTTAGTTGTTTTGTTTAAATGGTTGTGCTTATAAATATCTTTGGATTGTAAAGATTTATGCTCAGGTAAATATTTTCCCTATACGAGCTTGGAATACGGTAAATTATTACCGCCTGGTCGGGTATGGGATCAACAACCTTTGTGTCCAAAATCCAAATAAGCCGTTTTAACTTGTTTCGCTTGATAACTTAAACATTGGGAGTAAATGCGACCGGGTCCTGCATATCCTCGGCTCATTTAATTGCAGATGGCCACGACCTAAGCATGAGGTGTAGGCATACACCTGACAGATGTTAATGCTATGATAAAATATTTTTCTTACCCAATATGGGGATTAAAGTGGTGTGTCGATTAATCGTGCCTTGGAGTTTAGTTCCGGGCCCCATATGTATTGACAAGCATGTAATACTGATAACAAGAGATATAGTTTGTCCCAAGTTATTTATGAAAGTTGATATACCAAATGGTATATAAAATGATTTTGAAATATTTTTAAAATATGTCGGTTATTTGTCTTTAGCAGTGAAGAGTTCGTAATAGGCTGGAAGCTGCCCGTAATTGCTTAGTGGAATTCGCAACTCCATGCAAGAAGTCCAGTAGTCTTTTATGTAATCATTTGTTATTAAACCCGCATGTGGATCTTTTAGTACACTCTTGTCTGTATATTATTTTTAAACTTTTGGAAAATTGTACTTTGTAATAAATATTTTATACTCCCAAGACTTCCCCTGTGTTATTGTGAATATCTATATCGATTTGTCAAGCATAAACCCCAAGTCTGGGCCCACAGGGAAATCAGGGTGTGACAGGTTGGTATCAGAGCCAACATTTGAGTGAATTAGACACTAGCCTTTTGTGTCTAAACTTAAATATCACATTAACATATTCCTTAGACTTTCCGAGTCTAGGCATCAACCTAAGACCACTAATATCTATTTAAGTTATGTTATTGATTTTGATATTTAACAGGTAGCTATGTCGCCAAGATATAGAGGAAAAGGAAAAGGTCCCATGAGGGGAGGACCATCAAGACAAAAACCATCACCATCCCATAGTTCGGATCATCCACAGTACTCGAATGAGTCTCACTCGCTGCAGCCAGCGAGACATTCTGTCTCGCAGCATTCCTCACACTCTTATCACTCACACCATTCACATCATTCCGTTCACATTCTCACCATGACTCTTTTGACCCTAACCAGTTTATAAACTCACCACCCCCTAGCCAAAATCAACAAAATGATGATTCTGATCCTGAGATGCCGCCATCTGGATCCAATTTGCATCCCATTGAGCTATCAAGTGATACTGCATCTTATGCAGGTTCACCTTATCAGGGTCCTGATGAATGGGACCAATATTTTAATCATTTCACTTTTGTCAACACACTACCTTATCCACATCCACAAACACCGCCACCTCCACAGGAGGATGAATCAATGGAGCCAGTGGAGCAGCAACCACAACAACCATCACCTCAACCGAGGAAGCCTAGCAGAGGTACACGTATGTCGGTACGTGTCGGGCAGTGGTCGGGATCACTTCCACCTTTGCCTCCAACTTATCCTACTATACCAGAGGACCTACAAATGGGTGGACCCTCTAACCTTGAACCTATTGTTGAGCCACCTCAAAAACCACCTATGGGTTTTGTTAACCCTATTCCTACATATCCAGATGTGACTGAATATGATACTTCATACACGGCAACCCCTATGGATTTTAATTATCCGACTCCGTCATACGACCCCTATTTACATGAGGTTGTTCATAATGCCCTTTACCCATCACATTTTCTTCCTGCTTATCCAAATATCGGGTATCCTAATTATGGGTACCCGTATCCGGTTTTTCCACAATCACAACCACCACAACAAATTAAGGTTATCAATCAAGCCATGGAACGAGCAGAACAGATTCAGCAACAGGCTGAAAAGAATGAAAGGAGAATGAGCAAGATCTTCAAGAAACTTTCCAAAATCATCAAAGGAAAGAAGGACAAATGAAGATTGTTATTTGTATCTTTTATTCCAAAAGTCCATGTTGGACATGTCATTGTAATTTTTCTTTCAAAAGTCCCTATGTGGACTAGCATTGTAATTTCTTTCGAAAGTCCCTATGTGGACTAATATTGTAATTTTCTTAATTAATTATAATCTTGAATTATTATATATTCATTTCACCCTTTTCAAGCATTCGTCTCTGTTTTAATTCGAACTTTATCGATCTGCGTGAAAATTTCAACAAAATCTTCTTAACGGTTTGATCATCCAGATGGCAAAGCGTACATGATTGGCAATATTAACTGGCAGTGTGGCAATGAGGAATCACACTGACCGAAGAGGTGGAGGACATATGTCCAAACCTTAAAGCCACTATGGTCGAATAAGACCATGCCAGTAACACATTCATTCTTCCTGTATTAACATTCAATGTAATGTTAATATTTCTGGCAGTCTGGCAATGAGGAATCACACTGACCAAACGGTGGAGAACATATGTCCAAGCCTTATAGCCTATATGATCGAATGAGATCATGGCTAATAATATTAATTTTATCAAATTAGATGATCATTCTATTTTAACATTCAATGTAATGTTAAAATTATTTGCGTATGAGCAATATTTTATTGTCGAATGACACAATGACAGTTGTGACCATATGGCACACTTGCCAAAAAGGTGGAGGACATATGTCCAAGCCTTATAGCCACATGATCGAATGAGATCACGGCTCATAATATTATCAAGTCATTGAGATATAACTTCAATGAAATGTTAAATTATAATTAGGCAGTGTGACAATGTGGAAGCACACTGGCTAAAAAGGTGGAGGACGTACGTCAAAGCCCTATGGCCCATATGGTCGAATGAGACCATGGCTAATGATGTTATCAAGTCACCAAATTCTATGACCAATTCCATTCTAACATTCGATGTAAATAATTCGGATAGTTGTGACAATATGCACACTGTCCAAAAAGGTGGAGCACATATGTCCAAGCCTTATAGCCCTTATGGTCCAATGAAACTGCGACTAATATTCAATGATTAAACCCATTTAACATTCAATATAATGTTAATTATAATTAGACAGTTGTGACAATGTGCACACTGACCGAAAAGGTGGAGGATATATTTCCAAACCTTATAGCCATATGGTCCAATGAGACTACGGTTGATAACTTTATCAAAGTCGTCAAATTCAATGACCATTTCTATTATATTCAATGTATATTGCATTAAGCAATAATCTATTGTTGGCCTGTAGTCCAGTTTTCTATATATGGTAAACCAAAATTCAGGTGGAGCCGATGGTAAGCGTGCTAACATTGAACTCGCTACTCGCGAGGGTGAAGGAAATAACCTTCAAGCCCTGATTGCCATAGAATTCGGTAAAGCTATGGAAAATTTCATGGCAAATTTCAAAGGATCGGGTTTAACCCATCCAAAATCCTAATCAATCTCACCATCTTCCACACATAAATCTGAGAGTTCACACTGTCCCTCGAATGAGAGGAGTGAACCCAAGCGTGTTGCCAAGAAGGAAACCCGTACTATTATGGAAGGGTGTACATATAAATATTTTGTATCTTGTAAACCTCGAGACTTTCAGGGGGTTAAAAGGATCTATCGATGCCATGAAGTGGCTCGATGAGATGGAAACTGTTGTAGATATCAGCGGCTGTGCTGATAAAGATATTGTCAAGTTTGTATCTCAATCATTCAAGGGCAATGCCCTAACATGGTGGAAGGCCATGATTCAGTCAATAGGGAAAGTGTCCCTGTATAACATGAAGTGGTCCAAGTTTGTGGACCTGATTAAAGAAACATACTGCCCTCCTCATGAGGTTGAGAAAATGGAGTCCAATTTTCTGACTCTCACCATGAAAAACATGGATTGTTGGAAGTATGTGTCCGACTACAACTCATTGTCCGGATTGGTTCCTTATCTGGTTACCTCAGAATCCAAGCGCATTGCATGATTTATTGGTGGATTAGCACCAGAGATCAAAGGCATGGTTAAAGCCTCTAAACCCACTACTTTTAGATCTGTTGTAGATCTATCTCTCTCACTGACTCAGGATGAGGTGAGATTGAGTTCAGTCAAGACTAAGACTGAGGGAAAGAGGAAGCGTGATGATAATCGCTTCTAGGATTCAAAGAAAGTAAAATTTGGGTTCAATAAGCACAACAGAGGTCTGATGATAGACCTATGAGCAAAACTTATGGGAGACGACACTAGGGACAATGTCGGACAGACCAGCAGCCTAAGCAGTGTGGTGTATGCAAGAGGAATGGTCACAAGTCCCAAGAATGAAGGGACTTGAAGAATGATGTTTGCTTTGGATGTGGTGAGAAGAGCCACATAAAGACCAACTGCCCTAAGCGTGCTGTTGAGGGTAATGATAAGCTTGGGTAGGTGATGAAACAGCGGTTAACCAAGAGAGGTTAATTCACTGGTCTCGTCAAGTAGGGTTAATTCCTTCTTTCCGAGGATCGGTAGCTTGACCGTCAGCTGGGCTGTCTCCTACACAAGGAAAACACACCGTGACTTGTAACAAGGAGGAAGGGGTGGGGGTGCTCCTTGTTACCACTCTCTGGTGTGAGAATCAGTAATTTGCTTGGGAAGCAAAGTGTGATAGTAGTAGTAGTGAGAGAGTTGTGAAGAGATACCTCAAACCTGGTTTGGGATGGGTATTTATAGCCTAGGAGTGAAGGAGGATGGTTGAGTTGACAGACTGACGACGCGCCGCCCTTATGCAGGTGTGTCAGGCTTGTCGGCTGTGGAGGTGAAGCCACGTCCTACTGTGGTGTCAGTCTGTTGCTTACGTATGGGCTGACAGGCGACTGTCATTGGTGCCACTTGCACTGCAGTGTCAGTCCCACTTGCCTCGTGGGCAGGATGCGGTGCCGCGCCGCATCGCTGCCTGTGGTAACCGCTGTTATTTCCGCGTTCCCACTCTGGCAGAGACTGTGGGATGCGGTGCTAGGTCGCATCGCCTCTTATGTTGACTGTTGCTGTTGTCCAGATTCCTTGTCATGACGAAAGTGTTCATAGGATGCGGTGCTAGGCCGCATCGCTATGCGTACACCCGTTTTCATACACAAGGTAAGGAGATATTCATAGGATGCGGTGCCAGGCCGCATCGCTTATGCCTATCTTTATTTTCCCATCACTTGACAGATTGGATTCGACCACTGTGTTCGCGCATGCCCGCACGGACACATGTGACAACCCGAACTTTCAAGATTAGTCTCGTTATTCTATTTCTCATTGTTTCCCCTTCGCATCCTTGCTATGAAAAATGCGGCAAACGCCCTTGCTTTGATAATTGTTTTAACATAAATGTAATTGGTAGGATTGAGTGGTGTATGGCACATTAAACAATGAATGGCCCTTGGGACTATACGTATTTTGGTTGTGATAAGTTATATTATATTTGTTGACCACCTGTTGACCTAGCCATATAGCCATACACCTCCTTATTCAAACTCTTGATCCATATGGGCTCTCATCGGCCCAAGAGTGAGCCGAACCACATATGGACTTGTTTGGAGGCGGCATACATATTTTATATGTGTGGTTTATCCTTAATTAACAACCACACTAATCACAAGGCCCTCATATTTTCCTCTCCTTCTTTTGGTCGACGGCGACTTATGCTTGGAGAAGATTCTCCATTACGAAATCCTTTATCCCCGTCATTCTAGTAATCGGTACGTATGAATATTAGTTTTGTTGTGTTAGATCATGATTTGCTAAAAGTATTATATTAGGTTGATTATTGTTGATGTTTGGTCCAATCATAATTGCCCACAAAAATTCATAAAGTAACATATCTTTGGGTGTCAGTAACCTTTTTATGCTCCAACCGAACTGCATGTGAGTAGCATTAATTCAACCGAACTGCATGTGTAATCTAATGAGGTTGTTAAAAGTCAAAGGCATATGGCGGCTCATGTGATCTTATTATTATTGTCGGTAAAAAATTGATAGTATTATGTGAATTAATTAATTGATGATGATATTATGACATGTGTGGGTATGTATTACAAGTATGTGTCGGCAATAAAGGGGATGCATGACATCTGTTATATTGGAATTAGAAATTTGTTAGGGTTTAATGGGCCGAAACTTGTTACTCATGGACTCATAATAGTATATGTATTTATGTCTAGATAACCTATGCATGATCTTGATTTATATGCATGATCATATGTTGGATATTATGGAACAGTGTGCATAAAATATTTTCTTTAGTGCATGTGTGTTGTCAGGGGAAAATAGATATATATGTGTGCATAGAATAGGGATATTTTGTTGGTTCAATGATCTCAAGGGATGTCACCTAATTGTCGGCTAATATGAATGGTGTATAAATTGGCGGTTAGCACATGTGAACCTTGGGCGGCAAGATGAATGTTAGTGGTGAGTTTGGGCGGCCAAGCAAGGGTATTGGCTGGGCTTGAGCCCATCATCAGCTAATTATGAACCGCCCACTTATGTCACTTAAATTCCATGTGCCCACCATTCATGAATTTCAGCGCACAAACTCACAAACAGTCACACAAACAGAACCAAATTACACTTAGTTTTGGGCCATGTGAAGTTGGTTTGGGTTGGGTAAAACAATGGGCCTTGTCGAGTGGGCTGTAAGTAATGGCTGTATGGAACAATGGTGTATAAAAGTGTTTGGCCGATTATTTTAAGACAGATAGAACTTTTGGAATGTGTATGGTAAATGGAGTATGATAGTTGTAGGGTGTTATGTTGGATAAATATACTTTGGTGGGTAATTGTTGTCGATGTGGGCTGCCAAGGGTTTGAGTTAAGTAATGTGTGATACCAAACTAATTGTGACCAAAATGCTTGTTGTCATATGTGAGCTTGCATGTTTACTTGGGTGTATACCGAACTGCTAATATGTGACGTTGGGAAATACGAACATGTGTTGTGGATATACTTATGACCCGAACACTAGCTGTAACATGAGTGATGATATGTGACATATTTGCTTGCTACATGTGGAATTTGTATAAAGAATACGTGATTCATGTGTAAACGAAACTGACTGTCATTGGAATCATATTAGGATTTGGGTGTTCAACGGTAAACAAGTAACTAATCTTACCGAGCAAATCAAAGGTGAGTTCACTGCACTTTTCTCAAGCATGCGTCCCGGTGGTTTGGGACAACTGGTAAATACTTGGAAGGGAAACATTGGGTAAATAACTTAATCGGTTTTGGTTATTGCCTGGAGGGCAATGGAGGTATTTAGTTGATAGCGCTATTAGGTGGGAAACCTCACACCGGGCCGTAAGGACGGGCGTGAACTAATTATCTGGATAGGGCTATGGTTGTTAGAGGCACACTCCTCGGATACATATGGGCACTCTCCCTAGGGTATCTAACGAAGGCAACATAGCAAACGGTCGTTAAGGGGTACCCACTCCCCGGATACTTATGGGCACACTCCCTAGGGTATCTAACATGAGCAACATCGTAACGCAACATTGAATCGCATTAACATACATATGGTAACATAACTTGTTAACAAAACCTTGAACTCACCAGCGTAGTCTGACACACTTGTTTACATGCTTGTAGGTAATTACTGAAGGAATCTGGGAACTTGCCGTCTGATGCTGCTGGAGTGGTTATGGTCATAATAAACATTTATGTTGATTTGGTTTTCATTCATTTACGCACTTATACATTTATGCTTCCGCTCAATACTTTGGTTTTGGTTTAACTTTTCAAACGATACATTTCTTTCAATTGGGTATTTCAATACATTATAACTTGCGTTTGATATGATTGGTGGCTCTTTGTTGGATCGTTGCACCTCCAATAGGGACATGCCCTAGGTGGTTATTTGGGGGTGTGACAGTTTGGTATCAGAGCCACTGGTTATAGTGAACTTGGTTTTAAAACGTTTTTATAAAACCAGACTATAACCGAATAGATCAGAAATCGACCATGACACTCAGCTCCAGACTGCAAGGTTCGTTTCTCATTTACTGTTGCATAGTATATCTAGTGTACTCTTATGTATAACATTACATGTGAATGCACACCTGACACTGCAGCATGAGCCCTTATATTACCCACCTTTCGCTATTGTGATTCTTGGTTATATAAAACTTATGTTATATTACCAACCCCTGTTATTTGAACTGCTAGTGTGACACAACCCTTTGACTATTGTGATTCTTGATCCTGTAAAACCTCTTGTTGCTATTTGAATGTGGGGAACCTTTTAGCGCAAGTTAAGAGGCACTGAGATAAGCATGCAAATCGCCTTATTATTATGGGTGCACACATAATAATAACGCGAGGTGCATGCGAGTCCCAGTGAGGCTTAACGAGCGTGGGAAGGGTTCTGCCCTATTGTGTGTAAACTTGGTAGTTTGTAGATTTCAATGTGATACTCGACTTTTACCTCATTTCGACCCTTAAGATTGCTTCCTTCTCTTATATAGAACCATGAGTGGTACGTCTTCCTTGAATGATCTTTTTGTTTCTATTTTATTCGACGTTGGTACCAATTTGAGTTATGTGCCTTAGGGTTCAGTCGTCAGTTAGGACTGACTCCCACCTTTCTTGTAAATAAGCATGTAGTAGAATTAACTGATAGTAAATCGATAGAAGCTTCTCATGTTCTTTTGGTTGTAAACTCGATCTCGTGGGTCAAGTGTTCGACATTGACCTACTTCCCAATACTCTTGTAAGTTTTGACATAGTCATCGACATGGACTTGGTTATCTATGTATCAAGCAGAAAATTCTCTGCAAAAAAAAAAAAAAAAAAAAAAAAAAAATCGTGCGTTCCCTCACCCCAGTGGGGAAATCCTTATCAGTTTAAGATCAACGTAGTGGTGCCATTGTTGGCCTTGTCTCAGTCGTGAGAGCCCAGAAGCGTCTACGGAAGGGCTACTCTGCTATACTAGCTCTTGTCACCGATTCGCCACTTTAAGAAAGGAAGATCGAGTGTCTTCCACTTATCCATGAATTTTCTGACATGCCTTCCGAAGAGTGAGCTGGTTTACTTCCACATCGTTAGGTGGAATTTCAGAATGACCTTATGCAATATCAGATTCCTTATGGGAAACAGCAATCCCTTGGGTTCGCTGGATACTATCACAGCTTCATCATAGGATTTTCGAAGGTTTCGCAACTTCAACCTCCTTAGCATAGCGGGGAGCTGTGAATTCCTGAGAAATAAAATCAGGGAACGTCTTTTCAGCTTTTGAAACCCAACCCTACAACACGCGGAGCATCGCTTCTATCCGAGGGTACCGATGATCCAGCGATATACCATGATGGTGTTACGGAGAGGAACTGCACGACCTACAATCTTCGGTGGAAACCGTGGTCATTGGATTTAAGTGGGAGGCATTACTTGGACGGTACCGAATGCACCAATTAGACCGATCACAAGGGCCTCCAGTGCACCCTTGTTTCAGTAAAGCTAACCATGTGATGGCATTGCTAGAGGGAATTTCCGAACGAACACGGGATTAGGAGAACTATACCCACGCATCCCTGTAGACGAACCTTATCACTTTCACTTGTCATCGCCGCTAGAAGTGAAGCAGTCACAGTTGCACGCATTTGTCGTTTTGCAACACTAATCTTTACCCACCAAACTCTGTATTGGACAAATGATACACTCGCGCGACCGCAATGTAACGAACCTCCCTGTTGTGCCATGCCGCCATACACCACTACTGGAAATTATTTCTAGACAACAAATTTGCTGGCCAAATCCTTCGGATGTTTAATGGACCCCTGTTTCGCTCGATTCTTTGTACGAACCTCATTAATTCCCTGTTTCTTTGATTGGCAACTGATATAACAAAACGCTAACAACCATACCATGATTTCCACCGATCACAAGATTAGCCCCCCCCAGGCGTTGTAAAGTATCTATAGATCGAGTTCGTCGGAACTCACTTCAAGCCATTGTTTTATATCAATTTTCGGGACGAAAATTCTTTCAAGTTGGGGATGATGTGGCACCCAACTGACCTCGCAATCCTGTTTTACAATTTGGTTAACGTGGTGTCTGTGCGATTATCTGGATGCTTAGTGATTGCGCGTAATGTTTGATTATTATTTGTGTATAGTATTACATATAGTTTAATTAGAGTTTCTATCGCTTCACTCTTCTGTGCTTACTTGTCAAATTTCGGGACGAAATTTCTTTCAAGTTGGGGATGATGTGACAACCCGAACTTTCAAGATTAGTCTCGTTATTCTATTTCTCATTGTTTCCCCTTCGCATCCTTGCTATGAAAAATGCGGCAAACGCCCTTGCTTTGATAATTGTTTTAACATAAATGTAATTGGTAGGATTGAGTGGTGTATGGCACATTAAACAATGAATGGCCCTTGGGACTATACGTATTTTGGTTGTGATAAGTTATATTATATTTGTTGACCACCTGTTGACCTAGCCATATAGCCATACACCTCCTTATTCAAACTCTTGATCCATATGGGCTCTCATCGGCCCAAGAGTGAGCCGAACCACATATGGACTTGTTTGGAGGCGGCATACATATTTTATATGTGTGGTTTATCCTTAATTAACAACCACACTAATCACAAGGCCCTCATATTTTCCTCTCCTTCTTTTGGTCGACGGCGACTTATGCTTGGAGAAGATTCTCCATTACGAAATCCTTTATCCCCGTCATTCTAGTAATCGGTACGTATGAATATTAGTTTTGTTGTGTTAGATCATGATTTGCTAAAAGTATTATATTAGGTTGATTATTGTTGATGTTTGGTCCAATCATAATTGCCCACAAAAATTCATAAAGTAACATATCTTTGGGTGTCAGTAACCTTTTTATGCTCCAACCGAACTGCATGTGAGTAGCATTAATTCAACCGAACTGCATGTGTAATCTAATGAGGTTGTTAAAAGTCAAAGGCATATGGCGGCTCATGTGATCTTATTATTATTGTCGGTAAAAAATTGATAGTATTATGTGAATTAATTAATTGATGATGATATTATGACATGTGTGGGTATGTATTACAAGTATGTGTCGGCAATAAAGGGGATGCATGACATCTGTTATATTGGAATTAGAAATTTGTTAGGGTTTAATGGGCCGAAACTTGTTACTCATGGACTCATAATAGTATATGTATTTATGTCTAGATAACCTATGCATGATCTTGATTTATATGCATGATCATATGTTGGATATTATGGAACAGTGTGCATAAAATATTTTCTTTAGTGCATGTGTGTTGTCAGGGGAAAATAGATATATATGTGTGCATAGAATAGGGATATTTTGTTGGTTCAATGATCTCAAGGGATGTCACCTAATTGTCGGCTAATATGAATGGTGTATAAATTGGCGGTTAGCACATGTGAACCTTGGGCGGCAAGATGAATGTTAGTGGTGAGTTTGGGCGGCCAAGCAAGGGTATTGGCTGGGCTTGAGCCCATCATCAGCTAATTATGAACCGCCCACTTATGTCACTTAAATTCCATGTGCCCACCATTCATGAATTTCAGCGCACAAACTCACAAACAGTCACACAAACAGAACCAAATTACACTTAGTTTTGGGCCATGTGAAGTTGGTTTGGGTTGGGTAAAACAATGGGCCTTGTCGAGTGGGCTGTAAGTAATGGCTGTATGGAACAATGGTGTATAAAAGTGTTTGGCCGATTATTTTAAGACAGATAGAACTTTTGGAATGTGTATGGTAAATGGAGTATGATAGTTGTAGGGTGTTATGTTGGATAAATATACTTTGGTGGGTAATTGTTGTCGATGTGGGCTGCCAAGGGTTTGAGTTAAGTAATGTGTGATACCAAACTAATTGTGACCAAAATGCTTGTTGTCATATATGAGCTTGCATGTTTACTTGGGTGTATACCGAACTGCTAATATGTGACGTTGGGAAATACGAACATGTGTTGTGGATATACTTATGACCCGAACACTAGCTGTAACATGAGTGATGATATGTGACATATTTGCTTGCTACATGTGGAATTTGTATAAAGAATACGTGATTCATGTGTAAACGAAACTGACTGTCATTGGAATCATATTAGGATTTGGGTGTTCAACGGTAAACAAGTAACTAATCTTACCGAGCAAATCAAAGGTGAGTTCACTGCACTTTTCTCAAGCATGCGTCCCGGTGGTTTGGGACAACTGGTAAATACTTGGAAGGGAAACATTGGGTAAATAACTTAATCGGTTTTGGTTATTGCCTGGAGGGC
The DNA here is from genome assembly GCF_002127325.2 of Helianthus annuus. NCBI lineage: Eukaryota > Viridiplantae > Streptophyta > Magnoliopsida > Asterales > Asteraceae > Helianthus > Helianthus annuus. The sequence goes on along the minus strand of NC_035434.2, from coordinate 51,798,427 downwards.
AATGGAGGTATTTAGTTGATAGCGCTATTAGGTGGGAAACCTCACACCGGGCCGTAAGGACGGGCGTGAACTAATTATCTGGATAGGGCTATGGTTGTTAGAGGCACACTCCTCGGATACATATGGGCACTCTCCCTAGGGTATCTAACGAAGGCAACATAGCAAACGGTCGTTAAGGGGTACCCACTCCCCGGATACTTATGGGCACACTCCCTAGGGTATCTAACATGAGCAACATCGTAACGCAACATTGAATCGCATTAACATACATATGGTAACATAACTTGTTAACAAAACCTTGAACTCACCAGCGTAGTCTGACACACTTGTTTACATGCTTGTAGGTAATTACTGAAGGAATCTGGGAACTTGCCGTCTGATGCTGCTGGAGTGGTTATGGTCATAATAAACATTTATGTTGATTTGGTTTTCATTCATTTACGCACTTATACATTTATGCTTCCGCTCAATACTTTGGTTTTGGTTTAACTTTTCAAACGATACATTTCTTTCAATTGGGTATTTCAATACATTATAACTTGCGTTTGATATGATTGGTGGCTCTTTGTTGGATCGTTGCACCTCCAATAGGGACATGCCCTAGGTGGTTATTTGGGGGTGTGACAACACAGATAAGTTCTTGCTGGTGGGGGTTTTTGATAAGGGTAATGGTCACTCGCGGTCGTGTTTGACGCGAGATCTGGGACCATACCCCTTCAGGAGGTAAAGAAGCCGAATGCAAGAGCTTTCCAATTGACTGCAAGGGAAGCAGCTAAAGATGTGAATGTCATTACGGGTACGTTTCTCGTATAAAATATATTTGCTAGAGTTTTATTTGATTCTGGAGCTGATAATGTCACACCCCCAAAATCCACCTGCGGAGTATCACCGCTTGGGAGCGTGACTGACCAGGATCAAGCCACCAATCATATTGAACATGTAATTAATGTCAAGTATAATAAATGTAAACAAACCATTCAATACGATTGATGTTTCAACAAAACATAATTTAAGTTGCGGAAGCATAGTAAATAATCCAACAATAGTTAATAGTTTTAAATGTCATAGTAGTTCAACGTAGAAACCACGATCCTTGTCCACAACGACCCGCTTCTCCAGTACAAGCTCCAAGTACCTAACGATCTGCAAGGCATGTAACAGTATGATCAACAAACTAGTTGAGCGAGTTCACAGTAAGTAAGTGCGTAACAGTAAGTAACGGGTGGCTCTACTGGGCCAATAGTAAGTTATGCAGGTGGGGGCTTCCCATGTTATGTGACCACTAGACTATTCGTATTATCCCTGTTCTTCGTCCGAGAACAGTAGCGCGTATGGGGTGTGCGTAGGTTTTACGCACGTATCCTTCGTAACCGAGGATAGAAGTAACATATGACCACGTAGGTGTTATCCCAACCTACGGAAGAAGTAAGTAATGCGTACACGTAGGTTTTACGTGCGTGCCTGACATCCGAGGCAGTAATGGCATATGACCACGTAGGTGTTATCCAACCTACGGAACCACGTAGGTGTTATCCCAACCTACGGAACCGTCCTGACATCCGAGGACCATGATAGGTGATAGTCTAGGAAAAGCGTTTGTACGTTATAAGTCAATTGAAACCTTTAACCCATTCCCACGACCCGGGAATCCCATGCCTTAGTAGGAGTGTGAACTCACCTTGGTTTGCTCGGTATGCTAAGTTAAGTGCTCACAAGAATTCAGTCAAGTCCTATAGCGTGCACATATATTCAATCAGTTTAGACTCGCAACGATTAACATATGTCCTAATGTCACACAGTGCGTTTGGCAATCAAATCATCATGTAGTTCAAGCAACTAATTGCATCAATACAATTAACAGGGTTAACATGCTAGCAGAACTAATATGGTTAACTGAGTTAATAAGCTTAACTCAGTTAATAGGTTAATCACGGATACGTATTAACAGAGTTATATGCGTACATAACAAGGCTGACAACCTAACATGTTAGCCACCGAACAGGCTTATTTATAAAAGTTATGACAATGTATGGCACTATTAAGCATAACATTCGAGTATCAACAGTTAAACGAAGTTAAGACAGTGGACATGACCTTTATAAATTCAGTCACCATAACACTTAACAAGGTCGGACATGATCCCCTCAAGAAGAACTCGGACCATGCTTGTGAGGTCAAGAAACTCGGACCTGGATACCCTCCTAAACTCGGACATAAGTGTATGTATTAAACTCGGACTAAACAACATCTTATTAAATTCGGACCTTATGATTCCTTATACTCGGACAACCCACACCATTAAACTCGGTCCAAACATGGTTCATTAAACTCAGACATTACCATATGAAATTAAAGTCGGACCTATTATGGGTCAATAAACTCGGTCCATCATCTTTACATAAACTCGGACCTTTGGGCTTTATTAAACTCGGCCCATCATTTGTTTAATAAACTCGGACTACTTCAATTCATTTATACTCGGACCATTTGAGATGCATTAAATTCGGACATGGCATTCTAACATTAAACTCGGACCCAATGCCATGTTTACTAAACTCGGTCCAAGGTGAACTTTATAAACTCAGACCCTAACTCTTAAACTCAGTCCAACAAGCAACTTAATAAACTCGGATAAGCATAAAGAGGTTTAAACTCGGACCATATGTTAGACATTAAACTCAGACTATCAAGTCGTGAATAAACTCAGACAACAATATCACTTAAACTCAGACAAATAATCAAACTCAGACTAATCAATCATGCGTGAATTTCAAGTTGCACAGAATCAATATGATCAGAACAGTTACGCTTTTTCTTATCACACGAACATGAAACCCTAAATTCATACTTTTGTACAGTGCAATGATCAATTACCAATCTATCATTCAACCTATCTTGCTTCTAAATCATCAATCAATGATTCCACAACAACACAATCATTTTCATGAATCAGAAACAATCAATCATGCAGAGATTATCATATGAGAAACTAGGGTTTTGACACCAATCAATCAATCAACAACTTAACATCACACAATGATTAAACAATTACCTTGATTCGATCCTAGATGAATTTGCAATCAACCTTGATGCAAAGGACTTGTGATTCCAAGAAAGATAAGAAGATGGTTGTAGAGGGGATTAGAGAGGTGAAAGTACGTGCTTTGGATTTTTGTGAATGATTAGGGAATGATTAGTGAAAGAGTTTAGGGTTAAGTATCTAGGATTTCACTAATTACACTCTACCTCCCTAAGTATTACATCTTACACATGCACACCATCTCATAACTATTTCATAGTTCCACCACCAAGTTTACACATTTGACAAGTTTCACAAATAATAAACAACTATGCACAATCAAACAATCAAAACGTATATAATTTCATGGATATCAATTGTGCAATTACATGAACGTGCAATAAATACGAAATAAAATCTTAGAAATTCGAGTTGTCACATTATCCCCAACTTAAAAGAAATTTCGTCCCGAAATTTGGTACGCACTCACTGAGGAAGCTAGGTAAGTTACATCGTTCACTGGTTTTCCTGGGGTGTCACATCATCCCCCCGTTGATTTGGAATTTCGTCCCGAAATTCAGTAGTAGTAGCTTCAGCCTCAGTAGTGGATGCATTGGTTTCGAATAACTGGGGGTACTTTTCTTTCATCTGGTCTTCGCGTTCCCAGGTATACTCTGGGCCACGCTGGGAGTTCCAACGAACTCGAACAAGAGGGATTCTCTTGTGCTTGAGGACCTTAACATCCCGGTCCGTGATTTCAATTGGTTCCTCGACGAACTGCAACCGCTCGTCGATAGTGAGTTCCTTAAAAGGAATGATGAGGGTTTCATCTGATAAGCACTTCTTTAAGTTCGACACATGAAAGACATTGTGAACTGCTCCGAGTTCAGCTGGTAAGTTCAACTTGTAGGCTACTTTGCCAATCTTTTCTAGGATTTCGAATGGTCCGACGTACCGCGGATTCAGTTTGCCCCTTTTGCCAAAACGTACCACACCCTTCCAGGGTGAGACTTTCAATAATACCCGGTCCCCGACCTGAAATTCCAAAGGCTTTCTACGCTTGTCCGCGTAGGCTTTCTGACGGTCGCGTGCTGCCGCCATGCGTTGCCGTATCTGCGCAATCTTTTCTGTGGCGTCCACTACAATCTCTGGACCCGTAATTTGACTATCCCCCACCTCTGCCCAACAGAGAGGTGACCGGCATTTACGTCCGTACAATGCCTCGAATGGAGCGGCTTGAATGCTGGTATGATAGCTGTTATTGTATGAAAACTCCACTAAAGGAAGATGCTTTTCCCAGCCGTTGCCGAAATCGATAACACATGCCCGAAGCGTGTCTTCAAGTGTTTGAATCGTTCGCTCAGACTGCCCATCCGTCTGAGGGTGATATGCCGTGCTCATGTCTAAACGTGAGCCGAAAGATTTATGCATTGCTTGCCATAGCTCTGACGTGAATCGTGCATCGCGATCCGAAGTAATAGAGGTGGGCACTCCGTGCCTCGAAACAACTTCTTTAAGATAGACGTCTGCGAGAGTGGAGAACTTGTCCGTTTCCTTGATCGGCAGGAAGTGTGCAGACTTGGTGAGTCGATCAACTATGACCCATATTGTATCGTTCCCACGCTGAGATCTAGGTAAGCCTGTAACAAAATCCATGGAAATTTCTTCCCATTTCCATTGCGGTATCTTAGGCTGCTGAAGTAGACCAGCTGGTTTCTGATATTCAACCTTGACTCTCGCACAGGTTAAGCATTTTCCAACATACGTAGCGATGTGAGCCTTCATACTAGGCCACCAATAAGTAGTACTGATGTCGTGGTGCATTTTATCCGACCCTGGATGTACCGAATAGCGAGACTTGTGAGCTTCATCCATTACAAGTTCGCGTAAACCGCCATAAAGTGGGACCCAAATACGCCCCGTTACATAGTAGGCGCCGTCTTCCTTTTGTTCCATGCGTTGCCTTGAGCCGCGTAAGGCTTCAGCTTTGACGTTTTCGGGTTTCAGTGCTTCTAACGGAGCAGCTCGTATCTGTGCAGGAAGACTGGACTGAATAGTAAGCTGTAGCGCTCGCACGCGCTTCGGTAAGGTGTCCTTTCGACTGAGGGCGTCCGCCACAACATTGGCTTTGCCTGGATGGTACTTGATAGCGCATTCGTAGTCGTTAAGTAGTTCAACCCATCTCGGTTGACGCATATTCAAATCCTTTTGCTTAAGAATATGCTCGAGACTCCTGTGATCGGTGTAAATCGTGCACCTGGTACCGTACAGGTAGTGTCGCCATATCTTAAGCGCGAAAACAACAGCTCCCAGCTCTAGATCGTGCGTCGTGTAGTTTCGTTCATGAACCTTGAGTTGCCGCGAAGCGTAGGCAATAACTTTATCCCGCTGCATCAATACACAACCAAGCCCCTGTATCGATGCGTCACAATAAACCACGAAGTCATCCGTGCCCTCTGGCAATGAGAGAATAGGTGCGCTGCAAAGCCTATCCTTTAAGTACTGAAAAGCGGTCTCTTGCGTATTACCCCATCTGTAAACGACACCTTTCTGTGTTAACATAGTAAGTGGTTGCGCGATCTTGGAGAAGTCTTTAATAAATCGCCTGTAGTAACCCGCCAAACCCAAGAATTGGCGTATTTCTGTCGGTGTACGTGGTGCTGGCCAGTTTCTGATCGAATCAACCTTGGATGGATCGACATGAATCCCATCCTTGTTCACCACATGGCCTAAGAAGTGGACTTCACGAAGCCAGAAGTCGCATTTTGAAAACTTTGCGTACAATTGCTCCTTTCGAAGAAGTTCCAAGATAAGACGTAAGTGCTGCTCGTGCTCCTCCTGACCCTTGGAGTAGATCTGAATGCCGTCGATGAAGACAATGACAAATTTGTCCAGGTGGGGTTTGCACACCCTGTTTGTAAGGTCCATAAATACGGCAGGTGCGCTCAATAATATCAAACCATCCATCATACCAAACATAAAATATACAGGTTAAATAATTCATAAAACCCAACATGATTAATGTTCAAACCAAACTTTGTTTGAGTAGCGTAAACATAATAATGAAAACCCAAGACAAGTTATAAGTTCAATTAGCGTTCATTGCGTCTCCTCCTCCTAACACGAAAACTCGACCTCTTGCCTCGTTGCCATTGATGTTGTTGTTTCCCCCGTTGTTGTTGTTATTGTTCCCGTTGCCCTGATTGTTGTTGTTGTTGTTCTGGTTCCTGTTTAGCTGTGGGCAGTGTCTCTTGATGTGACCTTCAGCACCACAATTATAGCACCCCTTGTTGCCCTGTTGCTGATTCTGCTGTGCCGGTGGCTGCTGCTGATCCTGATTCGCAGGACGAGGGCTTCTACAGTCTTTGGCCTCGTGACCCATATTGAGGCATCTTTGACAACGACCCTTGTTACACTGACCGTTGTGATGCTTGTTGCAGTTGTTGCACTTTGGAAGATTTCCGCGATATCCACCCTGCCTGTGGCTACCTGATGACTGCTGGTTAGGGCTTTGATAGTTGCCAGTCTTTCGCTGCTGATTCTGGGACTGAACCGAAATTGATGCTTTGCTTGAATCCCCCTCCCATTTCCTCTTGTTGTCACTGATGGTAACGGGAGTAGCTGAAAGAGTGACTGTAGCAGTAGCGCTGACGCGCTTAGGCAGTTTATTCTGATCCACTGCCTGATCGGTGATGCGATGAGCGAGACGCTGGATTTCCTGGATGTTGTTGAGGTTAGCCGAGGTAACGTGGCTCTGTATTTCTGGTGCCAAACCTTTGAGATACAACTCAATACGCTTGTATGGAGGGTCCACCATAGTTGGACATAACACAGCCAACTCATTTGATCTCTTGGTGTAAGCTTCGATTTCCGAACCAACCATTTTCAAGTTATACAACTCGTCCTCCAACTTGTGAATGTCTTCTCTAGTGCAGTATTCCCTCTTGATCAGTTCTTTGAAATCATTCCAGGGTGTGGCGTTAGCAGCTGCCAACCCTAAGATCTGCACTTGTGCGTTCCACCAAGTGAGCGTAATTCCTTCAAGTGTGCCAGTGGCGAACTTCACCCTGCGAGCCTCAGGGCATTCACACATTTCGAAAACCGACTCGAGCTTTTCAAACCAGTGGAGGAGTCCAACTGCTCCCTCCGTGCCACTAAACGAGCTAGGACGACAATCCATGAAATTCTTGAAGGTGCACCCAGGTTGTTGCTGAGCGGGTTGACCTATTGTGTACGAATAGGGCAAAGTTAAGTACGAGAATTAATGTAGGATCTAAAGATCCTAGTGTCTATACTGCAGGGTGTACTACCTGCTTGGGCGGCTGCAACTGCCGCAGCAACGAGAGCCTCTAGCTGGGCTTGAGTCATGTTAATTCGTGCGGCCATTGATCTTCACATCAAAGGCAACATAAGTGAGAAAGGTTCGCGAATAGTGCGATGACAGAAGAGTGTAAGCACATAAGTATTCTCATGCAATGACAAGTTGTGAGCAAGGTAATGTAAGCATACTACGAGCAAAGTTCTATGCAAATTCTAGCATGTAGGCAATAAACATAAACCTTATTACCTAGGAAGTTGAGTCTTGCACGTGGAGCGAAGCGTCGTTGTGGATCGTTGAGAGCACTGTTCTGGTTATAGTCTGGTTTTAATAAAAACGTTTTTCCATATTAAAACCAAGTTCTCTATAACCAATGGCTCTGATACCAATCTGTCACACCCCCAAAATCCACCTGCGGAGTATCACCGCTTGGGAGCGTGACTGACCAGGATCAAGCCACCAATCATATTGAACATGTAATTAATGTCAAGTATAATAAATGTAAACAAACCATTCAATACGATTGATGTTTCAACAAAACATAATTTAAGTTGCGGAAGCATAGTAAATAATCCAACAATAGTTAATAGTTTTAAATGTCATAGTAGTTCAACGTAGAAACCACGATCCTTGTCCACAACGACCCGCTTCTCCAGTACAAGCTCCAAGTACCTAACGATCTGCAAGGCATGTAACAGTATGATCAACAAACTAGTTGAGCGAGTTCACAGTAAGTAAGTGCGTAACAGTAAGTAACGGGTGGCTCTACTGGGCCAATAGTAAGTTATGCAGGTGGGGGCTTCCCATGTTATGTGACCACTAGACTATTCGTATTATCCCTGTTCTTCGTCCGAGAACAGTAGCGCGTATGGGGTGTGCGTAGGTTTTACGCACGTATCCTTCGTAACCGAGGATAGAAGTAACATATGACCACGTAGGTGTTATCCCAACCTACGGAAGAAGTAAGTAATGCGTACACGTAGGTTTTACGTGCGTGCCTGACATCCGAGGCAGTAATGGCATATGACCACGTAGGTGTTATCCAACCTACGGAACCACGTAGGTGTTATCCCAACCTACGGAACCGTCCTGACATCCGAGGACCATGATAGGTGATAGTCTAGGAAAAGCGTTTGTACGTTATAAGTCAATTGAAACCTTTAACCCATTCCCACGACCCGGGAATCCCATGCCTTAGTAGGAGTGTGAACTCACCTTGGTTTGCTCGGTATGCTAAGTTAAGTGCTCACAAGAATTCAGTCAAGTCCTATAGCGTGCACATATATTCAATCAGTTTAGACTCGCAACGATTAACATATGTCCTAATGTCACACAGTGCGTTTGGCAATCAAATCATCATGTAGTTCAAGCAACTAATTGCATCAATACAATTAACAGGGTTAACATGCTAGCAGAACTAATATGGTTAACTGAGTTAATAAGCTTAACTCAGTTAATAGGTTAATCACGGATACGTATTAACAGAGTTATATGCGTACATAACAAGGCTGACAACCTAACATGTTAGCCACCGAACAGGCTTATTTATAAAAGTTATGACAATGTATGGCACTATTAAGCATAACATTCGAGTATCAACAGTTAAACGAAGTTAAGACAGTGGACATGACCTTTATAAATTCAGTCACCATAACACTTAACAAGGTCGGACATGATCCCCTCAAGAAGAACTCGGACCATGCTTGTGAGGTCAAGAAACTCGGACCTGGATACCCTCCTAAACTCGGACATAAGTGTATGTATTAAACTCGGACTAAACAACATCTTATTAAATTCGGACCTTATGATTCCTTATACTCGGACAACCCACACCATTAAACTCGGTCCAAACATGGTTCATTAAACTCAGACATTACCATATGAAATTAAAGTCGGACCTATTATGGATCAATAAACTCGGTCCATCATCTTTACATAAACTCGGACCTTTGGGCTTTATTAAACTCGGCCCATCATTTGTTTAATAAACTCGGACTACTTCAATTCATTTATACTCGGACCATTTGAGATGCATTAAATTCGGACATGGCATTCTAACATTAAACTCGGACCCAATGCCATGTTTACTAAACTCGGTCCAAGGTGAACTTTATAAACTCAGACCCTAACTCTTAAACTCAGTCCAACAAGCAACTTAATAAACTCGGATAAGCATAAAGAGGTTTAAACTCGGACCATATGTTAGACATTAAACTCAGACTATCAAGTCGTGAATAAACTCAGACAACAATATCACTTAAACTCAGACAAATAATCAAACTCAGACTAATCAATCATGCGTGAATTTCAAGTTGCACAGAATCAATATGATCAGAACAGTTACGCTTTTTCTTATCACACGAACATGAAACCCTAAATTCATACTTTTGTACAGTGCAATGATCAATTACCAATCTATCATTCAACCTATCTTGCTTCTAAATCATCAATCAATGATTCCACAACAACACAATCATTTTCATGAATCAGAAACAATCAATCATGCAGAGATTATCATATGAGAAACTAGGGTTTTGACACCAATCAATCAATCAACAACTTAACATCACACAATGATTAAACAATTACCTTGATTCGATCCTAGATGAATTTGCAATCAACCTTGATGCAAAGGACTTGTGATTCCAAGAAAGATAAGAAGATGGTTGTAGAGGGGATTAGAGAGGTGAAAGTACGTGCTTTGGATTTTTGTGAATGATTAGGGAATGATTAGTGAAAGAGTTTAGGGTTAAGTATCTAGGATTTCACTAATTACACTCTACCTCCCTAAGTATTACATCTTACACATGCACACCATCTCATAACTATTTCATAGTTCCACCACCAAGTTTACACATTTGACAAGTTTCACAAATAATAAACAACTATGCACAATCAAACAATCAAAACGTATATAATTTCATGGATATCAATTGTGCAATTACATGAACGTGCAATAAATACGAAATAAAATCTTAGAAATTCGAGTTGTCACATTATCCCCAACTTAAAAGAAATTTCGTCCCGAAATTTGGTACGCACTCACTGAGGAAGCTAGGTAAGTTACATCGTTCACCGGTTTTCCTGGGGTGTCACAGATAAGAGCTTTGTTGACCATAAGTTTATTAAGCTTCTAAACCTACCCCTAAGAACATTAGATATTACATACGAAGTTGAAATGGATGACGGTTCAACGATTCTTGATAGATGCGTTATATCCATTAACAACATTTCTATCCTTATTAGTCTTCTACCTATGAACCTTGCAGGATTCGATATAGTTTTAGGCATGGATTGGTTAGCTCATAACCAAGCCCGCAATGCCTGCAATAAGAAGCTTATTGAAATTAAATCCCCATCTAGTGAGATACTCACTATACGTGGAGATCAACACTATGGATTGCCCAAGAAAGTGTCTTTACTTAAGGCATCCAAGTGCTAGAAAAGTGAATGTGTCGTTTCCATGGCATAAGTGACTATTGACGAACCAAAGCCGAAAATTGAAGACATACTAGTCATCTCAGAATATTCTGGCGTCTTCCCTGAAGATTTACCAGGTCTACCCCATGAGAGGCAAGTCAAATTTAGAATTAACATCTTGCCTGGATCTGCTCCTGTAGCTAGAGCTCCATATCGCTTAGTGTCACACCCCGACCACGTAAAACAACGAATCGTGGCGGAAATGTCAGGGAGTGTTGTAACAGAATCATTGTTTCATGACACATGGAAATTTGAGATTTTGTTTTATTGATTAAAAGAGTTACAATATCTTAACAACAAGGAAGCATAACATAATTAACTAGTCTTGCATCTTTTATTGTCACTAAGGCCCGAGTCTGCCTAAGTGTATCTTGATCAATCCTATGCATCATTTCCTAAAACACATGAGAAAATAGATACGTCAGCATAAAAATGCCTATGAGATACATAAGTTTTATTCATTTAGAATTCATGACTTATAAGTTTAGAAAAAGTTGTTTAACAAAAGTCAGTCATGATCCTTGTAAAATGTTTTTGTTTTATAAATCGTATAAAAATCGGTAAGGAAATAGATGATATAAAAGAAATATGTATGGTTAAATAAATAACTAAGTAAAATGAATTTGTATAAAACGTGTTGTTTGTAAAACAATGTTTTGTAAAGACATGTTAATTTGTGTAAAATGTAATATGTCAAAATTGAAATGATTTAAATAACGCTACGATATGTAATATCATACAAGCACTTATATATAGGACGTACCAGCGGCGTATCCACCATGCTTGTATCATATTACACACGTCTCATTACTTAAATCACTTACCCAAACAAACCACCATGTAAAAATGTTCATGTATAACTAAATGTAATGTTTTAAACAAATGTTGAAATGTTATTGTGTAAACAAATGTAATGTAGAGTGAATAAAAAGCCTTTATTGATTAAAAGCATTTACTCGACCCTATAAGAAAGAAATGTACAAAACAATGCAATTGATAAATTATAATCAAAATTTATGTTTTGTAAAATAATGCATGCTTTACTGACACAAACATCTATGCGGTGTTGTGAAAATGCATACATTCAAGCCTTGAGACTGTGGCGATAAACCCTTAAACGAATTAAAGGTTTATCTGAGTTATGTATATCGAATTCGGTCATTCCTTTCATCCAAACATACCTAGGATGTCAGGAACGGGAGTTGTCAATTCCTATGGTACCACTACCTACTAACGAACGACGTAGCTAATGTTAATGAATGTATTTTTGAGCCATTTAAACAAACCAAATGTCATACCAAAATGTAAGCATGTTTTATGAAAATAATGTACTAAGTATGCAACAAATGGACATACATAGCATGAAATGAAATGTAAAATAATGTACTATGTATGCAACAAATGGTCATACATAGCATGAAATGTAATGTAAAACGATGTACTAAGTATGCACTAAATGGACATACATAGCAAAAATATAATGAAATCATGTACTAATAGTGTACTAATGAAATAGCAAGTATATGATATGAAAACATGGAAAGCATGAAAGTAACAAGTAGGCACATGTGTTTCACCCCAAAATGTTTGAAAAACAGTAAAAGAGGGGTCTATGTACTCACTTGAGGGTGCTTAGAAGTCTTGAACAACAACCAAGCAAAGCTAGAGGGAACACGGAATCAAACGGCACCTAATATAGGTAACTATGTTAATAACCGGACCTAAATCGGGAGATTGGATAGAATGAAGTTTTATGAACCAAATGAGTATAGGAACTCATGTAATATGGTTTAACAAAGCCTACATTCTAAAATGAAACAGATCCTATGTGCTTATGACCCATTACGACCCGTTTAGGTAGCTTACGCTACTTTAACGCGTCGTTCGCGTAAAACGCGTTCGGACCGCCTAACTAGTCCTATGACAAGTATTATATGCCTTAACATGTCTAATAATGTTGCCTAATCAGTTTAGATGTCAAAATTTATGTTACATATGCTTAAAATGAATTTATGCGTAAAAAGGGTATTTTGGTAATTTTCCTAAGGCATATAAACTACCTATCATACAACTAACTAAACGTAGTGACCATAAGGTATAACCTCGGAAGGTTATTCCCTATACAACTATGGTCACCTAATGTGTTTGGTCGGATCCTAATGATCGACTAAACGAGTCGGGTTCGAAAGTCTAAGCGGTTGTTTAGACCGCTTACCTTACGACCCTACATAAGCACTAAACCTAAAGTGACGAGCTAAACATGTTAAAACATGTTTAACGAATTTAGAAAATAGGTTTGGTATCAAAACAAACGGTTTTTGATACCTAAAAGTAGTTTGGTTACAAAATACGCAAGAATACGCATTTTGGCCGAAACTACGACTCGTCACTAAGCCTAGATAACGTGGTAATCAGTAGCTATAGTCACAAGAGACTAAAACCATCGTGATTACACTCACGTTATGAAGTTCAAACGAACTTCATGTTGCCCATAAACTGGTTAATGCAGAAAGTCAAACGTAGTTTGACTTTCACGCTAAAAACGCGTAAAAGAACGAAAGAGGACTTACAACGGGTCCAAGAATGGAAGCTTTGATCCGAATATTCTCAGGTATGAAATGATAACACATCAACTTAGAGAACAAATTCAGATCAAAGGTGTGAGTTTGAGAGTGAAGTGGGTGGGGATATTTATAGATTTCATAGATCCGTTAAGATCGTTTCTTGAAATCCGAGCTTTGATCTAGGCCGTACACTTGCACCCATTGTTTTCTAAAACCATGGGAGCCCCTAATATGAGTCCATAGTATCATAAAAACCATTAAATACCAGCCCATAGGGTGCAAAACCATGGGTTAAAACCATCAAAATCTCAAAAATGGACCAAGTTCAATGTATCTGCCAGAAATTTCAAAAATGGTCCCTGCACTTGTAAAACTTGATTTTTTTTGCACTTTTAAGCCCCGTTAACCCCATTTCAAGGATCTAAAAAAAGTTAAAGTATAGGGAACTTAAAATATGCTCAAAAACATCTCGGATGTCAGTTCGTTTGGTCGTACGGTTGCGTTGTTCGGTTAATTATGACGGAAATCGTAATGAACGCAAAAACGATCCAAATTACGCGACGAATGGAATTTTATCATGCCAATCACTAAAATAAAATATTTTAATGATTACATAAATTTTTGGATGTCCGGATATATTCAGGACATAAGATATGCGCGAAAATGCAAACTTATGCACTTTTGACGCTTTTAGTCTCTATTGATCAAATAAGTTCATTTTACCATACCGAACCCCTCAAAGCCTATTTCTAAGCTATGTAATGGATACTTAGGATATGTTTAACTTATGATCAAGTTCCGGAATGTTCGTTACAGTACGAATCGACATACTTTCGCAGTTTGTCGAAATTAGTCCCTATAAGCGAATAAACTTGATTTCGACACACCAAACCATCCAAAACTTATTTCTAACTTATGTAAAGGTTATTTAAGGTATGTTAAGTCTATGTCACTCTTCCGGAGTGTTTGTTGCATTAAACTGATTATATTTACGCATCAGATCGCGTATAATCTTCAAGAAAGCGTTTAAAGCTCGAAATCGAACAAGAATTGATATGTGCAAACGATACACATATTTATACAAATTCCAAGTATGAAATACAATATTTCATTGGTTTGGTATTCGTATGATGGTTGAAGTGACACGGGTGTCACACTGAGCACCCACTAAGATGAAGGAGCTGAAGGCACAACTTGATGAGCTTTTGGAGAAAGGCTTTATTTAGCCAAGTTCCTCACCCTAGGGAGCTCCGATTATATTTGTCAAAAAGAAGGATGATTCAATGCGAATGTGCATTGATTACCGTTAGCTGAACAAGATAACAATCAAGAATCGTTATCCTTTGCCAATAACTGATGATCTGTTTGATCAATTGCAAGGACCTACTTATTTCTCAAAGATTGATTTGAGATCTGGTTATCACCAACTGAAAGTAAGGAGCGAAGACGTTCCAAAGACTGCTTTCAGAACTAGATACGACCACTATGAGTTTCTTATGATGCCTTTTGGACTCACAAACACACCTGCAGCATTCATAGACCTCGTGAATAGAGTCTGCAATCCATACTTAGATAAGTTTGTCATTATCTTTATAAATGACATACTTATCCATTCTTGTAATAAGAATGATCATGAGAAATATCTTAGATGTATTCTTGACTTGAAGCTTTATGCAAAATTCTCTAAGTGCGGGTTTTGGATTATAGAGGTCCAATTCTCAGGACATGTCATTAGTAAGCGTGGTATCTAAGTGGATCCTGCTAAGATTGAAGCTATTATGAATTGGGAATCACCCAAAACCCCATCTGAAATACATAGTTTCTTGGGTTTGGCTGGCTATTATAAAAGGTTTTTTGAGAACTTGTCTCGAATTGCCACTCCTTTGACTACGTTGACCTGCAAGAGTGTCAAGTTTGACTGGGGTCCAAAACATAAAGAATCCTTTGAGATTCTGAAGCAGAAATTGAGTAATGCTCATGTACTATCTTTAGCCGATGGAATTGAAGACTTTGTAGTCTACTGTGATGCTTCGCACACAGGAATGGGTTGTGTATTGATGCAAAGGGGCAAGGTGATTGCCTATGCATCACGAGAGCTTAAGGTGCATGAAAAGAATTATACCACCCATGATCTGGAATTGGGTGCCGTTGTATTCGTACTAAAGTTATGGAGACATTATCTATATGGCACAAAGTGTATTATATACACGGACCATAATTGTCTCCAGCATCTGTATAATCAGAAAGATTTAAACATGCGACAACGCTGTTGGATGGAAACTTGAAATGATTACGAATGTGAGATTCGTTCCTGGTAAGGCAAATGTCAATGCCGATGCTTTAAGTCACAAGGAAAGGATTAAATCAATTAGGGTTAACGCAATAAACATTGAGCCACGGACTAGCTTGAATGAAAAGTTGTTAAATGCTTAGAAGCAAGCCTTATTAGAAGCAAATGCTACTAATGAAGTATTAGGTGGAACTGTTGATCAGTTAACACCTGGAAATGATGGAATCCTAAGACTAAATAATCGCATATGGGTTCCTATCTTTGGAGAACTCAGAGATCTGATTCTCTAGGAATCAGATAACTCGAGATATTTGGTACATCCTGGAGGAGATAAAATGTACCAGGATCTGAAAAAGAATTATTGGTGGATGGGTATGAAGAAATCCATAGCCACTTAAGTCGTTAAGTGACTGACGTGTTCGCAAGTTAAAGCTGATGTGTATAAAATGCAACATATAAATTACATCAAATGAGGCATAAAACTAACCCTTTTTTAGTACTAATGTTGGAAAAAGTGTGCTTTTGTCTTCCTTTTGTATTTTCAGGACCAAATGAGCTTAAATTAACAAAAGGAACAAATATGCAGCAAAAACTAACATAAATACAAAAAAAAGGAATAAACGTGGCATGCCCGACCCCTCGACAGCATCTTCCCAAGCAAAAACAAAGAAAAAGAAAGCTGACCATGGCCCCGTGCCCAGCGGACACGGGGACGTGGCCAGGAGCCTGTAGAAAAGATAAAGTTGTAGAAGCTTCTATTCCTAACACGGGGGAGTGCCCAGCTCCACACGGGCCGTGGTCAACGCTAAGATTCGCAGAATCTTGCAAATCTTGATAGTACAGATACGCTTCTGCACACGGGGCCGTGCCCAGCCAACACGGGGGCGTGTGGAGCCATACACAGACAATTGCAATTAATGAAGAAAGAGAAAGAGGATGGACACAGGGTCGTGCCCAATGGACACGGGGCCGTGTCCGGGCTTCTGTGCAGGCTATAAATAGGGTGCTTGGTTCACGTCAAAGGCATCCCTTGGCAAACCACCTCTCTCTCACTTCACCCACACTCCACCACCACTACAACACCCACATCCACCATTATCATCCATCATCCACCTTAGAGTGTGTGTAGTAGTCTCGGGATCCAAGACTGATAGTAAGAGTTCTTGACAATCAAAGGCCATGTTTGCCTAAGTCTCTTACATCACTTGGTGAAGACAAGCATTTAATGTAATACTTTTGATTTTTAATCTTTTTTCAGTTTTTATATGGTTTTGTATTAATGACATTAATAACTACTTTCTTATATTGAAGGTGAAACTTCCTTATCATTTGTCCGTGGTGTCTTGGCGTTATTTTACTGTTTATATAAAATAAAAGATTTTCACCATTCATATCTCTACGGTCTATATAGGGATATGTTGGCTACCTGGTCGGGGGTTAAGGGAATGGTTTGGTAAGGTTCTTGCCTTGTTCAGTGTATAGATCCTGCAAGGACCTAGGTCAAGCTTACTAGGACCTCCTTCAATACCCACTGGTATTGGATGGCGGGGGTGCGAATGGCTTGATCCCCTCATAAGTAAACTACTATTAATACATTAACCCGACTACTTGGGATTGTATCCCTGCTGACACAAACCACTTAGCCGAGGGTAACGTCACCTTCAAAAGAGGGGCCTACCACATTACGCATTAATAACTTAATTAATTATCTTCCAATATTCCTACCCTTTGGGATTGTATCCTTGCTGACTCAAACCACTGGGTTGAGGGTAACGTCACCTTCAAAAGAGGGGCCTACTATTATAACTAAGATAATCTCTTAAAAAGTGCAAAAGTGCGGAAATTATCAAAGGTTACATTAAAGGCGAGTCGGATCCAAGTGATTCATCTTGTCTATCTGTTTTTATTTTATTTTTATTTTTCAGCATTTTTAGTTTTTATTTTTATGTTTAAAACCTTTTCTAAATTTTTGATTTGATTAGACATTGAGGATAAACCGGTACTAAAAGCTCTTGTGTCCTTAGACGACTTCGGTATCTTACCAACGCTATACTATGCTCACGATGGGTGCACTTGCCCATATGTGTGTTTAGTGTTAGTAGAATATCGTGTTTTATAAATTTAAAACTTGACTAAAGTGTTAAAAAGGGCTTAAAATATTAATAAAATATATCACACTCGACACGCATCAAGTTTTTGGCGCCCTTGTCGGGAACACAAGGATTTTAAGAAAGTTAGGAATCAACGGCCTAAACGTTTTTCTTATTTTTTTATG
Source organism: Helianthus annuus (assembly GCF_002127325.2). Classification (NCBI taxonomy): domain Eukaryota; kingdom Viridiplantae; phylum Streptophyta; class Magnoliopsida; order Asterales; family Asteraceae; genus Helianthus; species Helianthus annuus. Next base: position 51,780,481 of record NC_035434.2, on the reverse strand, counting down.
ATTTTTCTAGAATTTTTCAGCTTCTGCAGACTGCAGCACGGGGTCGTGCCTGGTCGGACATGGGCCGTGCTCAGCGTCCTTACTGGCAGTTTTTATTTTCCGAGTTATAGAGAGCTGAACACGGGGTCGTGTTGGTGCAGCACGGGGCCGTGTCGAACTCTCCAGTAACAGGGATCCGGAAAACAATCACTGTAACCACGACCACGGCGCCGTGTTCAGATGAGCACGTGGCCGTGGTGAGACTTCTGACCAACAATCTTTTTGTTTTTATCGCAGGACTTGGAACCCAGGCGCCGCACCTGAACTTCCTACGCGGTGCATGAGCTCCAGTTCCAGTTCCAATAAAAGATAAAAGAACCTCTAGACGAACCCGAACGCTTTCTTAGGAAAAGACTTAAAGCTAAAATCCAAGAGAAAGTTTCGGGGGACCCACTCCCAATGGTGGATCAACGTACCCTAATGGATTACCTACGGCCCACGGTAGGTAATATCGGCGCCGCTATCAATGCACCGAATGTCGATGCCAACAACTTCGAACTTCGGGAGCATTTGATTCAAATGCTCCAAAACTCTGCAACCTTCCATGGGCTTGCGGACGAAGATCCTCACTTACATATTACCAACTTCTTGGAAATATGTGATACTTTTCGCATCAATGGGGCATCAAACGACGCCATCCGCCTCCGAATGTTCCCATTTTCACTAAAAGATCGGGCTAAGGCTTGGCTTAACACCCTCCTAGTGGGTTCGGTAAACACTTGGGATGAACTAGCCCAAATGTTTTTGTATAAGTATTTCCCTCCTTCTAAATCGGCTAAATTAATGACTGAAATTAATACATACTCACAAGAGGACGGGGAATCCTTATATGAAACATGGGAAAGATTCAAGGAGCAACTAAGAAAGTGTCCTCATCACGGTCTTGCGGTATGGCAACAAGTATCCACTTTCTATAATGGGTTGTTGCTACACACAAGACAAACACTTGACTCTAGCTCCGGGGGACTTCTAGGTAATCATCGCCCAAATGAAATTTATAATCAAATTGAGGAAATTGCTCAAAACATTTTTCAGTGGCACACTCCCTGAGGCACAAAATCTATTGCCCGGGCGCCCATAAGGTTGACGAAAACACTTCTTTACAAGCCCAAATCGAGGCCCTCTCTTCGAAAATCAAAAAGTTAGAAATGGCAAAAACGGCCTCGGTTATAGCTTGTGAGGGGTGTGGTGGGCCACATGAAAATTGGAGTTGTATGAAAGAAATGGATAATTGAACAGGAACGGTAAACTACATTGATAATAGACCTAGACCGTCAGGTCCTCCGACGGGTACCTACAACCAAGGATGGCGTAACCACCCTAACCTTGGTTGGAGAGAACCCGGCAATAGTAGTAATCAAAAAACTCAAAACCAACGAACAAACTTTCAACAACCAAGAAATGAGTCACAAAATTTCTCTCAACAACAACAAGGGGGATGAGAGAGACTTGAAGATACTATCCCACGCCTCATCTCGAACACCAAAAAGAAAAACTCGGATCGATTTCAACAAATGGAATCGAACTTTAGAAATCAACAAGCTAGTATTCAAAACATTGAAAAACAACTAAATCAACTAGCTCAAAATTTCTCCAAGAGACCACAAGGCGCGTTACCCAGCAATACAGAAACCAACCCAAAGGCGCAAGTACATCTCATCACATTGAGAAACCGTACCATAGGTCCCGAAGAGGCTCCACTACCTCTAACTGAAAAGAGTCCGTCTATCCAAACCACAACTTCACCAATACCCCAAAAAGAGACGACTCCTTCGCCAAATCAAGAGCCTACCAAGAATCCCCCGGTACCTTATCCCGGACGGTTACTTCGCCAAAAGACCGATGAGCAATTCACAAAATTCGTTAATTTACTAAAACAATTGCACATCAATCTTCCATTTATGGAAGTTCTCACTCAAATGCCTAAATATTCAAAATTTATGAGAGACTTTCTCACTTACAAAAGGAAAATTGAAACACTACAATTAGTTAATTTAAGTTAAGAATGCTCCACCGTACTACTTAATAAACTCCCACAAAAGAAAATTGACCCCGAAAGTTTCATTACCCTTTCGGTCCGTAAGGAGTGCGCTGGTAGTTTGTGTTTGCTGGTAGTTTGTGTTTACTGGCAGCAGCCTGCTGCAAACCATGCCACATCTCTCGCATTTGTGCCACCTTATCCTCAATTTAGACACCTGTGAGGACACTAATCTCATCATGAGAGATTAAGATCACACTTGTCACAATTATGGAGCTCAAGATCAACTATAAATAGCCATGATCTTGAGCCTCCTATACTTGCACCTCATTAATTCTTTCTCTGTATCACTCTTGGAGTTGCTTCTGATCTATAGAGGCCTCCTATAGAGTTCTATATTATCCTAGAACACTTGTAAGTGTTCTTTCATAGTTCTTTTCATTTCTAAGCTAAGTTATTAGCCGAAAGTCAAGCAAATTGATTTTTGCTTTGACTTTCGATTATGACCATTATGATCAAACCAATGTTCGAATCGAACATGGCTGCGTGATTGTACTAAGGTAGGTGATAATCCGCTATGAGGGCACCTCCTGAAGATCACGTTAAGTTGGTCAAATGACGGGTCAAGGTTTTATTAAAATAAAGTCAAGACGCAGATTTCTAGAAATTATGTTAAATGAGCTTATAAATATCTCAACACTAATTTTTGACATTATATCAGTTGGTATAACATATTAGGACATGTTAGATCATGTCCAACCCATCATTTTCTGCTTATAGCTCGGTTCGCAACCGAAAGTCAACCAGTTTGACTTCTACTTTGACTTTCTATTTTGTTCCATTTAAGCTAAGTTAGCTACTGATCTGAAGTTGTAATATGATCATATTAATGTATGGAATAACGCTCAGAGGTTATACCAAAAATACCAAGTTCATATATTATTCCTTTAAAATACCAAAAATGCCATTTTATGCATAAAATGATCTTGAATCATGATGAACATATAATATGGATTATAAACTGATTTGGTAATATAATACACATGTTTTGGCATAATGAACTTGACATTGACTCATCCGATCACCCGATGCCGCCTATGCGCGTACAATTGACTTATATAGCTTAGATTATATAAGTCAACGGAATTGGGTCAAATTCCATCAAATTCATTTATAATCAGAATGTATTATTGTTTGACCCATATTATACAAGTCATAGTACTTGTGAGGGTACAAACCACATTCTATCCGGTCTCCGCTTAACCTAGCGAACCGTATCAATTTATTTATTAGTTAACCGGTTCAAGTCATATGACTTGAATAAAACCCGTTAACATTCTAATGGATCATTATTCCATTCATTCCAGACTAAGGGCGTCCAGTAAATTGCAACCTTGTTAGTTGTTTTGTTTAAACGGCTATGCTTATAAATATATCTGGATTGTAAAGATTTCAGCTCAGATAAATACTCTTAACCTATTTTCCCTATACGGGCTTGGGATACGGGAAATTATTACTGCTTGGTTGGGCATGGGATAAATGACCTATGTGTCCAAAATCCAAATAACCTGTTTTAATTCGGTTGCTTGATAACTTAAACATGTGAAGGGTTCAAATGAGAAGAAATTCTTTGTAAGAAGAAAAAAGAAGAAATTTCAACCAATAGAAATGCTTCATTAGACTTCATTTAATATTTGTACTTAATGTAACTATAAGGGTATATTAGTAAACTTACATACATCATTAATTGGTAGTTTCATCTTTAATAATTAGATATATTAAATTTGTAACTTATTTTTAAGATATATATTTTTCACAAAAAATAAAAATAAAATTTCATTTATAGTGTAGGATAAATACGAGGCGTGTAGGATAAATTACGAGTTGTATAGGATAAATTTCAATATGTGTAGGATAAATTTCGAAATGTGTAGGATAACTTTTGATGTGTGTAGGCAAAAACATTTAGTATGGAGGATTATAGTCTTAATGACTAATTAATTAGTCAAGCATAATAATAAATGAGATGGGAACAAAATTATTTAATGTTTTACAATTATACCCTTTTATTCTTTTTCTTCTCAATAAAATTTTCTTCTCAAATGAACCTTCCGCACTTAAACATTGGGGGTTAATGCGACTGTGTCCTGGAAATCTCGGCTCATTTAATTGCAGATGGTCACGACCTAATCACGGGGTGTAGGCATACACCTGACATATGCTAATGGTATGATAAAATAATTTTTTTTACCCAATTTGGGGATTAAAGTGGTGTGTCGGTTAATCATATCTCGGAGTTTAGTTCTGGGCCCCATATATATTGACAAGCATATAATACTGATAACAAGAGATATAGTTTGTCCCAAATTATTTATGAAAATTGATATACCAAATGGTATATAAAATGATTTTGAAATATTTTCAAAATGTGTCGGTTATTTGTATTTAACAGTAAAAACTGACGTATTTTCAAAAGACTAAGCACAGGTTTGCAAAGTACATAATAGGCTGGAAGCTGCCTGGTAATTGCTTAGTGGAATTTGCAAACTCCATGCAAGAAGCCTAGTAGTCTTTTATGTAATCATTTGTTATTGAATCCGCCTGTAGATCTTTTAGTACACTCTCATCTGTATATTATTTTTGAGCTTTCGGATAATTGTACTTTGAAATAAATATATTATGCTTCCAAGACTTCCGCTGTGTTATTGTGAATATATATATCAATTTGTCACGCATAAACTCAAATACGGGCCCACCAGAAAATCAGGGTGTGACATAAACCCTAAGTCTGTAGATTTCTTATTATCGTGACATGAATTGGAGTTGATGAAATTGATCTATATACATATTGTACTGTATTTTAGCTGTACAAAGTCGGTTCTATATTTTAAACAACATTACAACCTCCATCTCACCCTCACTGCCCTAGGAAAATATAGCATTGGGGAAGCTCTAATACAGTAATATGAACATGAACTATCCGTCGGTTTTAATGATTCTTTGTTACATATGTATAATATTAAAAAGTATAGTAAAAAAACATATTGTGTTTGGAATATAAAAACAACGAGTTTAGACCATCCAACATAGACCACTTTAAAAAGAATGGCTTGTGCAAAAGTACATATATACCACTTTTGATACCATGCTTCCCACGTAAAGATATTAGATATATAACCCAGATTAACTGCACATATTAGTCTATCATCACCCCGGTCAAAATTTCAGAAGCAACGGTGGAAACAAATACTAGGAACCCGCATGGATCCTTATGTTCACAATAACAGGTTAACTGCATCCTCCTTCGTTATCTTAAGCGCAAACACTTGCTTCACCATACATATTTCTCACATTCTTTTTGCATGAAGTTACTATGTAAGACTCAATGACGTTTTAACTGAATAAGTTGCATACCCATAACCTAGTGATCTAGTAGTATGATGTTTTCTCTCACACTAAACTAGTGTGAGGTCAAACCCTTCCAAGTGATAGGTTAGGTGACGTTTAGATATAGCCAGAACCGATGGTGTTACTGGATGGTAGGTGTTTCTATTGAAAAATTAAGACGAAATGTCATAACCATGTAATTTTAATTTATTGGAGGTTAACATGTTCGCTTCCAAAATTGAAGGGATTCATAACACTTAAGGGCGGACCTAGTAAGGGTCCAGGGTGGGCGGGCGCACCCCCTGAAAAAAAAAATTTAGTGTATTTTATAAGGTAAAATTCTCCCCGCACCCCTTGAAAATTTGGTTAAACCCCTTATCCGCACCCCTTGAACCCTTGAAAAGTTGGTTAAACCCCTTATCCGCACCCCTTGAAAATTTTTTCTGGGTCCGCCATTCAACCAATTTTTCACCTACTTAAGAATATTATTCACATTAATGTTTTAGTTGTTCTATGATAATTATCTGTTTTAAATATACATATATATATATATATATATAGAGAGAGAGAGAGAGAGTTAGGTTTAAGAATGAACAACTTTCTAAGAGTGAACTAATTTTGACCCTTAATTATTTTTTAGATTAAAAAGGAAAGATTGACATTAGCCAAGTACTGTATATTTAATTAAAATCCTTTAATTTTCTCATCTCTTAACTCTCACTGTTTCACTCCCTCTCATTTTTACTCTCACTCATTTTTAATTATTTCTTAATTATTTAAATTATAAGAGATTGAATGGCTTTAAATTTTGGTACGCTATCATGGATTACGACATTATCATTCTACATCCTTGGCTCAAATCCTAGCCATTGATTTACATCATCAAATCGTAAAATACACTAGTGTATTTTCATTATCAAATCCTGATCAAATCCCGACCATTGATTTACACGTGTGTATTGATAATCAACGGTTAGGATTAGTTGACACGATTCACTATCAAGAGGTTGTTCACAAATAAACTTAACCCTATATATATATATATATATATATATATATATATATATATATATATATATATATATATATATATATATATATATATATATATATATATATATATATATATATATATATATGTGTGTGAATGATCTGTTAGTAACCACCCTTTATTGTGAGAACCGTAATAACCAATGTGAATACAATCAAAAAAAAAATTAAAAACACATAATTTTTTTTTAAATATTTTTATGTAAAAATCGCTACTTTTAGTAGCCAAAGTTTTTTTGACTACTAAAATAGCGATTTTTACATAAAAAATATTTAAAAAAAAATTTTGTGTGTTTTTTGGATTTTTTTAGGTTGTGTTCACATTGGTTCTCGCAATAAAGGTGATTCTGGTATGAACCCTACCCTATATATATATATATATATATATATATATATATATATATATATATATATATATAGGGGATGGTTCAAATGAAAAACACTTTTAACTCGAAAACTAACTAAAAAAGCCTAAAAAACACACCAATTTTTTTTTTTTTTGCAATTTTTTATTAAAAATCGCAATTTTTTGTATATAAAAAAAACTTTTTTCAAAAAAAAAAAATAATTTTGTAGTGCACATGTGTACTATTACACATGTGCACTACAAATTTTTTTTTATATTCCTAAATTAGCGAAAATTGGTATGAAAAAAATTGGTTTGTTTTTTAGTTCGTTTTCTAGTTTTCGCGTTAACTAGTGGTTTTCATTTGAACCTTCCCTAATATATATATATATATATATATATATATATATATATATATATATATATATATATATATATATATATATATATATATATATGAGACGTGTCCGTTAGGAACCACCCTTTATTGAGACGTGTCTGTTGTTGTAGTTGGTTTATTTTGTTGTGTTCACATTGTTTCTCGCGGTTTTTGCAATAACAGTGTTTCTCTCATGAACCCTACCCTATATATATATATATATATATATATACATATATATATATATATAGGATTAGGTTCAAACGTGAACAAATTTCCAAGAGTGAACCGCGTGAACTGATCTGAACCATGGATTTCATATACATTTAACAAGGGTAAGATTGTAACTTTATATAAATATTGAATTTAAATTATTGCCTTATTAATTTCAAAATCCTAACATATTTAAATCATCATCAGTTACCAACATTTTCGACATCTACAAAACAATTACTTATTTTAAATATGTTAGGATAATCTTAACTTATTTTAATGTTGTCATTGTTTTTGGTCATAGTAGCAAGATTCGAATTATAGTTTTTGTCTTTTTTTGGTTGAACTAGAGTTTTTAGTCATCTTTTTTATTGTGTATAACTCTTAGCTCCGTAGTACACATGTGTACTGTTGTGTTCCATACATTCCAACACGATAGTACACATGTGTATAATACATGGGATAGTACACATGTGACCCGCAACATTGTTGTCTTAGCTCCGTAGTACACATGTGTACTGTTGTGTTCTATTGTTCTATATATTCCAACACGATAGTACACATGTGTATAATACATGGTATATTTACGGGATTTACTCTCTTATTATTGGAAATAATTTTCTTTCCTAGTTTTAAATAAGCAAAATAATATAATTACACTTCTACCCTTTTAATTTTAATAAAACAATAAATACTAACCTATTAATTACAATCATGCCACCCCTTTAAATAATCAAGATCATATTAATCAGCGGTCAAGATTTGTTCACGCAGTTCACTCTTGGGAGGTTGTTCACGCTGAAACCTTACCCTATATATATATATATATATATATATATATATATATATATATATATATGAGAATGATCATTTAGGAACCACCATTTATTCCGCCAGAACCAATGTGAACACAACAAAAAATATCTAAAAAAGACACAATTTTTTAAATATTTTTATGAAAAAATCGCTACTTTTCGTTATTAAAAAAAGTTTATAAAAAAATAAAACTTTTTTAACTACTAAAAGTAGCGATTTAAATACAAAAAATATTAAAAAAATGTGTGTTATTTAGAATTTTTAGGTTTTTTCAGGGTTTAGTTTTTAGCATTTAGCTTGAGTGGGGGGTTTAGGTTTTTTTTTTTTTTTTTTTTTTTTTGGTGGGGGGGGGGTTATGTTCACTTTGATTCTCGCGATTCTTGCAATAAAGGTGGTCCTCGCATAAACACAACCCTATATATATATATATATATATATATAGGGTAAGGTTCATGCGAGAACCACCCTTATTGCGAGAACCGCGAGAACCAATGTGAACACAAAATAAAATCTAAAAAAAATCAAAAAAGCACTCAAAAATTTTTTTTTATTTTTTTAATATTTTTTAACAAAAAATCGCTATATTTCGTTCCATAAAAAAAAAAAACTTTTTTTTTTGAGTAACAGTTATTCATGCACATGTGCATATGTATCATTAATTCAACAAATTCGGTAATACATTATCAGGAATAGACAATTGCACTTTAATTTACAATACCATTAGTAATACACTACTTTTTACATTACCAATATTCAAAATGCACATGTGCATAATTAGGTATAACCATGATATAACGTGTTTTGGTACAAAAAGTTTGTGATTTTGAATGGAGAAGTAGACCCATATACATGTTTTTTGGTTAGTTATATCTAGTGGTTGATGGTTTGGTTATAGTTGTCAATTTTTTATGTAATATGTTGATTGGATGGTATAAATGGTGTTTACATACATGTAATAAAGTGAAAATATTGTTAATGGTATTGTATTATGGATGGTAGGAGGTAATGGTAGTGTATTATGGATGGTATGATAGATGAAAGGGAAAGTGTATTCAAAGTGGTGTACCAAAACACCTTATTTCATATTGATACATATAATGCACATGTGCATTTCTAATATTGGTAATGTAAAAAGTAGTGTATTACATATGGTAGTGTAAATGAAAGTGCAATTGTCTAATATATGTAATGAATTACGGAATTTGTCAAAGAAATGACAGAAATGCACATGTGCATGCTTGTGTATTATGGATGGAATGATAGATGAAAGAGAAAGTAGTGTACCAAAACACCTTATTTCCTGTTGATACATATAGATGCACATGTGCATTTCTAACATTGGTAATGTAAAAGATAGTGTATTACACGTAGTAGTGTAAATGAAAGTGCAATTGACTATTATTTGTAATGAATTACGGAATTTGACAAAGAAACGACACATATGCACATGTGCATGGATAACTGTTACTCGAATTTTTTTTTTTTTGAATTTTTTTTTTATTTTTTTATTAACAAAATATAGCGATTTTTTCAAAAAAAATAGTAAAAAAATAAAAAAAAATTTTTGGGTGTTTTTTAGATTTTTTTAGGAATTACTGTTTGTGTTCACACTGGTTCTCGCGGTTCTCGCAATAAGGGGTGGTTCCTAACGGATCTTTGTCATATATATATATATATATATATATATATATATAGGGGACCGCTAGAATGAGAACCACCCCGAGTTGTAAGAACCGCAAGAACCACACCATCCGGGTCACCGTTTACCACGATTTTTTTTTTACAACTAGATGTGTGTATTATAAACACAGCCGTAAAAAAAAATTTAAACGCCCTCCCCGAGGGGGTAGTTTTTTACACCACAAGTTTGGTGTTTTTATTATTTTTTTGTTTTTTCTTTTTTTTACACCAAACTTGTGGTGTAAAAAACAACCCCCTCGGGGGGGGGGGGGGGGGCGTTTAAAATTTTTTTTTACGGCTGTGTTTATAATACATACATCTAGTTGTAAAAAAAAATCGTAGTAAACGGCGACCCGGATGATGTGGTTCTCGCGGTTCTTACAACTCGGGGTGGTTCTCATTTTAGCGCAATTATATATATATATATATATATATATATATATATATATATATATATATATATATATAGGGCTGCTAGAATGAAAACCACCTCGAGTTGTAAGAACCGCGAGAACTACACCCCACGGGTGGGCGTTCACCACGATTTTTTTTTTACAACTAGATGTGTAAATTATAAACACAGCCGTAAAAAAAAAAATTTAAACGTCGCGGCCGAGGGGGTAGTTTTTTACCCCACAAGTTTGGTGTTTTTAATTTTTTTTTCTTTTTTCTTTTTTTTTCACCAAACTTGTGGTGTAAAAAACTACCCCCCCCCCCGACCGCGGCGTTTAAAATTTTTTTTTACGGCTGTGTTTATAATTTACACATCTAGTTGTAAAAAAAAAATCGTGGTGAACGCTCACCCGTGGAGTGTAGTTCTCGCGGTTCTTACAACTCGAGGTGGTTTTCATTCTAGCGGCTCCCTATATATATATATATATATATATATATCGAAACAATATTTTTCATTTCCCAATAACATATTTAGCCTTTTCCATCCCGGCAAAAATCTTGATCTTATAAAAGGTTATTGGAAGTTTAATTTGTTTTAGTGCATCATGTAACAATCTCCTCTTGTAATGTTTCAGTTAATCTTTTTCACGTAAATTCTAGGCACTTTCCTTTCTTATTAATTTCTGCTTTATGTATATGATCTTTATATATAAATAAAAAATATATCATTTGGAAAAGAGAAAATCACCAAAACCACCTCAAAAAGTCAAAACAAATATTTGTAGAGGTAGGGGCTTCAAGGTGAGGAAAAGGCTACATATATATAGACTTTCTCCCGCAATTTTTAAACGAGCAATATCTTTATATTTTTTTTAATTACACAAGTTAAAAAGAAATTTTATTCTCTTCAATAAAAATGTTATTGTATGAAAAAGTTATAAAAGCTTAAAAATTATGGAAAAAAGGGAAAAGTCTATGTGGCTTCTACTTTTGGGAAACGTCTAGATTTCAATCTAAAACTTTCTAGTTAGCACGGTGCAATGCGTGTATGGTTTAACATGTGTACATCTATTTTTTTCGGTTTAACAACCTCGTCGCAACCTGTGTGTCGTAAGTTGACTTAGTTATTCTTTTCTACATTTTACATTTGGGACTAATTTTTGCAAGTTAACACGCCACAACGTACGTGTGTAGTTCAACGTTTTTATATTTATGTTTTGTTCGCTACTTCGCTTTAAGTGTCCTGCCGTAAAACCCGAGTTCTAAACAATAGTATAAGCTTAATTAGCAAATTTTAACTTACAAGTTTCCCTCATCCAAAATTATCATCTACACCTAAAATCTTTGACTTTTATATTTTTCTTTTTAGTTTAACCAATGTTATGCCATTGACCCTTAACATGCATGCTTTATATATATTTATTTATTTATAACTTTTAAAATACGTTGTTTTATAAAGTTCTTGTTTGTTTTTATCTTCGTATCAGTGTTTTGAGTTGTTAATGGTAATAAAAAAGTGTTCAAAGTATAAACATACACGTCATCAAAATTGCGTCACAAATTGCTTTTTTTAAAGCGGTGTCATTTTACCTTTTTGTCGTTCTAATAATACAGTGTAACGTGTTATTAGATTACAAATATACCGTTGCGACGTGTTTATGCATCCCCCTTCTATCGTTGTGACGTATTCTGTATAATTATTTTCATTTCTTTTTTCACAACCTTTTTTTAGTTTTGAAAACGCTAATTGTCTAAAGTTACACATGGGTTAGGTTTTGCTTTTTTTCATATAAAGTTCGGCGGAGGTTATTCTTTTTTTCGTGGTCTAATGTGCGGCAATGCACGAGTCAAATTACTAGCTAGCTGAATATTAATTAGCTATAATGGTTGTTTCAGGTCATCGAACATGGAAATGTATGGTATTTTTGTGGCGATTATGGCAATATTGGTTGGAACGGTTGTTCAAATGACTAAACCAACCCAAGAAAACAAGACACACATGGGGATTTGCTTAGCAACATTAGTCATGAATTTTGCTGCAGCATTATCGGTGTTCTCTCAAACAAATGATACAGAATACAAGAATTGGAAAACCATCATTTTCAAACTCGTGTTCATATTCACAGGAACACTTTCTCCATATTTAGTATTTTGTTTGCTTCTACCCCAATGGTTTACCTGGTATGCTTTTATCATCATATACACCATTGTGACCATGATAGAAGGTCATAACATCATGAAACAAATAATCACTTGGCCATATCAAAAATTAGCTTTTGCCATGAAGTTCGTAATTGTAAAGTTTTCAGTGTTGTTGTTCAGAGATCAGTTGACTACTACTGCTATGGTTTAAATAAATATTTCCACATGCACTATACACACAATGATGTCTAGCATATATTGGATTGTAGGGGTAGTTTCCTAAGTTTCGGTGTAATATATAATATATGAAGTATTTTATATTCTATATATGATAGTGATACATTTTAAATTGTGATGTGTTGGCATGTGTTCTTTTTGATCTCTCTCACCCTCTTTGTAACATTAATATGTGATTTAATATCACTTGTCACTACTAGAAAAAAAAAACCTTCAATCTATATGAGAGTGATAAATTTTAAATTGTGATGTGTTGGCATGTGTTCTGTTTGATCTCTCTCACCCTCTTTATAACATTAATATGTGATTTAATATCACTTCTCACTACCAGAAAAAACCTTCAATGCGTTATTAAAGGATAGATATGAAACACAAAAAAGCGTTCAGAAAGTCCTTGTCATTAATTGAAGATGACATGTATTTGTGTGTCATCCACTTATGACACACCTTAGACTATAGGGTATGGTGAAGTTAGTCCCCAAAGGGACCACTCGCCACGTAGGCGCCACCTCACCAAGAGTGGAGGACCATCCCCTTAGAGACTACCCAAGGGTGTGAGGGACTACCCAATATATAAAAAACTAATATATAAATAAAGGAGAGAGAGAGAGAGAAGAACTTGGAGGCCCCACCATCAGCCAATCACATGGCTCGTCCCAAACGTCCTGTGGGGGACGCCAGCGACGCGACGGGGGGAGGGGGACGGTGTGCGACGATGCGGGACGTGCGGCGCCGGGGGGGGGGGACGATCCCCAACCGCATAGTCTTAATAACACGTTTTAATGACACAGTTTAATGACACACCTTTATGACACGCTTTAATGACACACCTTAATGACACGCATTTATGACAGTCGTTGATGACACATTTTAATGACACGCGTTTATGACACTTTAATGACAACATTTATGACACGCATTCCGTGTCACGGTTTTCATTGTTTAATTTTTTTTTTTTAGAATTTCTAATTTTCTTTAGAGAATCAAAACAATATATAAATCTATTTCATGACAAAATACCAAAATTACTAAAACAATTCATTTCATAGTTATATGTCAGATATAATTCAAATATCTTCGGTTAACAAAAAAATATTATTTGCCGCACATACTTCAACATCTAAAATAGTCACTTGAAAACAAATGTTGCACCATAACTCGAACACCCTTCACGTATTCCATCAATATCCTCATCCGTGTATACCACTTTGCCATCCCCAACCTGAGAAAAATATTAAGAGCCTAAATACATAGACTTTAATATGAACAACAATTAATGACATAAACAAAATTATAGAGCCTATGCACTTTGATATGATAAACAAAGATGATATCCATACAATTATATTCTTATTCTATCCGGTTATTTAGTTATCGTTTTAACCAGTTTCTTTTATATACAAATTAAACACACAAATCTCATCAAAATCCCCAAAATTATAAACTAAATTCAGTGATCTAAAAAGGTTTTGCAACTAATTAGCTAACAAACTAATAATACTCCAAAAGTAATCATTTAAAAAGTAGTACTTACGTTGTCATTGGCAAGTATTTCAATTTCCCTCTTCAACCACCTCTTTCATGAACTTCAACACATAATAGCCACATTCAGTACCTCCCGTCTGATATGGGCACTACACAATTAAAGATTCCAATTCAGTTGATGAAGTTAAAGCTACAATTTCAACACATGTTCACTACACAAATAAAATTACTGATATGTTTCTTTCAATAAGAAATAAGTGCTCAACTTAGCCTTAATCCAGTTGACACTTTGTATAGCATACAAGGCCATTGCCCTAAAAAATTAAGAAATATATCACGACAGGTTTTGACATAAATAGGTTACAAATCAAAACATGCCAATTTAGAAGAAAAAAAAACATAAAAGTAAGGTTTTGTCACAAGTTAAATGAACCCGACCCGAACCTGTTTGCCTATCTTGCCACCTCTAGTTCTTCAAAATACAATATTCTTAACATATTGAATAGTGAATGATGTATGCCAATTTATTTACATATACAAAGTACTATTTAAGGATTTCTATATATAATGGCGTTGGTACTTTATAAATTACCCATATGTATGATCTCTTACCCAACCCTTTCGACCCACCCATTCTCGCCACATCTAATAAACATGTTAAGTAATTACCATACATGTTTAACAGCAAAAGATTGGCAACTAAAAGCGCCCCACTACTGCCTACTTGTTTAATCATATTTCATGTTTTAATCATTTATAAATTTCATAGCAAACTGACAACAAAGTATCTTGACCCAATCCAATCCAAACCGTATTTTTACCCATAGATTTTTATAAGTTGTTTGCTTTCAACTCAAATGGCATAATCGATGGCTAAATACAGTTATGTGGTTATATAATTGTCTTATATATTACACTAAGAACAATAGATTGTAGTTATACGGTTCTCACATTGTAAAACGCTTTAAAACGTAAAAAAATGGAACCGAAAAGGGGCTAATCGAAGTTAAACCTGGGTTTATTCCATCTGTATTAGTGTTAGGGCATGAATTTTATGCTAAGGATCATCTATCCTGAGATTGGGCATGGATCACGGATCCTTAACGGATGATACAAGGAGTCTGAGGATCCATGATCCTTACTATTGTTTATGTTTTTAACATTTGTCACGTTTTTAATATTTATACACAGGTAATGGACGACATGGACTTAGTCTTTGCTGGAATCTCGTGGAATATGCTTCATATAGGCACGTGCTTGATGAAAAATAACCGTTTTGGAGAACATGGGTGACTTCCACCTTTTTCGGAAAGTTTGTTACTTGATATTTTTCTATCTTTAAAGGGGAAAACAACTCATTTTTAGGCATAAGTCGAGTACAACACAGAAAAAACACACAACACTCGAACTCTCTGCAAGTTATTGGCGAAATACACACACTCACACTAGCAATCCATTGTAGTGAGCTTGTTTTCTTCCGAAGTTGTACAAGGATCATTTTTGTTTTTGCAATACATTTGGTGATCGATAGTTTCCATCACCTGAGGTTTTTTATGCCGGAGATCATTCATTAATCTAGGGCTTTTTCCTCGCATAAATCTCGGTGTTTATCGTTGATTTCATTTTCTATTCGTTCATACATTTGTTCATTTAACCAAGCATCTAACCTCACAAAATCAGATTTGGTTACATTATCCTTGTGTGATTTTTGACCAAAACAGTTTGGCGCCCACCGTGGGGCAATCGGTGCTTCATTCTTGAAGAATTTTGTTCATTTCAGCCATTTTTATTCATTACCTTCAACCACATGGCTTCTTAGGGAAAAACTACTTCAAGTTCCATGTCGGCGGTTACCTCATCACAGGGCATTCCGCCTTTGCATCCTCTCCCCCCTGCATTCCAGAAGAATGCTGAGAATGCTCCGAAATGAGAGGATACATGCAACAACAGGACGATACTAATGGCAGGATCCTTCGCGAAATTAATGAAATCAAGAAATTGAAAAAATCAGCAGAGGATCACTCCCCATTGATGCCCAGGTCGTTGGGTTTTACTACTCCATCATCAACAATCCAGTTTTCCAAAGGATCCAATGTCCAGATTCAAGGATCCTCTATCCTTCGGCAAGGAACACTGGAGTCAGGGCAGCCTCAAGGATCCTACTTCCACCCTCAAGGATCCTCTTCTCAGCATCAAGGATCCTTCTCTAGTTCAGAATAATACATGGGGGCGCTTTCAGATCAAGGATCCTACCCTCAGTATCAAGGATCCTCGTCGCAGGTTCAAGGATCCATGGAATATCCTCCAGGGCCTTCAGCACCGATGTATCCTGGATCCAACATCTTCCAGGATCAAGGATCCTTAGGGAGTCAACAACCCAGAAGTTCTGAAATTCATGTGGGAGATTTCATTCCCATACAGACCATTGCTTCATCTGGTCCCACTCTTGCACCAGAGTTGCCTCAATTTGGATTCACATCTGGAATCCCAACTGCGAACCAGTCCACTACAAGAAAAGTGACCATTAGAGACTAAATTATTGGGGACTGATATATTAGTCTCTAATACGCCATATCTAAGACTGATTTATCAGTCACTAATAATGTTAGGGACTGATTTCTATGAGAAATATATTAGTTACTGAAAATCAGTCTCTAATATCTTGACACCTTATTTGAGACTAAATTTCAGTTGCAAATATCGTTGCGCCTATAGATTTCTAAATGGACACTTATTGGCTACAAAATTTCAGTCTCAAATATGTGCACTCTATAATGAAAAATAGCGCGTATGTGTTGGAGACTAATCTTTAGTCTTCCATATAGATGGAACATATTAGGGACTTACCGTTTCAGACTAAAGTATGAGAGACTAATATATCAGTCTCTAATACACAATATTTAGGACTGATTTCTTAGTTACTTAGTTACCTACTGATAATATTAGGGACTGATTTTTATGGGACTTATGTTCAGTTACTACTGGTAATTTACCGTCGTGCCTACGGGCGGGTGGGTTACTGGGTTTTCCCCGAAATTAATGGTGGACGACTCGGGTTACTCTCCGAGTACTCCGTTTGTCTAGTGCGTGCCCCAAGAGTGCTCAAGATTGATCTGTTGCCATTAAAAAATAAGAAATTACCAGGGCAATACCCCAAAGCCCTCATTTTCTCCTTTCATTAAATTATCAAAGCTAATTAAAAAATTAAAGTGAAAAATGCCCGGATAGTCCTTGTGGTTTCGCCTTTTTTCACCTATAGTCCCCAACTTTCTAAAACTACCTGAATAGTCCCCAAGTTTTCATTTTTTGTTCCCGGATAGTCCCTGGGTCTAACTTCAGTTACTTTTCTCTGTTAAAATGATGTGAAATGACAAAAATACCCTTTCCTTAAAAGGCCAAACCATAGGGACAATCCGGGCATCTTCTTTATTTTTATTTATAAAACCTCACCACCACACTTCATCTTCAACCTCCACCCTCTTCATCTTCAACCTCCTCCACCCACCATTATAGGATTGTAAAATTTGTATTTAATGTTACAACTTACAGGAATGGAAGTAATTTTTTGTTGTTAAAGTTGTTAGTTTATGTTACAGGGATGTCCTATACAAGCTGTTAGTGAGTGTGGTTATGGTAGTGGTGAAGATGGGGTGGATAGATGGTGTTAATGGCGAGGGGTGGTGATGACAGCGGTGGTGGTGGTTGTGGCGGGGGTGGTGATGCCCGGATAGTCCATATGGTTTGGCCTTTTAAGGAAAGGGTATTTTTGTCATTTCACATCATTTTAACAGAGAAAAGTAACTGAAGTTAGACCCAGGGACTATCCGGGAACAAAAAATGAAATTTTGGGGACTATTCAGGTAGTTTTAGAAAGTTGGGGACTATAGGTGAAAAAAGGCGAAACCACAGGGACTATCCGGGCATTTTTCTCAAAATTAAACCTCATTAACTTTTGAATTAATTAATTATTTATTAAATATACACATTTTTTAATAAAGTTGTTAGCTAAATTACTACACGTTTCTAAAGGTTTTATTAGTTAAATCCCCATTGTCTAATTAACAGTGATGTGATATAATTTTTTTTTAACTTTTCAGTGAAATCACTACATGTATGTAATATACAATTTTAAATTAAAATATTACATTTTAAGATATAACGTTTTATAAATATTGAAATTAAAATTTAAAAGAGAGTTAAAATTTCCCAAACCTATTCCCGCATCAAAATTTCCCCACCCAATCTCCCTCCCCAAGTTTAAAATTTTTCGTTTTCGGAATAGGTCATGTTCCCGCTTCCCCCAAACTAGTTCTCGAGTTGAGGTGTTTTGGTTCTCATATCTAGGGCATGTTTGGCTTTCCTTTTGAAAACTCCTTTTCAACTTCTTTGAGAAGTTAATAAGTCAGAATTTCTAACTTATTGACTTCTTGCCTCACATCACATACAATCCCAAACACTCTAAAAGTCCTTTTTTATGTTTTCAAGAAGTAAATAAGTTAATAAGTTGGTAAAATAAGGAATCCCAAACACCACCCTAAGGTGTCTTCAACATCTAGGTTCTTGGCATTCCAACCCCTTGACTTGTATTAGGTTTGCCTCTCTTTCTCTTCTGCTCAGATGAGTTTAACCTCTTTGTCCCTGCACCACCAAAACCTACGGCTCATCACCACCAACCAGCGGCTAATCAACAACCCCTCGATTTCTATGTTCAGGTTCTATCAATTAAAATCTTTTTTTTTTTTGTATAAGTTTCATCATAAGCCACATCTGGGATTAAATTAATTGCAATCTTTGCAAATTTTTTTACCAATAGCCCTTATTTCAATATATTTTAATCTGATAGATGATCACCAAGTTTGGCAGGGGTGGCTCTCTGAATTAATTATTTGATATGTATAATTGAGTTATGTGAATTCGTTATTATAAACTAATTAACCATTCTTTTTTTCTTTTTGTGAAACTTGAAAGTGTGAGACATGAAAGATAAGGGATAAGTACATAGACTAGGCCGATAACCATTTTCTATATCAAGTTTTAGGTTCTGATTCATGCTTTTTTTGTTATTGTTTTTATTAAGTATATACATACTGTTGAATGTAAATGTTTTAGGATCATATGTAAATTTATTAGATTTTGATTTCGTTCATGTTGTTTAAAGGTGCAGGTTTGAAGATGCACGCCAAGTGCTTGATGAAACGCTACAACCAAACTCACTTTCGTTTCACATTATTTTTTACAAGATAAGTGGATATTTATCTTAGGTTTAATTGTGTTGATGTATAGGAATTGTGTGTCTTCTGATCTGATAGCTTGTTAATATTTAGTTTTCTATTTAGCATAATTATTGTCCGTGGAACTGGTAGGATATTGAAAAATCTTGAATGTTGTCCGTCGATAATCTTTTTTTACCTTTTAAGGTAATTATAAATACATACATACATTTTTATGTTGTACATGACTAACATGTTTTCTTTAATGAATCTGAGTTTTGTTATTATCTAGTGTCTAAAAGATGAGAGGTTTTTATGCTGGCTATTGGGGTATCGATTACGCCATTATTGGTGAGCTTTATGTCTTAAAATTATATGTAGTCTTTTATAGTAGATTTCACGATAACCAGGAGTTTAAATGCACGTCTATACCTGCAGCTCATGATAAGCAGGATTTTATATGCACATCTGTACTATCAGACTTGAGAACCGATTAGCTGGTAGAGAAGACATGTTTGGGTGTTTATCTTAACTTCTATTCTGTAGTGATGTTTTGATATTGAATATATTTGGCTAACTTTTAATTTTGTTCATGTCTACAGATTGCTAAGACATCTACTATTTTAAACGTTGCAAGACTTGTTGCTATACAAAAGTAAGCATTCAATAGAAGATAATACGATGAAGGTGAAGTTTCAACATGAATAAAGTCCAATAATGTTAATAAAGTTAAACTAAGACCCATCACAAAACATGAAGCATAGAAGCCTGTAGAATCCTACACATTGACGGATAAGCCAATAGATATACAATAGTTGATGTTTTATACTCAATACTATTTTTTTCTATTTTTTTATTTACTTAGTTTTAAGAGAATGCTTGATGTATTTATATTGTATGTTAACCTAATATTTGTTTGTTCATAGTTTATTATTTCATGTTTATATAGTTTCGATGAATATATTTAAGTTTGCTTTTAGAGACTGATTTGCAAACTACAAATAAGTAAAGATATTGGAAACTGAAAATTTTTGTTATATGAGGTTGGTTTTTAGTCTCTAATAAACACATGTTTGAAACTAAAATGGTATTGTATTTGAGATTATCTTTCAGTCTATAAAAGAAACACATTAATGAATGAAATGGTGTGGTATTAATACTAATTTCTAGTCTTTAAAACACCTTATTAGAGACTAAAGTGCCATAGAATCGTGAACCTAATGAAATGTATTGGAGACACAATATACCCGGTTTAAAGGACTAATTATCACTCCCTAAAGAAATGCATTAGGGACTAAAATATCATAGTATTCGAGACTAATTTGTAGTCACTGAAGATATGGATCAGGACTGAATTAACGAGGTACCGGGGGTAAATTGAGGACTGAATTTTTATGTATTAGAGACTTACTATTAGTCCCTATTGGTGTCATACAATCGAGACTGATTTTTAGTTGCTAAAACCACTATCTAGTACTAGGTATCTAGGACTGGCAGGGGACTGGTAAATCAGTCCCTGATAACCTTTAGGGATTGATTTTAATGTATCAGATACTGATTTTTCAGTCCCGATTACTCATTTTTTTTTTTGTAGTAGTCAGGAGGTAACACTTTCAATACATCTTACAATACTAACCATGGTCTTGTGCAGGAACCAGGGATCAACCACGCCATGGCTAGGGAGTTGCAAAAACTCAAAGATATGATATCCAGTGTCCCAGGAGTGATTAAACCCATTCTTGAGATCCCGGATGGGAGTCACAAGGTGTCTCGCTTTGCACCACTCATATGTAATGCGGAGATACCAAAGCGATTTCAAACACCAAATATGAAGCTCTATGATGGTACAACTGATCCAGAAGAGCATGTAGCTCAATACAGGGAGATAATGGAGATCAACCCCATTCCTGAAAGGTTAAAAGAAGCATGTCTATGCAAGGGTTTCGGATCCACAATGACAGGATCGACTCTTAAATGGCTGCTAAGTCTTCCCCCTTACTCTATTACTTCATTTGCTAATCTAGTTAACTTGTTCAATAGTCAATTTTCATGTAGTAGGAGATTTGAACGATTAACTAGTGATTTATATAGGGTAACACAAGGTCATAATGAATCACTAAGAGATTACATAACTAAATTCAATAGAGAATCCTTAGAAATCCCTAACTTAGATATTGCTACTGCTGTTGAAGCATTTAAAATGGGTTTACTTGAGGATTCTCAGTTCTATGATGATCTTGTTATGACACCTTGCAGGAACCTAGATGAGGTAAGGAACAGGGCCCTTAGGTTCATCCGTTTAGAGGATGACGAAAGGATCCAGGAGTGATTGTCAGGATCCTCAAAGCAAGACAAACAAGGATCCTATTTCAAGAATAACTGATCCAAGCATTACTCCAAGCATGACAACCAGAATGTGCATGCTGTGGAACAAGAGGAAGATGATGAGCATTATCCTCCTATTTCTGAATATTGTTTTTCTGCTGATAATACTGAACTAATCTTTGCTATGCAGAATTTAGGTGACAAGGCTAGGTGGCCAAGGAAGAATGACAAACTGCCTGCTACCAAAGACAAATCGAAATGGTGTGCTTACCATGAGGATTTTGGCCATCTCACAGATGAGTGCATAGCATTAAGGAAGGAGATAGGTTATCTTTTGAGCAAAGGATACTTGAAGGAATTGCTTGGAAGGAAAAAGTCAAGGATCCAGGATTCTGAGAAAGTTCCTGGAAAAGCTCCTCCTCCACCAACTGATACTCAAATCATCCATTTCCTCTCCGCAGGTTCTCAGCAGCTAAGAGACATGCAAAGGAAACAAAGATGGAGAATGGGGACAGACCTGTTCGAACTTCCATTCTTACCCAGGAAAAAGTCATATCCTTTGATGGGGATGACCATGTGGACATACGGGATCCTCATCACGACGGTTTAGTCATTACATTATTTATCTCTAACCATTTTGTTTGCAGGATTCTCATTGACGGGGGAAGCTTGGTGAACATAATCCAGTTGGATGTCCTCAAAAGAATGAATATTCCTGAACCTGGCATTGTCCCAGGATCATCTGTCCTTGTGGGATTCAGTGGAGAGACAAAGAATACATTGGGGGATATCAAACTTCCTATCTATATAGAGGAAGTGAATTCTGTTAAAAAATTCTATGTTATTGATTGCTTATCTTGCTGTAATGTTATCCTTGGCAGGCCACGGATACACGATATGAAGGCAGTCCCCCTCAACATATCATTAATGTGTCAAGCTCCCAACTCTATGGGGTGTGGTGAAGATAGAGAGTGATCAGCAGGAGGCAAAGAACTGTTACTCTTCTTCAATGAAACCAGCCTCCAAGGAGCAAGACGTCATGGAGGCAAGAGAGCAAGATGTCATGTCACACCCCCAAAATCCACCATGCGGAGTATCACCGCTTGGAGGCGTGACATGACCAGGATCGAGTCACCAATCATATTGAACAACGTATTTAAATAAAACCAACCACAATACAATTGGTGACCAAAAGGAAGTTACCCAAGTTCAATGTAAACAGCGGAAGCATAAGACGTTAAACCAAAACATAAGTTCGTAGTTCATAAGTTTAAAGACCCAAAACATAAGTTTCGTAAGTTCATAAAGTTTATTTATTAAGTACGGGACATAACAGTTCGCATTCCACAACGACCACCTCCTTGTGCAAGCCCCATAGCATCTAGCGACCTGCAAAGCATGTAACAACGAGTCAACAACAAAGTTGAGTGAGTTCACGGTTGGTTGTCCATTTTAGAGTTATTTCCAAAAACGTAGTTTAATCTCATTCAGCTATCCAGCCGTGGGGGTTACCCCATAGTTCGAAAACGTTTATTAGTTAACCATCCCATGTCCACCTTCCCTGGCGATCCAGCCCGACACTCCGGCCGTGGGGGCTACCCCATTATTTAAACTACCAGACTCGTTTATCATATCGACTACTAACGAAAATTTCTTGTGCCCTAGCGTCGGTGTCTATCATCACCGACGTGCCATAGTCCATTAGTACACGCCCGTCCGACTGGCACGGTGTGAGGTTTGTTAAACCTAATAGCGCTATTAACTAATGACCCGCTCGCCATAGCCTCGGCGATTAATTCGATATAAAGGGAAGGACTTCGCTGATAGAGTTCTAGTCCAGTAAGTCTAATTCCATCCCAACAGGACGAGGAATTCTTATTCCTGAACACGTCCCAAGGACGAGGAATCCCTATTCCTGAACCCATTCCCATTGGGAATTACCATGCTTTGTAGAAAAGTGTGAACTCACCTCGGTTTGCTCAATTAGATTAGTTACTCTAATAATCAGGAAATCAAGCACATCCTAATAAGGTACAGATAACAATCAATTTCTCATGCACAACATGTATGGTTTATCTACTCACTACTTTTATCACATAACACACAATTCAAACGTCAAGGCACTTTTTTAAGTTATATATTATTTTACCCTAAAATAATATGATGGTAAAATAAACAAATATTCACACAAGAGTTTTAGTATACAATATATATTTTAAATATATATTTATCAAATTTTATTTACGAAAGTCAACCTCCGATACTTGGTGTTTTGTTACAAAAATTATGGCGAAGTTTATATTCGAAATGCAAGTTATAAATACACTCGTAACGCTTGTTTTAGAAAAATATTTTCTAAGTGTTGGGATTTTAGAAAATTTCGCCAGAGTTTCCTTTGTAAATGGAGGTGTCCATGCTTACCAGCATATCATTTTCTTTTCAAAAATTCATTCAAACAAATTCTCATTCAACAACATACAACCTTTATTTACCAAACTTGTCAAAAACAAGCATAAACTATAAACTCATGAAGTTGAAAATTTATAAAAATGTGTAGTAACTTACTAGCATCCTTAGTAAGTCTTGTTACCTTTTAAAATGTGATTAGTTCTTTAAAAACTTTATTTTTAAAGACTTTAAGTGTTTACAACTTCCGCCATGTTTTCTAAAAATATTTCTTCATGAAAGTTTCTAGTTAAACAAGTGTTTCTACACTTGTTTATCCACCAAAAATGTGATTAGTTTTTGTAAGGTCCAATATTTAATGAAACTTATATTTTCCACTTGGTTCTTTTGAGAAACCACTCATGGATTCTTTAGATCTACAAGATTGTAACCTACTTTGATCTTTATTTTTTACAAGAAAACATTTATTTATTTAAGTTCATAGTTTATGTGTGGATGATTCCATCATCCTACACATTTCTAACTTTCTGATCTTGCTAGTTCATGTTTTTAAACATGATCTAGCAAGACCATATGATAATCCATATCATTTCTACTAGCAAACAACATTCAACAAGCATCGTAACAAAAGAATACCATGATTTCATCATCATTTTAACCATACTTCATCACTATGTTAGTTGATGTTCAAGACTTTGTTTATGGTTCTTTAGAGTTCTTATCTTTTTGATCTTTAAACATCATTAACCACTTAAACAACATGTAAAATGCAAGGATCTAAGTGCTTACCACTAGCACAAGGCTAGGGGAGTTCAAGAGTATAAAAGTGGTGGATAAAAGAAGATGAAAGAGGTCCTTGAGCTTCCGAACACACCAAGCTTGTTTGTATGATCACTAACACCTTTGGATGCCCTTGGAATGATTGAAGAAGCTTGAATGATGGTGGTGGTGTGTGGTGTGGGGGTCGGCCGAGACCAAAGAGGGAGAGGGAGAGAGAGTTGGTGTTTGATGTTGTGATGAGAATGAAGTGCCTTAACCCCTTGTGCCATCTTATAACCCATCTTCATCTTTAACCCTTGTGTATTATGTTTCTTAATCACCACCCATATCAAATAAAATACTAAACAAATCCATGGGTGGGGACACCCATGGTGACCGTCCCAAGGAGGGGGGGGGTATAGGGTTGGGTTTCATTGGGTGGTTACTAGTTGATGTACTGAAAAGTACATATGTTTATAGTGTATATTTTGGTCAGTTTTCAGTCGTTTAGAGTCTAGTTTAGGTTAGAATTTCGATACTGCTGACGTTAAGCTTTGATTTCAGGTCCCGTAGCTTAAAGTGATGAAAAACGAGTAAAATCGAGCAGTTTGGAAGAAAACCGGGATTCGTACGCGCGTCGGAAAAGCTGGAATTCGAAAATGAATAGAAATAATAAAAAATAAATAGGGAGGCGCCGCGTGACGCGACCCCCCCTAGGCGTCACGTGAGGGGTTGGTGTTTCCGGGAAAATTGTTTCCTAGCTAGGGTTTTGAAGAATGATTTCCAAGAAACTTGACACAACTCTAATTACGAATAAAGAAACCCTAGGACGAATTTCGGAGGTGATTTTGAGTATTTTGGAGTGCTTTAGCTTGCGGGAAACATTCGGTTAAAGCTTGGATCATGAAAGTGAAGATTGTTCGGGTTTTATCTCCCAGTGTTCTTTAATTTCGTGTTTTTCGATACTTTCCGATGAATTCTTGTTTTGAACTTAGTTTGTTTATTTTAGACATCATGTTTCTTGGCTAAACCCTAAATACTACCTAGACTAGATGATGGTTTGATTTATATTTGGATCTTTTAACGGTTTTTATTGATTGATTATGGATTGATTTCTGAAAGTAAAGTGTTCTAGATTTTCTGATTTGGTGCGTGTGCGTATTTACTTTTGATTGTGGATTGTTTACTGTTTCACATAGATTTTGGTGGATGTCTTTCACATAATAGATCTGTGTTGATCATTTGCATCTTTGCGGGTTCGGGTGATCTTTGGGTAAATCGGCCGATAGCCTTAGGAACAGTAATTAAAATATAATTAGAAGTAAATATTCTGCTTAACTTGTCGCTGAGAGGCTCGAGTTAGTTATTAGGTCTCGGTGCAGTATATAGCTAAATTAGATTTTGAGAGAAGTCGACTTTAGTTCCCTAATTGCATTTGTGTCTAGTAAACCAAGTTAGAACCTAGAATTGCCTTAGATTGTCGCGCTGAGAGGTAGATAGTCGTATTAGGGCACTTTTAGAGTCGTTAGAGGACTGAGAGGAAATCTAACAGTCGGTATACACAACAGCCTTGTAGGGTTTCCTAGGTTTCTTCCTGAGAAGGGTCGGGAAGTCTTAGCATTGAAATACCTTAAGGTTTAGTATTTTACGATCCCGGCTCCATACAACAATAAAACCGTTAGAAGTCCATTCATAATTAAACTGGATTCAAGTCTAGGTAGTCCTTAATCTCATCTGAATTAAAACCCTAGTTTTCGTTCGTGTCTTAGTTTAATTTCATTTTAAATTGCAAATTTAGGATATTAGTAAAAACCCCCCTTAAGACACAACAATTGTTTAATCGTGTCAGTGTCTAGTCTAAATAGAGTCGTTAACGTAATTCATTAGAGTCCTTGTGGGTTCGACATCCGGACTTACTTTTCTGTGCTAGAGTCGACCGGTTCACTTGCCAGTGAGTAGTTTAGTCAGGTTAAAGAGTCTAGATTTTTATTACTTGAGTCTTAATTTAGGGTAATTTTCGTTTAATTAGTTGAACTACTTTTTCCACATCAAGTTTTTGGCGCCGTTGCCGGGGATCGAACCCGGGTCACCCGCGTGACAGGCGGGAATACTTACCACTATACTACAACGACATTCTGCCAAAAACGATGCCTCGCGCGACGCCAAAGGCCCTAGCGTCACACGAGGGTTAAAGGTTCAAAAACAAAATAAAATGACCCCGCCGGGTTACGCGAGGCCCTCCCTAGGACCCACCGCGTCACGCGACGCCCCTATGAACCTTTTAAAATTGTTTTTTCTTGGACCTGTTGCTGAAATGTTTCCTTTTCCCCAATTACAAACCCTAAAACACGAATTTCACAAAAATCTTCATATCTCACTCGTTTTTCCACCAAATCTCTCTGTTCTTCTTCCTAAATCACCACAATCGCATTATCCACAATCTTAACCATCGATTTCACCCGAATTCGCGCTCCATTCTCGCGTTTTTGGACAAATTCGTGCACCAAAGGTTCAAGACTTCATTTTTCTTGCTAAATCCGAATCCAAGGTATGATTTCTGTGATTTCTCACTAGTAGGTAACTTTATTGCTTCGTTGTAGTGTTGGGTCAGTCATGTCTTAGATTTAGGGTTTGTGTAGGTTCATAAAGTTGGGATTTTTGAGCTTTTTGTCATGTTAGTGGTTTGCGGATGGTTCGGGTTGGTTTGCTTGAGGTTGATTGACACTTATGGGGTATGTTCGGACAACTAGACAACATGTTTGAGCTTTACGGGTTTGTTTGGCTATCACTAATGAATTTTTGCTAAAAAATAGGTTTTTGAACCGATTTTTGCAAATGTGATTAGCTTTCTAAACGGATTTTGTTGCCACAAACGTTGCGTTAAGGTTTAAAAAAAGTCAAGCTCTCACGTGTTTCGCCTCAAGTGTGGGGATATTTTGGCACTTACGCTTAATTGAGGACAATTAAAGTGCCGGGAGGCGATAGTGTACATTGAGTCGTAGGTCGTTCGAGTCATTGAGTCTAGTAGTGTCTTTTGAGTAGTAGTGTGAGTCTAGTGTCGGGTTTACTTATATGCATGTACAAGTTCACAACATTTTGCCCGTACTCAATCTCCATTCGGGTAGAATGATGTGTAACTTAAGCTTTTGTAAACGGTAACCCATGTTTTCGAAATTAGCCGCGAATGAAATGCTATACGGCTTTTTCATAAAAATAAAAAATACAAAAAAAATTTAAGAAATTAAAAATACCAAAAAATAGCTTGTGATTACTAACAATCTGCATTGTTTCTCTTGTCAAATCTTTCTTGTTTTGCAGAACATGTCGGGTGCAGGTTCGTCGTCAAACCCAAGGAAAAGGAAGATCAAGTATCGCGGGAACGACAGGAGAGTGTATGCCCGGATTGAGAGGTTGGTCGATCACCCGGTATTGGATTTTGAAGAGGATACCGAAGAGAGGGTAAAGCTCAAAAAGTATGTGGTAACTCAGACATTGGAGCATCGTGTAATTGATTGGGAGTGGTTACAAGGCATGGGAGCGAGTGAGCGTGTGGCAGAATTATTGGGGCCGAGGTTGAGAGCGGCAATGGATTATTGTGATGGGCCGCAGTATACCGAACTTACAATTGAGTTTCATTGTACCTTCCGTCACAAAGAGGGTACTTTTGCTGAAAAGGATGCGTTATCGTTCTCATTGGGTAGAAATCTTTATGAAATGAATATGGCTCAGTTTGGAGTAGCTCTGGGTTTTTACACACCGGAAGAAGTGGAGACGGATGAATTTTTAAATGGGTTAAGGGGTGTGTACAATCACCCTCGGCCGAAGTGTTTGAATTCGGTGGATTTGGAAAGATTTTGGGATACAATTGCGTCTCAGCTGTTCGCTCAAACGAACCTCATCACATCGGTTCGTGATCTGATATATAGGTATATTTTGAAGGCATTGGCGACGACGGTTGTAGCGAGGAAGTCGGGCGAGAATAAAGCGAATTGGTTAGATATTTTCGCGTTGATGTGTATGGTTGAAAAGCGGAATTGGAATTTGGCAAGCTTCTTTGCATGCTCGTGCAATAGGCCTCGTCGGGGAGGAAAACGGGCTGCTATGGATCTTGGGCCTTACATAGCTCGGTTGGCAAGGAATATTCGAGCCCTTACAAAATACAAGCTTGAGCAGATGCATGAGGGTATGCCAACGGTTCGTTGGGATGTTGCGGATTTGCGGTTGGCAGGTATTCTTACACATTCGGACCCGCCAGAGTGGAATTTCGAGGTTGGTGCTCCTCCGCAACGACAGCCGGCACCTCGACAGAGGCGTGAGATCCCAGCGCCACAGCAGCCAGTTAGACAGCCGAGGCCCGACCCGTTCACTCCTGAGGCTGCTTTTGACTACACACAGCAGAGGTTTGCTCAGATTGAAGATAGGATGCGGGTTGACCACCAGTGAACCATGCAGAGCCACCACCGACAGGACGATATGCTCAGGTACATGATGTCGGGTATGTCACTAGGTCCACAGATACCTCCACCCTTTGCGGGATTATTACCTCCACCAGTTTATGGAGGCGAGCAGCAGACCCCATATGTTTATGGTCAGTATCCGGGGTATGACCTGTGGGGGGGGGGGGTCAAAGTGGTTATGCGTATAGTGGTCAGTTTGGTTGGCAGCAGGCTGGAGGTTCGGGGACACAGCAGATGGAGGAAGATTCAGAGGAGGAGTGATGTAGCAGACTGCAGCAGCATATATATCCTTTCATGTTTTATTTTATTTATGTTGTTTCAGTAGTTCGATATGGTTGTATCCGAAGGACATATTTTTATTTTCTGTTTGAATTTCGGATGATGCTACGGTAAACGTTTGGTAGTAGTATGTATGGTATGGTACTTGTGTTTAGGTTGATACTGTGGAGCCGTTTTTCGTTCGTGTGAGAGAGAGTTTGATATTGTTTGCTGAGCACGTTCGGTATTGGAGGGCTTATGTGGAAACAACTGGCACTTTGACAGTCTCACATATCAGTTAAGTGGTTTTCCTTTTTGTTGTTGTTGTACTTTATTTTTATTTTTATTTTTTTTATTTCGTCGTCTAGTTATTTAGTAGTTCGTTAGTAGTCTAGTAGTTTTTAGGTAGTGTCGAGTCGTGTTTTCGTTCTTGCATTAGGGACAATGCAATCTCTAAGTGTGGGGATGGGAATACATGTAAATAATCGAGTCTTTATTATTTAAAAAAACACAAAAAAATTAAAAAATTGAAAAAATCCAAAAAAAAATTGAAAAAATTAGAAAATGTCTTTCGAATAAAAAAGAAGTTTGCAAATTAAAGCGGAAAATGATAGAAAAGAAAAATTTTTGCTTGGGTTCGAATAATAATAATATGAGAGTTAAATAAATCGAGCTTGTGTCTAGTTAGGGATATGTGGATAGGCCCGGGTTTGGTTTTAAGTCCTTTTGAGCTAATATACCTTAATTTTCGGTCTGCTAGTGGGTTTTCGCCTGGGAGATATGGGAAATCAAAACTGCCGATAATAGTATAAGGGGCACCGTTATAAGTTAAAACCGTTAGAGTTTTTGATCATGAAAAAAAAAATAGAATAAAAAGTGAGCTAGAAACTAAATGAAAGTAATGCATTCCTATGTAGTTTGGGTTGGGGATAGCGACTCTACAGCCGAATTGCCTCTAGGGTGTGTGAAATCGATCGTGCTAAAAAGAAAAAAATAAATAAATAAGTACCGAAACCTAAGTAATCTGTGGTTGGGGATAGCGACTCTACAGCCGGATTGCCTCTTGGTGAGGGAAAGCACCGTCTAGACTCAAGAAAGAAAAAAAAGAGAAAAGCGAAAAAAATGGAAAAAGAAAAAAATTGTGATTGTAAACTCTCTTGGTTTTGATATAAGACGGTTGGGAATTGGTCAAATGATCGTTCTTTTAGTCCTATAAGCTTGAGGCGGGAGTAGGTGGACTGTTGATTCTAGTGTGAGACCCTAGGTGGATTGACCGCACTTAAATTAAAATCACATGATAAGGGCTTAGGATTGGGTTCGGGTTTAAAGTGGACAAAGTATATTCGCAATCGCAGCTAACGCAAGCCTTGGTTTTAATTGATTATACCTATAATTTTCGACCGAAGTGAATATTTATCTCTGATTCCGTTGCATAATTCTTTTTCGAGGACGAAAAAAGAGTAAGGGGTTGTTTGGTAGCCTCTTAATGACCATTCAGATGCTACCTCTTAATGGTTTAAAACCTCTGAATGAATAAGAGGTAACCTCAAGTCTGAATGCTTAAGAGGTAAACTCTGAATAGTAAATCATCACATGTCACATTTTTCTACCTTCTCATTGGTAAAATTCTTAATGGTTCCATTAAGTGGTAACCTCTTAATGAATATTCAGAGGCTACCAAACAGCCCCTAAGTGTGGGGATGTTTGATGTACTGAAAAGTACATATGTTTATAGTGTATATTTTGGTCAGTTTTCAGTCGTTTAGAGTCTAGTTTAAGTTAGAATTTCGATAATGCTGACGTTAAGCTTTGATTTCAGGTCTCGTAGCTTAAAGTGATGAAAAACGAGTAAAGCCGAGCAGTTTGGAAGAAAACCAGGATTCGTACGCGCGTCGGAAAAGCTGGAATTCGAAAATGAATAAAAAAATAATAAAAATCAAATAGGGAGGCGCCGCGTGACGCGACCCCCCCTAGGCGTCACGCGAGGGGTTGGTCTTTCCGGGAAAATTGTTTCCTAGCTAGGGTTTTGAAGATTGATTTCCAAGAAACTTGACACAACTCTAATTACGAATAAAGAAACCCTAGGACGAATTTCAGAGGTGATTTTGAGTATTTTGGAGTGCTTTAGCTTGCGGGAAACATTCGGTTAAAGCTTGGATCATGAAAGTGAAGATTGTTCGGGTTTTATCTCCCGGTGTTCTTTAATTTCGTGTTTTTCGATACTTTCCGATGAATTCTTGTTTTGAACTTAGTTTGTTTATTTTAGACATCATGTTTCTTGGCTAAACCCTAAATACTACCTAGACTAGATGATGGTTTGATTTATATTTGGATCTTTTAACGGTTTTTATTGATTGATTATGGATTGATTTCTGAAAGTAAAGTGTTCTAGATTTTATGATTTGGTGCGTGTGCGTATTTACTTTTGATTGTGGATCGTTTACTGTTTCACATAGATTTTGGTGGATGTCTTTCACATAATAGATCTGTGTTGATCATTTGCATCTTTGTGGGTTCGGGTGATCTTTGGGTAAATCGGCCGATAGCCTTAGGAACAGTAATTAAAATATAATTAGAAGTAAATATTCTGCTTAACTTGTCGCTGAGAGGCTCGAGTTAGTTATTAGGTCTCGGTGCAGTATATAGCTAAATTAGATTTTGAGAGAAGTCGACTTTAGTTCCCTAATTGCATTTGTGTCTAGTAAACCAAGTTAGAACCTAGAATTGCCTTAGATTGTCGCGCTGAGAGGTAGATAGTCGTATTAGGGCACTTTTAGAGTCGTTAGAGGACTGAGAGGAAATTTAACAGTCGGTATACACAACAGCCTTGTAGGTTTTCCTAGGTTTCTTCCTGAGAAGGGTCGGGAAGTCTTAGCATTGAAATACCTTAAGGTTTAGTATTTTACGATCCCGGCTCCATACAACAATAAAACCGTTAGAAGTCCATTCATAATTAAACTGGATTCAAGTCTAGGTAGTCCTTAATCTCATCTGAATTAAAACCCTAGTTTTCGTTCGTGTCTTAGTTTAATTTCATTTTAAATTGCAAATTTAGGATATTAGTAAAAACCCCCCTTAAGACACAACAATTGTTTAATCGTGTCAGTGTCTAGTCTAAATAGAGTCGTTAACGTAATTCATTAGAGTCCTTGTGGGTTCGACATCCGGACTTACTTTTCTGTGCTAGAGTCGACCGGTTCACTTGCCAGTGAGTAGTTTAGTCAGGTTAAAGAGTCTAGATTTTTATTACTTGAGTCTTAATTTAGGGTAATTTTAGTTTAATTAGTTGAACTACTTTTTCCACATCAAGTTTTTGGCGCCGTTGCCGGGGATCGAACCCGGGTCACCCGCGTGACAGGCGGGAATACTTACCACTATACTACAACGACATTCTGCCAAAAACGATGCCTCGCGCGACGCCAAAGGCCCTAGCGTCACACGAGGGTTAAAGGTTCAAAAACAAAATAAAATGACCCCGCCGCGTTACGCGAGGCCCTCCCTAGGACCCACCGCGTCACGCGACGCCCCTATGAACCTTTTAAAATTGTTTTTTCTTGGACCTGTTGCTGAAATGTTTCCTTTTCCCCAATTACAAACCCTAAAACGTGAATTTCACAAAAATCTTCATATCTCACTCGTTTTTCCACCAAATCTCTCCGTTCTTCTTCCTAAATCACCACAATCGCATTACCCACAATCTTAACCATCAATTTCACCCGAATTCGCGCTCCATTCTCGCGTTTTTGGACAAATTCGTGCACCAAAGGTTCAAGACTTCATTTTTCTTCCTAAATCCGAATCCAAGGTATGATTTCTGTGATTTCTCACTAGTAGGTAACTTTATTGCTTCGTTGTAGTGTCGGGTCAGTCATGTCTTAGATTTAGGGTTTGTGTAGGTTTATAAAGTTAGGATTTTTGAGCTTTTTGTCATGTTAGTGGTTTGCGGATGGTTCGGGTTGGTTTGCTTGAGGTTGATTGACACTTATGGGGTATGTTTGGACAACTAGACAACATGTTTGAGCTTTACGAGTTTGTTTGGCTATCACTAATGAATTTTTGCTAAAAAATAGGTTTTTGAACTGATTTTTGCAAATGTGATTAGCTTTCTAAACGGATTTTGTTGCCACAAACGTTGCGTTAAGGTCTAAAAAAGTCAAACTCTGACGTGTTTCGCCTCAAGTTTGGGGATATTTTGGCAATTACGCTTAATTGAGGACAATTAAAGTGCCGGGAGACGATAGTGTACATTGAGTCGTAGGTCGTTCGAGTCATTGAGTCTAGTAGTGTCTTTTGAGTAGTAGTGTGAGTCTAGTGTCGGGTTTACTTATATGCATGTACAAGTTCACAACATTTTGCCCGTACTCAATCTCCATTCGGGTAGAATGATGTGTAACTTAAGCTTTTGTAAACGGTAATCCATGTTTTCGAAATTAGCCGCGAATGAAATGCTATACGGCTATTTCATAAAAATAAAAAATACAAAAAAAATTTAAGAAATTAAAAATACCAAAAAATAGCTTGTGATTACTAACAATTTGCATTGTTTCTCTTGTCAAATCTTTCTTGTTTTGCAGAACATGACGGGTGCAGGTTCGTCGTCAAACCCAAGGAAAAGGAAGATCAAGTATCGCGGGAACGACAGGAGAGTGTATGCCCGGATTGAGAGGTTGGTCGATCACCCGGTATTGGATTTTGAAGAGGATACCGAAGAGAGGGTAAAGCTCAAAAAGTATGTGGTAACTCAGACATTGGAGCATCGTGTAATTGATTGGGAGTGGTTACAAGGCATGGGAGCGAGTGAGCGTGTGGCAGAATTATTGGGGCCGAGGTTGAGAGCGGCAATGGATTATTGTGATGGGCAGCAGTATACCGAACTTACAATTGAGTTTCATTGTACCTTCCGTCACAAAGAGGGTACTTTTGCTGAAAAGGATGCGGTATCGTTCTCATTGGGTAGAAATCTTTATGAAATGAATATGGCCCAGTTTGGAGTAGCTCTGGGTTTTTACACACCGGAAGAAGTGGAGACGGATGAATTTTTGAATGGGTTAAGGGGTGTGTACAATCACCCTCGGCCGAAGTGTTTGAATTCGGTGGATTTGGAAAGATTTTGGGATACAATTGCGTCTCAGCCGTTCGCTCAAACGAACCTCATCACATCGGTTCGTGATCTGATATATAGGTATATTTTGAAGGCATTGGCGACGACGGTTGTAGCGAGGAAGTCGGGCGAGAATAAAGCAAATTGGTTAGATATTTTCGCGTTGATGTGTATGGTTGAAAAGCGGAATTGGAATTTGGCAAGCTTCTTTGCATGGTCGTGCAATAGGCCTCGTCGGGGAGGAAAACGGGCTGCTATGGATCTTGGGCCTTACATAGCTCGGTTGGCAAGGAATATTCGGGCCCTTACAAAATACAAGCTTGAGCAGATGCATGAGGGTATGCCAACGGTTCGTTGGGATGTTGCGGATTTGCGGTTGGCAGGTATTCTTACACATTCGGACCCGCCAGAGTGGAATTTCGAGGTTGGTGCTCCTCCGCAACGACAGCCGGCACCTCGACAGAGGCGTGAGATCCTAGCGCCACAGCAGCCAGTTAGACAGCCGAGGCCCGACCCGTTCACTCCTGAGGCTGCTTTTGACTACACACAGCAGAGGTTTGCTCAGATTGAAGATAGGATGCAGGTTGACCACCAGTGGACCATGCAGAGCCACCACCGACAGGACGATATGCTCAGGTACATGATGTCGGGTATGTCACTAGGTCCACAGATACCTCCACCCTTTGCGGGATTATTACCTCCACCAGTTTATGGCGGCGAGCAGCAGACCCCATATGTTTATGGTCAGTATCCGGGGTATGACCAGTGGGGGGTTCAAAGTGGTTATGCGTATAGTGGTCAGTTCGGTTGGCAGCAGGCTGGAGGTTCGGGGACACAGCAGATGGAGGAAGATTCAGAGGAGGAGTGATGTAGCAGACTGCAGCAACATATATATCCTTTCATGTTTTATTTTATTTATGTTGTTTCAGTAGTTCGATATGGTTGTATCCGTAGGACATATTTTTATTTTTTGTTTGAATTTCGGATGATGCTACGGTAAACGTTTGGTAGTAGTATGTATGGTATGGTACTTGTGTTTAGGTTGATGATGTAGGAGCCGCTTTCCGTTCATGTGAGAGAGAGTTTGATATTGTTTGCTGAGCACGTTCGGTATTGGAGGGCTTATGTGGAAACGACTGGCACTTTGACAGTCTCACATATCAGTTAAGTCGTTTTCCTTTTTGTTGTTGTTGTACTTTATTTTTATTTTTATTTTTTTTTATTTCGTCGTCTTGTTATTTAGTAGTTCGTTTGTAGTCTAGTAGTTTTTAGGTAGTGTCGAGTCGTGTTTTCGTTCTTGCATTAGGGACAATGCAATCTCTAAGTGTGGGGATGGGAATACATGTAAATAATCGAGTCTTTATTATTTAAAAAAACACAAAAAAATAAAAAATTGAAAAAATCCAAAAAAAATTGAAAAAATTAGAAAATGTCTTTCGAATAAAAAAGAAGTTTGCAAATTAAAGCGGAAAATGATAGAAAAGAAAAATTTTTGCTTGGGTTCGAATAATAATAATATGAGAGTTAAATAAATCGAGCTTGCGTCTAGTTAGGGATATGTGGATAGGCTCGGGTTTGGTTTTAAGTCCCTTTGAGCTAATATACCTTAATTGTCGGTCTGTTAGTGGGTTTTCGCCTGGGAGATATGGGAAATCAAAACTGCCGAGAATAGTATAAGGGGCACCGTTATAAGTTAAAACCGTTAGAGTTTTTGATCATGAAAAAGATAGAATAAAAACTGAGCTAGAAACTAAATGAAAGTAATGCATTCCTATGTAGTTTGGGTTGGGGATAGCGACTCTACAGCCGAATTGCCTCTAGGGTGTGTGAAATCGATCGTGCTAAAAAGAAAAAAATAAATAAATAAGTACCGAAACCTAAGTAATCTGTGGTTGGGGATAGCGACTCTACAGCCGGATTGCCTCTTGGTGAGGGAAAGCACCGTCTAGACTCAAGAAAGAAAAAAGAAAGAGAAAAGCGAAAAAAATGGAAAAAGAAAAAAATTGTGATTGTAAACTCTCTTGGTTTTGATATAAGACGGTTGGGAATTGGTCAAATGATCGTTCTTTTAGTCCTATAAGCTTGAGGCGGGAGTAGGTGGACTGTTGATTCTAGTGTGAGACCCTAGGTGGATTGACCGCACTTAAATTAAAATCACATGATAAGGGCTTAGGATTGGGTTCGGGTTTAAAGTGGACAAAGTATATTCGCAATCGCAGCTAACGCAAGCCTTGGTTTTAATTGATTATACCTATAATTTTCGACCCAAGTGAATATTTATCTCTGATTCCGTTGCATAATTCTTTTTCGAGGACGAAAAAAGAGTAAGTGTGGGGATGTTTGATGTACTAAAAAGTACATATGTTTATAGTGTATATTTTGGTCAGTTTTCAGTCGTTTAGAGTCTAGTTTAGGTTAGAATTTCGATACTGCTGACGTTAAGCTTTGATTTCAGGTCCCGTAGCTTAAAGTGATGAAAAACGAGTAAAACCGAGCAGTTTGGAAGAAAACTGGGATTCGTACGCGCGTCGGAAAAGCTGGAATTCGAAAATGAATAAAAAATAATAATAATCAAATAGGGAGGCGCCGCGTGACGCGACCCCCCTAGGCGTCACGCAAGGGGTTGGTGTTTACGGGAAAATTGTTTCCTAGCTAGGGTTTTGAAGATTGATTTCCAAGAAACTTGACACAACTCTTATTACGAATAAAGAAACCCTAGGACGAATTTCAGAGGTGATTTTGAGTATTTTGGAGTGCTTTAGCTTGCGGGAAACATTCGGTTAAAGCTTGGATCATGAAAGTGAAGATTGTTCGGGTTTTATCTCACGGTATTCTTTAATTTCGTGTTTTTCGATACTTTCCGATGAATTCTTGTTTTGAACTTAGTTTGTTTATTTTAGACATCATGTTTCTTGGCTAAACCCTAAATACTACCTAGACTAGATGATGGTTTGATTTATATTTGGATCTTTTAACGGTTTTTGTTGATTGATTATGGATTGATTTCTGAAAGTAAAGTGTTCTAGATTTTATGATTTGGTGCGTGTGCGTATTTACTTTTGATTGTGGATTGTTTACTGTTTCACATAGATTTTGGTGGATGTCTTTCACATAATAGATCTGTGTTGATCATTTGCATCTTTGCGGGTTCGGGTGATCTTTGGGTAAATCGGCCGATAGCCTTAGGAACAGTAATTAAAATATAATTAGAAGTAAATATTCTGCTTAACTTGTCGCTGAGAGGCTCGAGTTAGTTATTAGGTCTCGGTGCAGTATATAGCTAAATTAGATTTTGAGGAAGTCGACTTTAGTTCCCTAATTGCATTTGTGTCTAGTAAACCAAGTTAGAACCTAGAATTGCCTTAGATTGTCGCGCTGAGAGGTAGATAGTCGTATTAGGGCACTTTTAGAGTCGTTAGAGGACTGAGAGGAAATTTAACAGTCGGTATACACAACAGCCTTGTAGGGTTTCCTAGGTTTCTTCCTGAGAAGGGTCGGGAAGTCTTAGCATTGAAATACCTTAAGGTTTAGTATTTTACGATCCCGGCTCCATACAACAATAAAACCGTTAGAAGTCCATTCATAATTAAATTGGATTCAAGTCTAGGTAGTCCTTAATCTCATCTGAATTAAAACCCTAGTTTTCGTTCGTGTCTTAGTTTAATTTCATTTTAAATTGCAATTTTAGGATTTTAGTAAAAACCCCCCTTAAAACACAACAATTGTTTAATCGTGTCAGTGTCTAGTCTAAATAGAGTCGTTAACGTAATTCATTAGAGTCCTTGTGGGTTCGACATCCGGACTTACTTTTCTGTGCTAGAGTCGACCGGTTCACTTGCCGGTGAGTAGTTTAGTCAGGTTAAAGAGTCTAGATTTTTATTACTTGAGTCTTAATTTAGGGTAATTTTAGTTTAATTAGTTGAACTACTTTTTCCACATCACTAGTTCTAGTTAGAATTCAAGTATTAAATTAGTGTCCTTTGTGTGTTATTAAATATATAGTGTGTTAGGATGTTCGGGGACCCTAACTAGCTCAGAAAAATAAAAACAATGTGTTTGGCAATATTTTTGTGTTCCGGGTAAAGTCCGGTTGTTCGGTTGGGTGTTGTTCCATTAAAGTCCGGCTAAATTAATCCATAAGGTGTCTTTTATAATACTTTTAGTGACACATTTAATTCCCAACACTTTGGAAAGTATCTAGGACCACTTAGTAACTTTTCTGCACACGACTAGTATGTTAACAAGCACATGTAAGTATTACACAGTAATCATAAAGCAGTTAAGTAATTCAGTACAGTCACCAAGTTCTTTAATTAACATTAACGAATCGTACGGAATACATGAAATTTTTGAGGGTTGTCACATTCTCCCCCTGTTAAGAGAATTTCGTCCCGAAATTTAGCACGTGGTTACTGAGGAAGCTAGTTAAGTTGCGTTGGTTTCCTGGTCTTCCTGGGGTGTCACGTCACCCCCCGTTGATTTGGAATTTCGTCCCGAAATTCTACAGTAGCTTCAGCCTCAGTAGTGGTTGCATTTTTCTTAAGCAGCTGGGGATACTTGAGTTTTATTTGGTCTTCTCGTTCCCAGGTATACTCTAGGCCACGACGGGAATCCCAACGGACTCGAACAAGAGGTATTCTGGTACGCTTGAGGATCTTAACATCTCGATCAGTAATCTCTACTGGTTCCTTGACGAATCGCAGCTGGTCGTCGATTGTGAGCTCCTTGAGGGGAACTATGAGGGTCTCGTCTGACAGACACTTCTTCAGATTCGACACATGGAAAACATTGTGAACTCCACTGAGTTCTTCAGGTAGATTCAGCCTGTAAGCGACCTTGCCAATTTTCTCAATGATCTCGAATGGTCCGACATAACGCCGCTTTCCTCGTTTGCCAAAACGAACTACACCTTTCCAAGGTGAGACTTTGAGTAGCACTCGATCCCCAACCTGGAACTCGAGTGGCTTTCTTCGCTTATCCGCATAGCTTTTCTGACGGTCACGAGCTGCCGCCATTCGTTGTCATATCTGAGCAATCCTTTCGGTTGTATCCACTACAAGTTCTGGGCCAGTGATTTGACTGTCACCCACTTCTATCCAACAGAGAGGTGATCGGCACTTCCGTCCAAACAATGCCTCAAACAGAGCGGCATGGATACCGGTGTGGTAACTGTTGTTATACGAAAACTCCACTAGCGGGAGGTGCTTTTCCCAGCCATTACCAAAATCGATTACACATGCCCTAAGCATGTCTTCAAGGGTTTGGATGGTGCGTTCAGATTGCCCATCCGTCTGTGGGTGATAAGCGGTTCTCATATCTAAACGTGAGCCAAAAGACTTGTGCATGGCTTGCCACAGTTCTGAAGTAAAATGCGCATCACGATCAGAAATGATGGAGGTTGGCACTCCGTTCCTTGATACTACTTCCTTTAGGTAGATGTCTGCTAGAGTAGAAAATTTATCCGTTTCCTTGATAGCCAGAAAATGTGCAGACTTGGTCAGTCGATCCACGATTACCCAAATGGTATCGTTTCCGCGTTGAGATCTAGGCAGGCCAGTAACGAAATCCATGGAAATTTGCTCCCATTTCCATTTAGGTATCTCTGGTTGTTGAAGTTGGCCCGATGGTTTCTGATATTCAGTCTTGACTCTCGCACAAGTCAAGCATTTGCTAACGTAGGTTGCTATGCTGGCTTCCATACCAGGCCACCAGTATGTAGACTTTAGGTCGTGGTACATCTTATCCGAACCAGGATGTACTGAATAACGAGACTTATGTGCTTCATCCATCACAAGCTCGTGTAGGTCTCCATACAATGGAGCCCAGATGCGTCCGTTAACATAGTAGGCGTCGTTTTCCTTTCGTTCTAGCCGCTGCCTTGATCCTCGTAAGGACTCAGCTCTGATGTTCTCTGCTTTCAATGCTTCAACCTGAGCATCGCGAATCTGAGGGGGAAGGTTAGATTGGATGGTAAGCTGTAACGCACATACACGCTTAGCTATAGTATTCTTTTGGCTGAGGGCGTCGGCCACAACATTGGCCTTGCCTGGATGATACTTGATCGCGCATTCATAATCATTCAAGAGCTCGACCCATCGGCGTTTTCGCATGTTTAATTCCCTTTGCTTGAAGATATGCTCGAGACTCCTGTGATCGGTGTAAATGGTGCACTTGGTACCGTACAGGTAATGTCTCCATATCTTAAGCACGAAAACAACTGCTCCCAATTCCAAGTCGTGCATAGTGTAGTTCCTTTCGTGAACTTTAAGTTGGCGTGATGCGTAGGCAATGACCTTGTCACGTTGCATCAACACGCAACCAAGTCCTTGGATGGAAGCGTCGCAGTAAACCACAAAATCATCTGTGCCTTCGGGCAATGAGAGGATAGGCATGCTACAAAGTCTATCTTTCAAGTGTTGAAATGCGGACTCCTGTGCATCACCCCAACGATAGGTGACACCTTTCTGAGTCAGTGAAGTGAGAGGTTGCGCAATCTTTGAGAAATCCTTGATAAACCTTCTATAATACCCTGCCAAACCCAAGAATTGGCGGATTTCTGTTGGTGTACGGGGTGCAGGCCACTTCTTGATCGAGTCAACTTTGGATGGATCCACATGAATCCCATCCTTGTTTACCACATGGCCTAGAAAGTGGACTTCGCGAAGCCAGAAGTCACATTTCGAAAACTTGGCATACAACTGCTCTTTTCGAAGAAGTTCCAGAATAAGCCTCAGGTGTTGCTCGTGTTCCTCCTGACTCTTAGAATAGACCAGGATGTCGTCGATGAACACTATGACGAACTTATCCAGGTAAGGCTTGCATACTCGGTTCATGAGATCCATGAAGACTGCAGGTGCATTTGTTAATCCAAAGGGCATAACCAGAAACTCGTAATGCCCATACCGAGTCCTGAATGCTGTCTTAGGGACATCCTCTTCTCGGACTCTCAGTAGTTGATGGTAGCCTGACCTCAGGTCAATCTTGGAATAATAACTCGACCTTGCAACTGGTCGAAGAAATCATCAATGCGTGGAAGAGGATAACGATTCTTCACGGTCACCTTGTTGAGTTCGCGGTAGTAAATACACATTCTGAAGGTACCGTCCTTCTTCTTCACGAATAACACCGGAGCTCCCCAAGGCGAAGAGCTAGGACGTATGAAACCCTTTTCCAAGAGTTCTTGTAGTTGCGTGGACAGTTCTTCAAGTTCTGATGGAGCTAGATGATAAGGTGCTCGAGCTATGGGCGCTGCTCCAGGAGCGAGCTTGATTTGAAATTCAACTTGACGATGAGGCGGAAGACCAGGTAATTCCTCAGGAAATATCTCAGGAAAGTCGCGCACAATAGGAATGTCTTCTATCTTTCTTTCTTCCGAGGATGTATCAGAAACGAGGGCTAGGATAGCTGTGTGGCCCTTTCGTAAACACTTCTGGGCCTTAAGGAAAGAGATGATGCCTACAACAGCACCACTCTTGTCGCCACAAATCACGAGGGGTTCTTTACCAGAACGAGGGATACGGACGATTTTCTCCTTGCAAATAATCTCCGCTTGGTGTTGAGATAACCAATCCATCCCAATGACAACGTCAAAACTACCTAGAATGATAGGGATGAGGTCGATAGAAAAGGTTTGATCAGCAAGGACAAGCTTGCAACCCTTAACTACATGTGTAGCCTCTAAACTTTTACCATTCGCTAACTCTACGATGTGCTTGGTGTTCAAAAGTGTTGGAGTACGCTTGAGCATCTGACTAACTTTTAAGGACACGTAGCTAGTATCGGCACCTGAATCAAATAAAACAGTAACAAAGAAATCATCCAGAAGAAACTTACCCATCACAACGTTGGGATCGTTCCTTGCATAACCCTAACCAATCACGAACGCACGACCTCGGGCGCCATTGCCATTATTGTTTCCCCCATTGCCGTTTCCATTCCCCTGAGTGTTGTTGTTCTGGTTCTGATTTAGCTGGGGGCAGTCCTTCTTGAAATGGACCTCAGCACCACATTGAAAGCACCCTTTGTTGTTACCTTGTTGTTGCTGCTGCTAGCGTTGATTTGGTGGGGCTTGGTGTTGCTGCCGGTTCTGATTCGCCGGACGCTGACTCCTGCAATCCCTTGCAATGTGACCAGGCTTGTTGCATCGATGACAGTTGCCTTTACTACATGGCCCGCTGTGGTGCAAGTTACAGCGATTACATTTGGGGTGATTTCCCTTGTACCCACCCTGACCTTGATTTCCAGAAGACTGCTGACTGGGGCTCCTGTACTCATCTGTCTTTTGCTGCTGGGACTGAGCTGAAGTAGAACCTTTGCCCAAATTTCCATCCCACTTGCGCTTATTATCATTGGGAGCATCAGAAGTAGTAGCGCTAATACGCTTGGGGAGCCTG
This sequence comes from Helianthus annuus, assembly GCF_002127325.2. NCBI lineage: Eukaryota > Viridiplantae > Streptophyta > Magnoliopsida > Asterales > Asteraceae > Helianthus > Helianthus annuus. The sequence goes on along the minus strand of NC_035434.2, from coordinate 51,737,427 downwards.
TTCTGCTCAACTGCCTGGTCGGTGAGACGATGAGCCAACTTGATGATTTGTTGAATGGTGCCAAGATTAGCTGAGGTTACGTGACTCTGAATCTCTAGTACAAGACCCTTGAGGTACAGCTCAATACGTGTGATGGGAGGGTCCACCATTGTAGGACACAAGATGGCCAGCTCGTTTGACCTCTTCGTGTATGCCTCAATCTCAGACCCCGTCATCTTCAAATTGAAAAATTCCACCTCCAGCTTGTGGATGTCATCACGACTGCAGTACTCTTCTTTGATCAACTCTTTGAAGTCATTCCATGGGGTGGCATTAGCAACCGCCAGCCCAAGCAGTTGAACCTGTGCTTTCCACCAGGTCAACGCAGCACCTTCGAGTGTTCCAGTAGCAAATTTCACCCTACGATCTTCAGGGCATTCACACATCTCAAAAACAGACTCAAGCTTCTCGAACTAGTGAAGAAGACCTATAGCTCCTTCTGTGCCGCTGAAAGTACTAGGTCGGCAATCCATGAAGGTTTTGAACGTGCACACGGGAGGCTGTGCAGGTTGACCTCCTGCTGGAGCTGCTGCGAGTGCCTCAGCAACTCGTTCATTGATCAAAGCCGTCAACTGGGCTTGAGTTAGGTTAATACGTCCTCCGCGTCCGTTCATGATCTTCACAATGAAGCAACGTATGTGAGAAAAGTGTCGCGAAAGTGCGTAAGTGTGGGACGACAGTAGAGAGTAAGCACACAAGGTTCAAATAGCAGTTGTCATGTTAACTAATGCACAGTGTGAACTATCTAACCGACAATATAAACATAAATCATACCACCTATTGTGTCAAGTCTTGCACGTGGAACGAAGCGTCGTTGTGGATCGTTGAGCACTGTACAGGTTATAGTCTGGTTTTGTCAAAAAGTTTTTCCCTTTTTAAAACCAAGTTCACTATAACCAATGGCTCTGATACCAATCTGTCACACCCCCAAAATCCACCATGCGGAGTATCACCGCTTGAAGGCGTGACATGACCAGGATCGAGCCACCAATCATATTGAACAACATATTTAAATAAAACCAACCACAATACAATTGGTGACCAAAAGGAAGTTACCCAAGTTCAATGTAAACAGCGGAAGCAAAAGACGTTAAACCAAAACATAAGTTCGTAGTTCATAAGTTTAAAGACCCAAAACATAAGTTTGTAAGTTCATAAAGTTTATTTATTAAGTACGGGACATAACAGTTCACATTCCACAACTACCACCTCCTTGTGCAAGCCCCATAGCATCTAGCGACCTGCAAAGCATGTAACAACGAGTCAACAACAAAGTTGAGTGAGTTCATGGTTGGTTGTCCATTTTAGAGTTGTTTCCAAAAACGTAGTTTAATCTCATTCAGCTATCCAGCCGTGGGGGTTACCCCAAAGTTCGAAAACGTTTATTAGTTAACCATCCCATTTCCACCTTCCCTGGCTATCCAACCCGGCACTCCGGCCGTGGGGGCTACCCCATTATTTAAACTACCAGACTCATTTATCATATCGACTAATAATGAAAATTTCTTGTGCCCTAGCGTCGGTGTCTATCATCACTGACGTGCCATAGTCCATTAGTACACGCCCGTCCGACTGGCATGATGTGAGGTTTGTTAAACCTAATAGCGCTATTAACTAATGACCCGCTCGCCATAGCCTCAGCGATTAAGTCGATATTGTTGGTGCACTTGTGTCTGTACTTTGTCTGTATTTTGTAATGTTATAAAACGATGTCTTTTGTTAGTCTTGTTTACGTCATTTGTTAGTTTGTATAAGTGTTTGAATGTAGGTTTGACCAAGTCAACCATCCTCCTGGTTTGACTTGGTCAAACAGTCAACACTCAGTTTGTAAGTTTGTTTGCGTCGAAGGATGTCATCGAAGGATTGATTATATCCTTCGATGACCTCGAAAGATAACCTTCGATGGATTCAAATGGACCTCGAAGGATATACCATCCTTCGAGGTATATGTGGATCCTTCGGAAGGTTTCTGGTCGATAGATGATCTTTCGACAGACATTCTGATCCTTCGACACAATCAATCTGTTATGGGTATATATACCCATGTATGGTTCATTTCACAGTAAGACATCCGAAAGTAGTAAAACAGTGTATGTGAGTGAACCAAGTCTTGTAGAGAGCATTTTCAGTTTGGTCAAGGGCTGTAACCGTGTCCACTGAAATACAAGGGAAAACTTTGATATCTTGTGTGTCTACTCTTTCTCTTTGTAGCTTTTGTTCTCATCTAAACTATCGGTTTGCATTCTAGCTTGGATTCCGCACTTGCTAGAGTGTTAAACATAACAAGGATAAGGTTTAACCTCAACCTCCGAGGGACCTACAAGTGGTATCAGAGCCGTGGCTCTTTTCCTTGTTAAAAACCGAGTCTATACAAGATCTTGGTGTGTTTGGACAAAACTCACTTGGTTTAGCACCCGTTTTTAGTGTTTTTCTTGGATTTCTTGACGTAAAAACGTGTTCTAAACTAACTGGGTGTGTTAAAGGACGGGTTGGGTAACTTAAAAACTTGTTTTTAAGAACTTTGGTACTTTCCGGCCAAATTCCGGCTTACTTCGGTGACCGGTTTTTGTGGATAAGAACCTTCCATTTTAGGTAATATAATATTGGTCAAATCTGAGTTGGTAGAAAGGTAAGGTCTGAACATACCTTTCTGCCGAAAGTTGTCCACCAACCTATCACCTTTTCACCAACCTGTCACCTTTTGTCAACTGTGTCAGTTCACATCGAAAGATATCCTTCGAAGTCGAAAGATCATCTTTCGATCAAGGAGGTTCGACAGATATTCATCCTTCGAACATCCTTCGAAGTCTGTGAGTTATCTTTCGAGCCAAGGAATCTTTTCGAAGGATATATTGTTCGAGCTACTGTTACTATTCGAAAGATAAGGATCCTTCGTCTTGGAGAATCTTTCGAAATTATTGTTCGAAAGGATCAACAGTGTTCGAAAGATCACTGTTGATCCTTCGAACAAGTATTATGTTTCGATCCTTATCTGTTTAAGTTTAACAGTTTGTGTTTTTCAGGTCTTTCGATCAAGGATCTTTCGGCTGTTTGTTATCATTCAAGTTTTTAACATAGTTTGTGAAAATTAATTTTTCAAATTTTAAATCAATTTTCACTTAATATATTAATTTTCATAAAATGGGAACAAACGGTCAGTGGGATCCAACTGCGTGGACTACAACAACTTTGACTCCACAATCATCAGCTACGTATTCATCAGCCTCGCAATCTGCGTCGGATTTCAACAAAACTGCATGGATGCAGGCTATTGCGCCACCTCAAGCTGCAATGATAACTGCAAATCAATGGGCATTGGTCACAAATCAAAGCAGCAGCATTCAAGCAATGATGCAGAACGACAGTGAAACTGGTACAAGCACAAAACCGCCAAAACTAAATCACATCAATGATTGGGGATGGTGGAAAGAAAGGCTGAGAACTTATGTTCAGGGGCAAGGTCAAGATCTATGGATGTGCTTCTTCACCCCATTTGAAAGTGAGTTGGAAGTTGCAGGATCTAATCCAGAAAATTACAGCACTATGTCTGATGATGATAAGAAGAAATTTGAGTTAGAAAAGAAAACATTCATGATTCTCACACAAGCTCTTCACAGAGACATTTACCACCAGTTTGTTTACTGCACGACTACTAAAAGCTTGTGGGATATGCTCACGTTACGATGTGAAGGAAATGCTCAATCTAGAAAGATCAAGCAAGAATTACTAAAGAAAGAGTTTGAAGGTTTCACGTGTATGGAGAATGAGGGTTTGGCAGAGTTATCTACAAGGTTCCATCACTTGTTGAGTGAGATGTTTGCCTTCAGAGTCACTGCCACTCCACAAGAAATGGTGAAGAGATTCGCTGATAGCTTACCAGCAAAATGGAGCGGTTATCTTGAAATTCTCAAGGAAAATGGTGTTCTGGACACAATCACCATTTATGAGTTAATTCAAAAATTGGAGAACAAAGATGTAGAAGAAAAGCTAAAGGCAAAAAGAACAATAACTCCTCAGAATCCAGAGATGTACTATGGGATTGCAGGTGGTATTAGTGGAGAAAAACCAGCCTCTCAACATGCGAAGCTTCAAATAGCTTTCATCTCAAACACCGGACCTTCCACAACAAATCAGTTTGATCCTTCAGCATACACGATGATGTATTCAAGACCAGATTCTTCTTCTCAACAACAACAGACAGCTCAGCAATTCACACCACCGCCTTTCTTAGACCCAAGCAGAGCTCAGCAGCAACAACCGCAACAGCAAGGGTTTTATGGAAACTCTTCAAATTTTCAAGCCACATCCAATCCGAACACAGTCAGATTAGACACTTCCAACTTTTCCAAAGTCACTGTCGAAATAGCCAAGGAGCATATGGAGATGTTGAATACCTTGGTTAGTGCTTATTGTGGATTAGTTGCAGGTCAGATTGGGAATATCAATCTAACCAATGAAGATTATCAGCAAGTGGATAAAGAAGAGTTTGAGATGATGGATATCAAATGGGCTCTTGCTAGTGCAATTCGAAGAGCAAAGGAGTTTATGGAAAGGACGGGGAGAACCAACTTGGAAAGCAACAACAACACCAAGTATGGTTTTGATAAGAATGCTGTCACTTGCTTCAATTGTGGTGAAAAGGGTCATTTCAAGCAGGAGTGTCAGAAGCCATCTAAGCAAGGCAATCAGAATCCCTTCAGGAATCAAAGACAGCCACAACAGCAACAGAACAACAATTCTGACAGATCAATAGTTCCCGTTGGAGGAAATACATCTGGATCCACAAACACTAATCCCCACAGAGGATTAGTTGTTCAAGCTGATGAAATATGCAACTGGAATCTTCAGCTTGGAGAAGGAGGAAATGGTGGAACAGCATGTTATGCTAAAGTGGTTGAGAAGGTAGTGGAACCCGTGTCTGCTGGTGAATCTTCAGAAGATGAAGATAGTTCGGGTTATAGTGGGAGCATGGATGGGGAATCACTTGATGCTGGTGATTTATCAAGTGATGCTTTAGATTTGGAGATTGATGAGCTGTTGGCTGAAGCTGAAGCATTATGCAAAAGGAGATCTATTCTTTGCCAGAAATCTGCTGGAACTTCCGAGAAGCTTGCTCAGTTTTTCTCTGAAGATGGATCTTTTTCTTTTCATACAGCCTTTATGGCTCACGTAGAAGGTCAAACTTCTCAGGTATGTGATACTAATTCTGACTCTATTTCTGCTCCTATTGAATGTGCAAAGTGTTTAGAATATGCAGAAAAGGAAATTCAGTTTGAAATCACACACAAACACAATCAAGAATTGATTGTAGATCTTTCTAAAGCAACCGAAGCTAACTTGTTTTTAACCAGAAATGAAAAGGAGTTTAAAGCAACAATTGCGTCATTAAAACATGATGTTTCTGAATTACAAAAGGCTGTTTTGAGAAAACAACATGCTAACAATAATCTAATTGACACAATTGAAAAGCAAATGGTAGAGTTAGCAACAGCTCGATGTGAATGTGAGACAATTAAGCAGAAATTGGAAAGCTATTCCAATTCCCGCTATGTTTTGGATCACATTATTGATGTTCAAAAGAAAAAGGGGGATGCAAAATGTATTGGTTACAAATCATGTCCTCCCCCAATGAATCACAATTACTCCAAATTGCCTGATGACGAGGATATGCCCCGTTTTGAACCTAATGTGCCACTCGGTCTAGATGACTTTGCAGCAGGCCTCGGGTTCACAACTGGTACATCATCCTCGGGTAAATCAGAATCTGAGAATGTGACAGATTCATCGTGTGTTAAGGAACAGAGTCCTCCCATTATTGAGGATGCTGATTCTTCGGACGATGAATCTGAAGAAATTGTGAAACAACAGTCTAACTCGGTTACAACAGATATTCCTATCGAGAATCACATTCTGTGTGATCCACCAGTGAAACCGAGTAAGACTGAAATGTCAAAAGCAATGGAATCTCTTGTAGTTAGCTCTGAAGGGAATAACTTGTTGTATACGCTCAAAGGAGATAGCAAAATCTACTCTAACAAAGATTTTCCAATTAATAATGTAAATCAAGATTTAATTGAGCAAATTTTTGAAGGATGCACTGATAAGTTTTTGGGAACAAAAGTGGCAAAGTTACAGTCACTCAATGTGATCCAATTCCGTGTGAACAAATTAGAAAACAATACGGAAACCAAAAACTACCAATTGAGCGAAAACAACAAGTCAACTCCGGAAAGGGTAAGGTACAGGGAAAGAAGGCTCAGAACAAGAATGTTCAAGCACCTAAAGTTCAGCAGCCTAAGACTGAACAACCAAAGGTTCAACAACCTAAAGTTGAACAGTCTAAGGCTACTCAACCTAAGGCTGCACAACCTAAGATTCAACAATCAAGGGTTGAGCAATCTAAGGTTCAACAACAAAAGGTGCAAAACAAAAGAGCTCCTGTTAAGAAACAAGAACCAAAAATGAACTTTGTTGGATCCACTGGTTTAGACAAACTTGAAACATTTCAGGATAAATCTAACGTTGATTTTGTAAAACAAGTTAGAATTTTAAAACGAAATGATCAAAATAATTACACCCAACACACCAACGGATGTGATTTAGGTCCTAGTACATCTAGATCACAAAGTTCATTGTCTGGTTCTTCGTCTGGTCATCAACATGTTTCTCCGAGGTTTGTAGAGCGGAGAACATGTTTTGAATGTGGCACAGTTGGGCATATTGTAAGATACTGCCCATACCTTCAAAAGTTGAAGGCAAAAACGAGTGCTCCCCAAGAAATCAATTACCAAACACGACCAGTTTCCCCGAAACAAGACCCACGTGTCTTGAAAGAAAGGGAAAAGAAGCTAAAGCAAAAGAATCAAAAGGTAATTGAAAAGGCCTTAAAATCAGAGGTCAAAGAAGAAAAACCTGTACAAGCAAAACCTGAAACTGTAAAACCAGTAAATGCTAAAACAATAAATTCAAATACTGGTAAACGACAAACAGCTTGGAAACAAAAACAGGTAATTCAATCAGGGGGAGCACCACAGGTTCTTTTTCCTAATCATCAAGTGATTGAAATCACTTTCCTTGATGATCAAGGACGACCCAAGTCCACAAAGGCTTGGGTCCCCCTCTCAAACTGATAAGTTAGTTGCATGTGCAGGCGGCTCCAGGAGGAACTATTAATAGTCATTGGATTGTTGATAGTGGGGCTTCCAGGAACATGACGGGCGACTATCGTCTTCTTTTCGATGTGCGAAGTATAAGAGGAGGATATGTTGCGTTTGCTGGAGACAAAGGAGGGTATATCACCGGCGAGGGAATGATCTCAAATGGAATTGTGAGTTTCGACAAAATCAATTATGTGCAACAGTTGGATCACAATCTCCTGAGTGTTTCTCAGATCTGCGACAAGAAGTTCACCGTGCATTTTGATGATGCCGGTTGTTATGTGCTGAAGCCAGGATTCAAGATTCCCGCAGAATGGATTCTCTTATCAGCACCAAGAGTTAATGATTTGTATGTCCTTGATATGAGCCAAGCAATAACTCAGTCCAAACAAGTTACTTGCTTTATTTCAAAAGCCACTGAAAAGGAGACGATCTCTTGGCACAGACGGATGGGTCATATTCACCTCAGAAAAATGAATCACCTTGTCAAAAACAATTTGGTGAGAGGTGTGAATGTGAAGAATTTTCAACTTCAAGATGTCTGTGTGCCGTGTCAGAAAGGGAAGCAAATCAAGAAATCACATCCATTGAAAAAGGTTAACACTGTAAACATGCCACTCGAACGTCTGCATATGGACCTTTTCGGCCCAGTCAAACACAAGAGTGTGCACGGGGAGGTTTTCTGCTTGGTAGTTACTGATGACTATTCAAGATTTTCATGGGTTGACTTCATGGTTCACAAGAGTGAGACTCCAGAAATTCTAAAGAATTTGATCACCTTGTTGGAAAATCTTTATAATCTAAAGGTGAGGCGAATTCGAAGCGACAACGGAACCGAGTTCAAAAACAGGGTTATGGATGAATTTTGCACTGCAAAAGGAATCCTTCATGAATACAACTCTCGGTACACGCCACAACAAAACGGAGTCGCTGAAAGAAAGAACAGAACCTTAATTGAGACTGCAAGAACCATGTTGGTTGAGTCTCAGCTTCCAGTTCGATTCTGGACTGAAGCTGTTGCCTCGGCCTGCTACACGTTAAACAGGGTTCTCACAGTGAAAAGACATGGCAAAACGTGCTTCGAACTCCTACACAAGAAGACTCCTGACTTGGAATATCTAGAACCTTTTGGTGCACCATGTACCATGATTGAGCCTGACGGGAAGTTTGGTGCCAAAGCTATCGAAGGTTACTTCCTTGGGTATGCTACTCCTAATCTGCGAGTATGGAACCTGACTACCAAGAGGATTGAAGAATGGGGTGAAGTAAGAGTTCAAAGATATTCTAATCCTCCGAAGCCTTCTGGAGATCCATGGATGTTCGATTATGATGGTCTTTTCGACTCATTTAATCTGCCGACATTTGATGATGACAATGCAATTGCTCAAATGTTGTCTGAAATCGAGAATGCGACTGGCTCTCAGTTAGCTCGCCCAATCATTGTTGACTCACAAGCATCTTCTTCTGTCAACAATCTCGTTTCAAATGAGGTGTTTAATGATGCTGTTGACTACAATTTGTCATCGGAAGATGAGGAGTATGTTGATGCAAATGATGGTGAAGCACTGCGTCCGGTTCAAGGTACTTCAGAAGCAACGGATCCAGTGTCTGCGCCAATTATCCAAGAAGAAAATGCATCATCTTCTACAACTCAACAGCTTCAGAATGATATCGGGAATTTAAATATCAATAACTTGAGGTCAAATGTTGAAATTCCTCCAGTTTCTGAAACCCGAATTCATAACATTCATCCTCAGCAGAATATTATAGGTGATGTTCTCAGTGGTGTAAGGACAAGGAATCAAATCAGAAATAACGAAAATGCTGGCTTGTATGCTGAGATACGAGAATCGGGACAACAAAATGATTGGTCTTTCGCCTGCTATGTTAGCCAAGAAGAGCCTAGATCTTGGAAGGAGGCATTGAAAGATGATTCCTGGGTGGAAGCCATGCAAGAAGAACTTCAGCAGTTCGAGAAGTTGGGCGTATGGAAATTGGTTGATAGGCCCGACAACTACAAAAAGATCGGAACTCGTTGGGTGTTTAAGTGCAAAAAGGACGACCGTGGGATTGTTGTCCGAAACAAAGCAAGGTTAGTTGTTCAAGGCTTCAGTCAGATCGAAGGTATTGACTACAATGAAGTGTATGCACCTGTTGCACGTCTGGAGGCTATTAGAATCTTTCTAGCCTACGCATCCTTCAAGAAATTCAAGGTGTACCAGATGGATGTTAAAAGTGCTTTTCTTCATGGAGTAGTCGAAGAGGAAGTATATGTCGAGCAACCACCGGGGTTTGAAGATCCATTACATCCTGACAGGGTTTTACTACTTAACAAGGCATTATATGGTCTTCATCAAGCACCCAGGGCCTGGTATGAGACACTGTCTACCTACCTGCTGAACAACGGGTTTAGACGGGGTTTGATCGATTGTACCCTCTTCATCAAAGAAAAAGGTGAAGATCTTCTGTTGGTACAAGTGTATGTCGATGACATTATCTTTGGTTCTACTGATGATAAGTTATGCAAGGAATTTGAGAAGGTGATGCAAGATCGATTCGAGATGAGTGCGATGGGTGAAATGACGTTCTTCTTGGGTTTGCAAGTTAATCAGTCCGAATCTGGAATTTTTATCCATCAAACCAAGTACATCGGAGACATCTTGAGCCGGTTCCAGATGTCCGATTCGAAGCCAATTTCTACTCCTCTTCCGCAGAATCACGGGATTACTCCGGATGAAAAAGGGGATGCTGTAGACTCTTCACTTTATCGTGCTATGATTGGATCTTTAATGTATCTCACCGCATCAAGACCCGACATTATGTATCCAACGTGCCTACTCGCCAGATACCAAGCAAATCCGAAGGTCTCTCACTATGCTGCTGTCAAAAGGATTTTTCGTTATCTGAAGGGTTGCCCTGACACCGGGTTATGGTACCCTAAGGATGATAACTTCGATCTCAAGGCTTACAGTGATTCTGATTTCGGCGGCTGCAAGAAAGATGGCAAATCAACTACAGCAGGATGTCAGTTCTTAGGCAATCGCCTAGTCACTTGGCAGTGCAAGAAGCAGACATGTGTGGCTACATCTACATGTGAAGCGGAATACATTGCTGCGTCTAGTTGCTGCTCCCAGGTTCTATGGATCCAACAACAGATGCGGGACTACGGTTTTGAATTCCTAACTACTCCTATTTATGTTGATAATGAAGCTGCTTTACAGATCACTAGAAATCCTGTACAGCACTCAAAAACGAAGCACATCGATATTAAATATCACTTCATACGTGATTGCTTTGAAAAGAGACTTATCGATGTGGTTCACATTCATACCGATCACCAACGTGCCGACCTTTTTACCAAAGCATTTGATAAATCAAGATTCGATTATTTACTTTTGGTAAACGGCATAAAGGTGAAGCAAGAGTAACCGACATCAGGAAATCGTTTTTGTAAATATTTTTCTAAAACCAAAAATCCAAAAATATGTTTTTACTTTATTTTATTTTTGAATTTTAGGGGGAGAAAGTTTCAAGAAAAATACAAAAACATTGAAAAACCACAAAATACAAAAATATGTCTTTAATTTATTTACTTTCTGCATTTAAGGGGGAGAAAATTCAGAAAAACACAAAAACAATAGAAAAACAAAAATGAGTTTCTTGGTAATATAAGGGAAAATGATATTACATCAGAGGTCGGTCGAAACATGTTTCTAGAAATCAAAAGATAAAGAAAATGATAAGTAGCTCTACTAATGATGTACCGGTAGACTCACGATCATTTTAAAGTATGCAGGAGATATAAACATAACGAACTGAAAACCGCGTGGGAACCGCTCATTGGCATATGGTCTTGGTACCGAAATTTCGTTTGATAGATTGCCGAGGTTCTGAGATATTCGGGGTTTATGATGTTTATCATCTGGGTATCATGGTTGTTTCTATAAAAGACAAAGTCTAGTTCTTCCATGATACCATACATACGTGTACATAATTCATACTGCATTCGACCTCAATAAGTGATAAACAATCACATGTCCATACAAAATAAGTGATAAAATATCACATTTATCCGAGAGTCAAGTTCGTCTCTCTGCTGTACGGAAGTACTGACCTGTTCACGGACTTGCTCCTGTGCCCTCATGCATCGAAAATCAAGTTCCTCATCAATAAGTGATTCTATCACATAGGGCTTGTTTTCAACTCAAATAAGTGACTTGTTCACATGTTATATACGTTAAAAACGGATGATAAATGGTATACTCCCCAGTAAGATGAACTCTCATGCATACCTTGATACGGGAATGTGTCGTGAGTGGAAGAACACCGGTCGGTAAGTATAAATCATACCTTAAATGTATCTCATTGTATTATGATTATACTTGATCGTTGAGTTTAAGTGGATAACAATATCGGTAATTGTGGTAGAATACTTATTCACTTCTGTAAAAGAATTTTAAAAGGAAATGGGTTTTGACAAAAGACCGCAAGCTGATATGATTCTCTTCGCCAGAAACTCGCAAAAATATTGTTGTGTTTGTACATATTTATTTACTGCTTAATTTTTATTGTCTTATTTTAAACAGTTTTGTCGTTTGGTGCATATCAGCACGACATTAGCGGTGATGTCGTTTGATAACATTCAAAGGATACTAAAATTGTTGTCTTTTATTTATCAAAATACAAAATTCAAAAAGATTTTCATTTTAATATTATTTTTGATTAACTGATGTTGGTGCTCAATCCGATCCCTGGCAAGCCGAGATACTTCATAAAACTAATCTTTGCAGAACTTCATAACGGACAATTTTTCAAAATGGTCGATTCTGAAAACCTCTAAATTTTTGAAGGGTTTAAATTGAAAATTCCCAAAAATCCAAAGTGTTGGTGGAAATCTGATCCTTCGAGGAAGCAATGGCCCTCGAAAGATCAGAAGGTCAATGAAAGTCAATGAAAGTCAATCATCTCAGTCGAAAGATGAATTGGTCAACGAAGGATTTGACCAATTTGATCTTTCGAGGTAATCAGATCTTTTGAAAGATGGATAAGGTCGAAAGATATCCTTCGAGGATCCTCACAAATATCTGGTATCCTTCGATCCAGATCCTTCAAATATCTGGTATCTTTCGAGCCACATATGGATCCTTCGACCCAAGGCTGATCTTTCGAGACACCTTTTCATCTTTCGAAAGGTCATTGATCCTTCGAGACGGTTCGACTTTCGAGGTTAGAGTATAAAAGGTGTCATCTTCTTCATTTCACATAACAGTTTCAAATTTCATCACTCAAAACCCTCTGTTTACCCCGAAACTCTGCCAAAATCAAAACTAGTTAAGATATTAGGATTTCTTTAACAAACACGGTAGGATGATCCTGTTTTTCTTAACAAACATCAACACAAACAACATTTTGTGTTAGGATAATCCTCTTTGATCATGTCATTTTAATTTTTCTTTGTTTTTGTACTTCAGAAAATGATGAATGATAGTTGATCAATGTAATGTGCTAATGTTGTAAATGTTGTAAACATGTTAATGATAAGTTTTTGATGTTTAAAATGTTCATAACAGAGTTTTGGATTGAATCTTGATGTCAAGGATTGTGGTTGGGTTAAACAGACCTTATTGGGTTTATGGTTTAAATCAGTGGCTGTGTATGGTTTAGTGTTCGGGTAGGCCTTAGATGTTGATGTTTAAATGATTTTTGATGTTGTTGTTATCAGGTATAAATCAGTTTTGAAAACACACTTAAAACAATCTCAAAATGTACACCGGAAAATCGCCGATGAACAGTAGCCGGAATTCAACACGAAGGATGTTGACTCTCAACCTCGAAAGATGTGTTGCAAGATATCTTTCGAATTGAGACTCGAAAGATGTTAAGTTTCTCGAAGGATTCATCCTTCGATTGATCAGACCTTTCGAATGATCAAGATATCTTTCAAATTTATGATCCTTCGAAAGATGATCCTTCGATAAGGAATTTCATCCTTCGAGGAAAGTAACATCTTTCGAACAGTCTGTCATCCTTCGAGCCATGTTTCAATCCTTCGATGGATAAATGGCATCCTTCAAGGATTCAACACTTAGAAATTTTTCAAGAAATTGAAATTTTTCTAAGTGTGAAATCCTTGTTGACTGTTTGACTGGTTTCTCATTACGTGTCATTGGTTTGATGTACAGAAATGGCACCGAAAGTGAGAAAGGAACGGGCAAAGCCAACGAAGAAGGAAAAATCTGAGGTTGAATCTATGTCTGAACCTAGACATAACATGGCTGCTTATTTACAACCGGAAGGCAAAATCAGTCCGGAATTCACAGGAATAATGGAGTATCTTCATCGCGCTCGTATCAACTATGCAATCACTACACAGCACACTGCTTATCAGTCTCATATCAAGGAGTTCTGGAATTCGGCTGTGGTTGAAACAGTGGAGAACAAGGAAGTGATTAGTGGATCAGTTGCTGAAAAACCCGTGGTGATCACAGAGAACACCATCAGAGCACGTTTGCAGCTTGGAGATCAACCAGAAGATTCTACTTCTATTGATTTACAATGTCAGCGGGGCTTACTGATGAGGCTACGGTACAACGATAACGTTCTTGCAAATCAGATCAACAAAAAGTTTATGCCGCTTCGATACAAGTTCTTATTGCATATCCTTATTCACTGCCTGAGCAACAAACGATCTGGATATGATCTGTCGCCGATTGATTTAACGGGATTGTTTACGGCTTTGATTCTGAACAAGCCTTTCAACATATCACGTTATATTTTCGACAATCTGAAAGAAAATGCTCGAAGGCCACTCCCGTCAGCAACCCAACGAACATCTACCAAGTTTTGGCTATATCCTAGATTTCTGCAGATGATGATTGATGATCAGATTCCTGATCTTCCTAAAGCTGAAGCATATGTTCTACCTGTCAATCCGATGAATGAGCGTACACTGCTGATCTTCAAGTCCATGTCCAACTATAAGGAATCGGATCCAATTAGAAAGCTTATTGGTCATCTCGATGTTCCGACCTACGAGGCACCGCAGAACAACAAATGGCGTCATGTTGCGAGTGATTCTGATGATGAAGAGCCAAGGTTAATCGCTTTGGCTAACACGCAGCTCGGGGCTAAGCACGGAATCAAAGCATCAAGCAAGAGATCTGCTGGCAGTTCTAGTGCTGCAGCACATGTTGAAGTTGACGTGAATGTTGCTACAGAAGAAGTTCAGGGAGTGTTTGTCGATCCTGATGCTCGTGTTAGTGCAGGTGGTGATGGTGGTACTGTAGTTGGTGAGACAGGCGGTAGTGCAGGTGGAGCTGGTGGTCCTGCTAGTCAGTCAGGTAATGTTGCGACTGACAAAGGCAAAGGAAAGGTAGATGAGCCGAGGAAACTAGCGGATGAAAGTAGTTCGTCTTCTGAAGATGAAGGAGGTTCTGGTGACGATGGTTCGTCTTCTGAGGATGATAATCCTCCTCCTCCAGGGATGCAAAAGGTCTATGATAATCGCGGGAATCTCCGTTTTGAACGAATAGAGAAGACGGCTAGAACTGGAGAATCTGACAAAGATGAGGATTATATCCCTGCTGCTCCGGGTTTTATTAGAAAGAGGAAAGCAAAAAGACAGGGTATTCGTGCGTCAAAGAAAACTGCTGGTGATTCCTCTATTCCTGTTTCTATTCAGCAGTCAACGGCTCCAGAGCAACAGCTACCTCCTGTTAGTGATCAATTGACTGCATCAGAGACGCTGGAGCTGATGTCTTCTCCTCAGAGGTCTTCTGGGACGCGCACGGTGACTGTTGATCAACAGCCGCCTGCAACTCCCGTCTCAGGTACACATGTCCGACCTCCTCTTGTTATTACTGGTCCAACAGGTGCTTCTGGTCAGGCTGGTCAGTCTGGCTCCTCAGGACCTAAGCCTTCGCGACCGACTCTGGCAGAGACTTTGTCTGTTTTATCTGAAGCTGAAAAGATTCAATTCCTGATCGAACAAGTCAGTGAATTGGGTTCCATAGTCGGTCGGCATACAAGAACGATTGAAGAGTATCGTGTGCAGCGAACACGGGATGTGGAGGCACACAACAAGTTAGTCTGAATTGTTGATGCCCAGAATCTTAAGATAAATGCACAGGCTATAGAGATTGAAAGGTTGAAAGAAGCCAACAGGGCTCGTGATAGGGAGGTCGAGATAATGAAAAGGCATAGTACTGTGTTGGAGAATGAGGCAAAAGCACTAAGGCAGAAACATGAAGAGTTGTCAGATCGGTATAAAAATCGTGATGATAAATTAATAGAAGCCTTCAGGCCTGTCCATGCAAACTTCAAGAAGATTAATCATAAAGTGGGTACGCTGTGGAATGAAAGGTGCAATGCATTAGGCATCGTTCCCTCAAGGCATGGAGATGACAAAGATGATGATGCAGCAAATCCTGATCAACCAGCTGCCTCAGGTTCCGGTGCAACTGCATCCGGTGCTGCAGGTGGGTCTGGCACATCTCAAGATGCCCCTACTGCTCCTTCAACAGCTACTACTGGCCCATCTGAGCAGACAGAAACGCTAGAAACTTCGACAGGGCTTGAGCATGTAAGTCTGGAACCAGAAGCGTTTGCAGATCTCCCTGAATCCTCAGCGGTTAATCAGTATCATCCAGTCACGGGTGAACAGTTAGAAGAGGGAGAACATGTTACCGAAATGTCTGATGAACAGGTACTGGCTCTGACGGAATTGGATGAAGTTGATGTGAACATGATCGATGCTACTCCATTGGTTCCGGACCAAACCGATTTCTCTACAATTGATGAAATCTTCATCGGTTCGGATTCGGAACGTCCTGTCTATGTTGGGCAAGATAATAAGGAGTTTAATGCTCTTGATGATGAGTATGTGGCAGAAAAGACAACAGAATTTGCCAATCTTTCTTCAGATTCTCCTACAGCTCAAGAAAACCGTGAAAAGACTGTGAACGAATGGCGAGCGGATTTCCTAGCTAGGAATCCTCCTCCGCTCGCTTCGTTGGATCAGGTTAATTACATGAGTCTGGAAAAGAATCAGGCTCGGGGTCGTATCATTAGTTGGATGTTCGTTAAGGAACTTCACTGCATGGTAGTGAAACGAGAATGCGGTCTTCAGTACTTCAGATCTCTTCTCAGCATTCTTTCACTTCCTTACTATGACGTTGCAGTATTGGCTCAACTTGAGGTTATTAACCGAGTCGAAGACAAGATGGTGGATCTGTTTGCAAAGAAGATCAGGTTGGAAAGAAGAAGGGGTTGGAAGGATCCACTATACAAGCCGCAGTTTCCTCGATACGAGCAGATCAGGTTTACGCTTGATCCAGAAACCAACACTGCTCGCTATCGTTTGGTTTATGATCCTCCAAAAGTGATGAAGAAGATACCTTTGTTGAAAATGAAGACAGACTTTCTAGGAAACTTTCGTTGCTGGGTCTATGATGCGGATACTGGAGAAGCCGTGATCTTATTCCGAGATAGTCAAGAGAACTTTCGAATAATAGATCCGATGTGGATTACTAACATGTCCAGGTCGGATATTATTGTTCTTAAGGATCACGAGATCAACTACTTGGTTCGGGATCGGGAACAAGCAATGAAGTTTCAGAAGATGGCCTTGTACTGCTTCAATTTACTGGTTAATGCGGGAAGTGCATGGTCATCGCATCATTTGACAGTTGAAAGGACGTCCGAGACTTAAAGACACGAAGATCGAGACAAAGCTACAGCCAAGGGGGAGTTTGTTGGTGCACTTGTGTTTGTACTTTGTCTGTATTTTGTAATGTTATAAAACGATGTCTTTTGTTAGTCTTGTTTACGTCATTTGTTAGTTTGTATAAGTGTTTGAATGTAGGTTTGACCAAGTCAACCATCCTCCTGGTTTGACTTGGTCAAACAGTCAACACTCAGTTTGTAAGTTTGTTTGCGTCGAAGGAGGTCATCGAAGGATTGATTATATCCTTCGATGACCTCGAAAGATAACCTTCGATGGATTCAAATGGACCTCGAAGGATATACCATCCTTCGAGGTATATGTGGATCCTTCGGAAGGTTTCTGGTCGATAGATGATCTTTCGACAGACATTCTGATCCTTCGACACAATCAATCTGTTATGGGTATATATACCCATGTATGGTTCATTTCACAGTAAGACATCCGAAAGTAGTAAAACAGTGTATGTGAGTGAACCAAGTCTTGTAGAGAGCATTTTCAGTTTGGTCAAGGGCTGTAACCGTGTCCACTGAAATACAAGGGAAAACTTTGATATCTTGTGTGTCTACTCTTTCTCTTTGTAGCTTTTGTTCTCATCTAAACTATCGGTTTGCATTCTAGCTTGGATTCCGCACTTGCTAGAGTGTTAAACATAACAAGGATAAGGTTTAACCTCAACCTCCGAGGGACCTACAGATATAAAGGGAGGGACTTCGCTGATAGAGTTCTAGTCCAGTAAGTCTAATTCCGTCCCAACAGGACGAGGAATTCTCATTCCTGAACACGTCCCAAGGACGAGGAATCCCTATTCCTGAACCCATTCCCATTCCCACCGGGAATTACCATGCTTTGTAGAAAAGTGTGAACTCACCTCAGTTTGCTCGGTTAGATTAGTTACTCTAATAATCAGGAAATCAAGCACGTCCTAATAAGGTACAGATAACAATCAATTTCTCATGCACAACACGTATCGTTTATCTACTCATTACTTTTATCACATATCACACAATTCAAACGTCAAGGCACTTTGTTAAGTTATATATTATTTTATCCTAAAATAATATAACGGTAAAATAAACAAATATTCACACAAGAGTTTTAGTATACAATATATATTTTAAATATATATTATCAAATTTTATTTACGAAAGTCAACCTCCGATACTTGGTGTTTTGTTACAAAAATTATGGCAAAGTTTATATTCGAAATGCAAGTTATAAAATACACTCGTAACGCTTGTTTTAGAAAAATATTTTCTAAGTGTTGAGATTTTAGAAAATTTCGCCAGAGTTTCCTTTGTAAATGGAGGTGTCCATGCTTACTATCATATCATTTTCTTTTCATAAATTCATTCAAACAAATTCTCATTCAACAACATACAACCTTTATTTACCAAACTTGTCAAAAACAAGCATAAACTATAAACTCATGAACTTGAAAATTTATAAAAATGTGTAGTAACTTACTAGCATACTTAGTAAGTCTTTTTACCTTTTAAAATGTGATTAGTTCTTTAAAATCGTTATTTTTAAAGACTTTAAGTGTTTACAACTTCCACCATATTTTCTAAAAATATTTCTTCATGAACGTTTCTAGTTACACAAGTGTTTCTACACTTGTTTATCCACCAAAAATGTGATTAGTTTTTGTAAGGTCCAATATTTAATGAAACTTATATTTTCCACTTGGTTCTTTTGAGAAACCACTCATGGATTCTTTAGATCTACAAGATTGTAACCTACTTTGATTTTTATTTTTTACAAGAAAACATTTATTTATTCAAGTTCATAGTTTATGTGTGGATGATTCCATCATCCTACACATTTCTAACTTTCACATCTTGCTAGTTCATGTTTTTAAACATGATCTAGCAAGACCATATGATAATCCATATCATTTCTACTAGCAAACAACATTCAACAAGCATCATAACACAAGAATATCATGATTTCATCATCACTTTAACCATACTTCATCACTATGTTAGTTGATGTTCAAGACTTTGTTTATCGTTCATTAGAGTTCTTATCTTTTTGATCTTTAAACATCATTAACCACTTAAACAACATGTAAAATGCAAGGATCTAAGTGCGTACCACTAGCACAAGGCTAGGGGAGTTCAAGAGTATAAAAGTGGTGGATAAAAGAAGATGAAAGAGGTCCTTGAGCTTCCGAACACACCAAGCTTGTTTGTATGATCAATAACACCTTTGGATGCCCTTGGAATGATTGAAGAAGCTTGAATGATGGTGGTGGTGTGTGGTGTGGGGGTCGGCCGACACCAAAGAGGGAGGGGGAGAGAGAGTTGGTGTTTGATGTTGTGATGAGAATGAAGTGCCTTAACCCCGTGTGCTATCTTATAACCCATCTTCATCTTTAACCCTTGTGTATTATGTTTCTTAATCACCAACCATATCAAATAAAATACTAAACAAATCCATGGGTGGGGACACCCATGGTGACCGTCCCAAGGAGGGGGGGTATAGGGTTGGGTTTCAATGGGTGGTTACTAGTTCTAGTTAGAATTCAAGTATTAAATTAGTGTCTTTTGTGTGTTATTAAATATATAGTGTGTTAGGGTGTTCGGGGACCCTAACTAGCTCAGAAAATTAAAAACAATGTGTTTGGCAATATTTTTGTGTTCTGGGTAAAGTCCGGTTGTTCGGTTGGGTGTTGTTCCGTTAAAGTACTAAAATAATCCATAAGGTGTCTTTTCTAATACTTTTAGTGACACATTTAATTCCCAACACTTTGAAAAGTATCTAGGACCACTTAGTTGTAGGATCGTGCGATTGACCCGAATGAGTCGTTCAGAGGAGTTTTACTTTGTTTCAGGTGCGGAAAACAAGAAACAAAGGTAGAAACAGCTTGCAATTCACTTTTAACACTGATTTGATTAATCTGACAGCGATTACAGTTCAACCTCACACCGGCAGCACTTCGGTATGGAAAACAAGGACTCGGTTACTGATTTCGCTCTAAATGACCTATATATAGGGTCTTGATTCCGCCCGAAACATGCAAGAGCCATTTGGAGCGGAATCTAAATCTTATGATTCCGCTCGAAAAGACACAGTGACAGTTGGAGCGGAATTACAAACATCTGATTCCGCTCGAAAATGTCCATATGACATTTGGAGCGGAATTAGCTGTAGGAACGAAATCAGCCTCTTAAACACCCTAAACATGCTACTCTCTCGTACAGTGTGCCCTGATCTATACAATCCAAACTAAGACTCGATACAAGACGAAGTCAATAGATGTATGCACCAACAGACTCCCCCTCAGATGTTGACGAGTCGTACGTGTCGAGTCTTGACAGTGTCATGTCTTCGCATCTTCAGTCTTGATCAGACTCTGGGCTTTACTCTCTCCATCTTCTCTTCAGACTCCCCCTTGCGATATCTTAGCATTCATTAAATTCATCAGCATCATCAGCTTCAGGATCGTTGTCTGGCTTTCACAAGTTTATGATAGTTGCCTGGCTTTAACTTTGTCTACAGAATCGAAACCTGGCACATGTTCTATCCACAGTATCCTCAGGTATCGAAACCTGACTCTAACACTTAAGCATCTCAGGATCGATCAGCCTGGCTCTTCTGGAGATTGTATCAAGATCGTCACCTGGCTCTCGTCTAGCTCAGGTTATCTGCAAAACCTCTACCTCAAAGTAAATTTCACATATTTAAAACATTTCAAATATTGAGGCATGCACCAACAGATACTGATTCTCCCTCAGATCAAACAAAGATTTTTGAAGAACCAATTGTAAGATTAGCTTTTGAAATCATTATGAAGTCAAACACAGACTCCCCTTCACCTCATGTTCATCATGTTTAGCACTCGGAATTTTGAAAATCAGTTCTTCAATATCAGGTGTCGAAAATCTTTTAGAATTTTTCAAAATTTATGCTAAAACACACTAAAATCTTTTTGGATTTTGATATAAGATAAATGTAATGCAGTAAAAAAATATTTAAAGACAATATTTTTGTGAGTTTGTGTAAGAGGATCATATCAGTTTTGAGATAAGCCATCAACACCGTTAAGCTTGATTTCATTTTAAGTTTTAAACAATTCACCTAGATTGTCAGTATATTTGTCCACTTAAATTTTCACACAAAGTTTAATTGCTTCGAGATACAAGATTAATGTTTTAATGACTTAAACTTATTTGCGTGTCCCACTACTTGAATATACTCCCGTATCCAGATCCGAATATTCAGTCTTACAGGTGAGTATACCACAGATGATATCTGTAAGGGTTAAATGCGAAACCGTGAGAGCTCAGGTCAGAACTTCCGTTCAGCAGAGAGATGACGGCTCGACTTTTGGTGTGTCCCCTTTAGAGGATCTTTTGTTACAACAGCAATGATTATCAATTTTATTGTTTCATCAAATTGTTGAGGGCTGCGCTTTTTCAAGCATTTGCGGAAAGTATTATACGGGGACTAGGTCAGTATTTCCATACAGCAGAAGTCCCGGGATAATACCCCAGATATCACTAAGTATAAAGACCTAGTATCTCAGAATAAGGGACCTTTCAAATAAGATTTCAGGGGTTACCTATATATCCAAGAAGTTGTTACCCACAGAATAAGCAAGTTTGAATTTTTAGGTTTATATCTCGTCACAATCTACTAAATGTGCAAAAACCTACTGACATATCCACAGTGAGATTGTTTATCACATCTTTAACTTTCCAATTCTTTAGCATGTTGTGACAGTCTACTGATGTACTATTATTTCCTCTTTTTCACAACAAAACTCATTTTTAATTTTATAATGTTTTTGTCTTTTTCAAATTTTCTAATGTTTTTGGATTTTCTGAATTTTCTACTCACCCTAAAATGCAAACACATTTAAACAGAAATTTGAAAACTATCTAAACTCTTGACCCAATTACAGAAAACTCAAAACAAACTGTACAAATAAAGTGACAACCGATATCGAATCGCATCAAATCGCCATTCACTAGGCATAAACAATCAGAACTCCCCCTTTCAACAAACTATTTTCTCATTTAGATTTCAAAACACTTAAGTTTGTTTTAATCAAAATGATTTTTCCGGAAAATAAGTTTGTTATAACCACTTGTAGGTTCACTTGTAAGTTAGGGGTATGGTTCATCATATTGTTCATCAATCACTTGTAGTAGATCAAGTACAAATTAATCTCCCTGATTTACCATATGCAAATATGCACCCTCTGTACCAATCGTAAAAACATAAACAGCTGTACCATGTGTAGGAAACAAACATCTACACACGATCATTTACCAATCAAAGATGCCGATTCCTGCTTCTCACTTACCAACCTGGAAGCTCCAGCGTAGTCCTTCAACCTGTAAAATTTAAACAATTTTTCAAATCTTTCACAAAAATCTATTCAAAAACTAGAATGATGTTGATTCCTGATCCACGATTACAAACTTGGGATCTCCGACGTAGTCAGATGTTCAAAGGAAAAGAATTTCCACCCAAGTCTGACCAACCTTGGGTGTTTTTAGCTTTTTAAGCTCTTGTTCAGTTGGGTTAAAAGTTGCCTTTTTAGTTGCGTAAAAATCTTTAACCCCTTTTGCTTTACCATCAAGCATTTTCCCAAAAATTTTCTTAACATTCCCATTGAATGTTTTCTCGACATCAAACTCATTCTTCTCGGAGTAAAACTGATCCGAGATCTCAACCTTACCAAATTTCTTTTTAATTTCTTCAAATTTCAGTTATGGAAATTCATCATCATTCACTGAATCTTTTACCTCAACCTGTGGCTCTTCTGGTTTTGTGGAACCAGATTCATCGCCAACTTTCTCATCAACCTTTTAACAACCCACACTTGGTTGTCTTTACCTTTATTTTTATAAAGATTTTTCTTAGAACATTCACCAACTTCATGAATGGAATTTTCAAAAATTTTGACTTGTTCAGTTGGGTTTTCATCTTTTTCAACAACTTTTTCTTTTAGCTTTTCAGAAACTCCCTGTTTTGCCTTAGCATTTTTCGGACAGTTCCATGCAATATGACCAACTTCATTGCATTTGAAACAGGTTCGAGTTTCTTTTGGATGAAAAACTCCAGTTCCATTCCTTTTCTTCTCAGCAAGAAACTCCTGGTTAGATTGTTTCCAAAACGGTTTCTTCTGTTCATCCTCAGCACTTCCACCTGAAATAAATTTTGTTTTTGTTTTAGAATTTTTCTCATTTTTATAATTTTCTAGTTGAATAAAACCTAAACCTTTCTTTTTGTAGCTACCATTATGATTTTGTTTCTTTTGAAAACCAGAACCAGAATTGTAACCTTTTTTCTTGTTTAAACGTTGTTGAACTCTTGAAGTGTATTTTTTAGGTTTTCCAGTAAGATTTAAATCTTTTATTTCAGAAATATTAATTTCTGTCATTTTGAAAACCTTTTTGATCATGTCAAAACGAACACTTCTTATTGGAAACTCTTTGTCATAATATAACTTGTCAGAATCATTCAAAGTATATGCTACTTCGAATGTTTCATCATTCAAGTTTGATTTGGATAGCAAAAACTCTTTATTGTAAGCCTTTTTGACCGACGACTTTGGACCATAGACTGACGAACTTGACCCTCCAGACTCAGACTTTGACTCGAACTCCTCATCAGTATCCAACACCTGATCGACCACCTTTTTGATTAACTCAAACTCATGATCAGTGTCAGACGATGTGAAAATGACATCAATGTTTTCTGGTAATTCATCAGTTGTATCGGTTTTTAACTTTATATTGACTGCTTTTTCAAGTTGCTCATTGTTTGGTTTCCTGGGAGAATAACCTTCCCAGATTGGGGGCGGACACTTGTTATAACTAACAGTCGGTTTCTTACCAGTATCTTTCTTCTTTGGCTTGTCATCTTTGAATACTTCAAAACCTGCAACAGTTGGATAAATTCGATCAATAAGATAATCAGAACTTGAATAACTTTGCAATAAGCGCCTAATTCTCTCATTCTCAATCTTCTCTGTCTCCAACTCTTGCTTCCATTTTGCACTTTCTTCGAAGTAGAAATTGATAGCTTTCTGTTTTGTCATCATAACTGCATTCATCATGGTTAATGCTTGTTCTCTCTCAGAATTTGTCTTTTGAAGACCAGTTACTGTTTTGTTAAGGACATCATAGGATTCTTTCACGTAATTAAGATTGAACAGCAACTGCTCCTTCTTCTTCTCATATCCTGTAATCTTCTCATCTTTAGCTACACATTCTTTGCAAGCTTCTAAGCACTTTAAGCATGGTTTGATGACTTCAACAATCTTTTCAACTTCTATGATCTTTTCAGCTTCGATCACTTTCTCTGTTTCGGTTACCTTTTCTGCTTCAATCACCTTCTCTGGTTCATTTTCCTGCTCAATTTCAGAAACCTCAGCAACACTTTCAGTTTCAGTCATCTTTTCAACTTCATCATTTTGAACAAACTCATCATTTCCTTCAACACTTTCAGTCTTCATTTTCTTTTGTTCTTTTGTAGCTTGTTTCTCTTTCAGCTTCTTCAAGCGATCTGCAAAATAAAAATGAAAACTTTCAGGAGAAAGATGGAATTTTGCAATGTTTATATGTTTCTCTTCCTCATCATCACTACTGTCATCAGTTGGTGACTGATCAAACTCTACAGATTTTTCAGAACTATCATCCAATGAACCAGTATCAGATGGAGTTTTATCAAAAACAATTTCTTTTTTCTGAATTTGCATCACTTTGTGAACTTTCATCTGTACTCAGTGAGCTTTCATCAAATACAACAGAATCTTCCTCCACATTCTTCATAGTCTCACCAATGGACTTCATCTATGTGGCAAACATATCTGGTTCTTTAACGATCTTAGCAATGAAAGCTTTAAATTCTCCCTTTTCATCAACAAACATATCCCAGCTAAAGCCTTCAGGTAGTCTTTCATCATCTTGATTGACTAAGCATGCTTTGCTTTCAGATGATATGTAATTGTTCCAGTTAAAATCCACCAAACACGCTCTCTTTGAATCTTCGATTGGTTTTCTACCATGAGCCACCTGTGGTTCTTGCTGTTGACCAACCTGTTGATAAATGGCTTTCCGGTAGTAGTCGTCTTTTCCAAATGGATTCTGAGCTCCACTAGCTTCCCTGTTCTTGCACTCCCTCTTGAAATGACCTTTCTCCCTGCATCGAAAACAAGTAACTTTAGATTTATCAAAACCTAAAGTAGAAACATGTGCATCAAGAAAGTTATTTCTCCCAGTAATCAGCTTAAACTTTTCTGCTCGTCTAAGAACACTAGCTAGACACCATTTGATATCCATTAATTCCATCTCTTCGGCGTCTATCTGATCGTAATCCTCCTTTGTGAGCATAGGATTTCCGATCCTTCCAGCCACTAAACCTTCATAAGATAACAACACAGAACCAAGTAGAGCCATGTGATCTTTCGCAACCTCTTCTGAAAAACTTTGACCCTCTGGAAGATTCAAAGCAATGTTACACTAGATTACATAACCACTTCCTGTCTTTGTGCTTTGAGAATGAAAGCTTGTAGTTGAATCTTTCGGATTAACACTCGGAAATGAAGAGAATCCACTGCTTTTGTTTGAAGTCTGATCAACTTTTTCCGTTGAATCCCCAGCACTAAACGCAGTTTGTATTTTCGGGCTTCTCTCAGCTTCCGGAACACTGCCTTTGTAATACATCTTTACATCTTGTTGACCACTAGGACTGTTCATCCTAGCAAGCTTTTGCTGTTTCAGATCCTGACTTTCGATCTTCTCGATAAACTGAGAAATCGTTAACCCATCATAAACACCCGTATTCTTCAATATCATCAAGTATGTACCCAATTCCTTTTGCGGTAAAGCATCTGCTAATTTGTCTACCCACTCTTCACGATCTTTCGTAATACTCAGCATTGACATGGATCGCACCAAGTGGCAGTATCGTTCAATCAGCTTCTTTGTGTCTTCACCCGGTAGACTACTAAACAGATCAAACTCCTTTTTTAGCAACGCCTTCTTGCTCTTAATCATGTTCTCACTACCCTCAAATTTGACTCTCAGTGCATCCCAAATTGATTTTGAAGTTTTGTCGTGTTGAAGCAGAATGAAGATATCTTCTTTAATGGCTTGTTAAAGCAGACTGATCATCATTTTCTCGGCTTTAGACATTTCCCGTTCTTGATCAGTAAACTCTGAAAGCTCTTTAATAACCTGCAAATCTGTACGTGGTAACACATATTTCTTCAAAATACATTCCCAAGACCTAAGATGATTTGCCTGGACCCAGTTTTCAAATCTATCTTTCCACCCGTAATACTCTTCTATACTCATCAGTTTTGGGGGCTTTTGTAATGTTCCGGTTTCATTTTCCAAGTTCATATTCTGAGCAATGGAAGCCGGAGTAGTCGGGGATGAGGCGAACGCGTCGTAGAACTCGTTTTCCATGATTTGGTAGCACGTAATTCAAAAACTGTTGTTTTCGAGCGAAATTAGCAAAATATACTTTTGGAGCGAAATCACTAATTTGTACACTTGGAGCGAAACCACAATGCACACTGGAGCGGAATCAGAGGTTTTGGTTGTCTGGAGCGGAATTAGCAATTAGTTTGGAGCGGAATCTCTTAAATGGTACTTCTGGAGCGGAATTAGATCGAACTTTGGAGCGGAATCAATCTTTTCAGACAGAATCAAGCAATCTGGAGCGGAATCAGACCCACATCTCGAGCGAAATCAGAAAATGTCTAGTTCGAGCGAAATCAACTCGGGTTCTCGATCTGCGTTTGTTTTAGGGAGAAGAACGTCCAAGCAATGCTTCAAACAGTTGTGCAGCATCCGAAATCCGAATCGTGTAACTTTCAAGGGTTAGTTAAAGTTCAATTTTATATAGTCTGTGAAAATTTGAACAGGTTTTGACCGTTAAATCGTTCTGATGAAGAAAGAAGGTGTAGAAGCAAGAAATCTTAATAAAAACCAGCTAATCTCTGCAGAACTCCTCCTCCTGAGCTCTGATACCAATTGTAGGATCGTGCGATTGACCCGAATGAGTCGTTCAGAGGAGTTTTACTTTGTTTCAGGTGCGGAAAACAAGAAACAAAGGTAGAAACAGCTTGCAATTCACTTTTAACACTGATTTGATTAACCTGACAGCGATTACAGTTCAACCTCACACCGGCAGCACTTCGGTATGGAAAACAAGGACTCGGTTACTGATTTCGCTCTAAATGACCTATATATAGGGTCTTGATTCCGCCCGAAACATGAAAGAGCCATTTGGAGCGGAATCTGAATCTTATGATTCCACTCGAAAAGACACAGTGACAGTTGGAGTGGAATTACAAACATCTGATTCCGCTCGAAAATGTCCATATGACATTTGGAGCGGAATTAGCTGTAGGAACGAAATCAGCCTCTTAAACACCCTAAACATGCTACTCTCTCGTACAACGTGCCCTGATCTATACAATCTAAACTAAGACTCGATACAAGACGAAGTCGACAGATGTATGCACCAACATTAGTAACTTTTCTGCACACGACTAGTATGTTAACAAGCACATGTTAGTATAACACAGTAATCAGAAAGCAGTTATGTAATTCAGCACAGTCACCAAGTACTTTAATTAATATTAATGAATCGTACGGAACACATGAAATTTTTTAGGGTTTTCACATGTCATGGATATTCTGTTTAACACTGAGGATCCTGAATCCAAAATTTTTATAGGATCCGGGATCCCTGACAGTATTGAGCAGGATTTAATATCCTTCTTGAAAAGAAGAAAAACTACCTTTGCTTGGAAACATGAAGACATGACAGGTATATCTAAGGATGTTATTACTCACAAACTTGGTATTGACAGGTCTTTCAAGCCAATACACCAAAAAAGGAGAAAGTTTGCATTTGAAAGGAATGTCATTATCCAAGGAGAGGCAGACAAATTGCTCAAGGCAGGTAAGACATATTGAGGAAGAATAAGAAGTTTGAGTGGACTGATAAGCATGAAGCTGCACTCAAGGTTCTTAAGGATTATCCATCCTCAGCACCAGCCCTGATGAAACCAGAAAATGGAGAATCATTATCCTTATACTTAGTTGTTTCAGCTAAAGCAGTAAGTGTGGTCCTTGTTAAGGATCATGAAGGCTCTCAACATCCGGTATACTATGTAAGTAAAAGTCTACTTGATGCTGAGTCCAGGTATTCTCACTTAGAGAAATTAACTCTTGATTTAATTATGGCTTCCGCTAAACATAGACATTATTTCGAAACTCGCACTATTATTGTGAAAACTAACTTTCCTATCAAGAATGTTCTCAGGAAACTTCAAATGTCAGGAAGGATGGCAATTTAGGCGGTCAAGCTTAGTGCATATGATATTAAATACGAACCTAGGACTGCCATCAAGTCCCAAGCCTTAGCTGACTTTGTGGCTGATTCCAGTAGTGATCTACAAAGGGAAGCTGAATTAGAAGTTCAACAACTTGAGAAGACCAAGGATCCTTAGACACTCTTCACGGATGGAGCTTCAAATGTTAAAGGAACTGGACAAAGCACACTACTAAAATCGCCACAGGGGGACATTATACCCTAATCCATTGCATGTGAATTCCAAACCACTAATAATGAGGCATTGTATGAGGCCTTGATAGCAGGTTTGCAATTAGCTAAGAATATGAGGATCAGGTATCTTCAAGTATTCGTAGATTCCCTAATAATTACTAATCATTGTAACGGTTCTTATGCTGTCAAAGGTGAATACATAAATAAAAATTCTCATATTAGATATGGTGTTAGAGATTTAAAACAAAAAATCTTAGACTGGATGACGAGTTGACCTACTACAAACTAGATGAACAAACCACAAAGGCGAGTCGATTAATATAAGATTAGAAATTTGTATTTGGTTCGAGCACATTAGTTCAATGAGAAACGGTTTTGTGTTCCCGAGCTTGTATTTCCTATGATGCGTCTTACAACCTACGATCACAAGTACAAAGAAAACCAAATTTTGTTCGAGCACATTAGTTCACAAACCGACATAAATGAGCTATATGCCATTCAAACAGTATAATAATAAAAACCCAAGTACAAAGAAAACCAAACTTTGTATAATTAGGTTGTTGTTTTGAGTAGTTGCTGACTCAAACTGGTTGGATCAAGGTAGGGTATTTTAAATATAGGTCGAGTATATTAAAACCTAGCCAATTAGTCTTTTTTTGACATCAAAACCCAGCCAAACACACATTCCTATTTCCCACATAGAAAACACACTTTCCTATTTCTATTTCCAACATAGAAATCACATATGCACATAATAATTTTTAGAGGCAAGTGACTGAATCGATCCTTTTCATACGTTGTTCGGAAGTTGCTCTCCTATGGGCCTAACATCTTTATCTGTCTCTTCTTTCAAGTCAAACTATTCTACGGTTTCGTTGGTAGTTAAAAACGACACAGATCTACTCAAATTATCAACATAACCACTGAAATTACAAAGAATTCGGAATGTACGTACCGTTTTTGGAGTGGCGTTGGAGATTGAGGCGGATGGAGATGGTGGTGCTCCGGCAGAGTCAAGGTGGTGCCACAGTGCTCCGGGAGAATAAAGGTGGTGCGGCAGAGTCAAGGCAGAACGGCGGAATTGAACGGATGCAATTCCATTTGAAAAGGATGAATAATCACCGATAGAAGGATAGAGAAATGACTAATAGTTGATGAATCATGGACGGTAGAAATGGTAGCAGCTGCTTGTTTAGATGACTTATCTTATTTTAGGGTAGAAGTTGACTTTGATATAATTTTAGGGTTGAATCCATGGGCTGACAGTTAATAGGCTTATTTAATCAAACACAATTGGGCCATATACTAGTAACTTGGGTGATTAATTCAACATAGGGGAAACAAAATAAATTGTTATTTTATATTAAAAATATTTATATAAAAAATAAAGTTTATATTATAATTAAAAAGTTAGGTGATGAGATGGAAAATGTAAGGACATGTAAGGATGTGTGTGTGGTTGTAGGTGAAATTGAGAGTTTTTAAGGATTTGTAAGGATATGACGTGGCTGCTGACTGAGCAGTAAGAGAGCCTAAGGGCGTTGAGATAGTCATAATTTATTGAAATGTTTTTAGTTAAGGAAGGAAAGGCCCAGATCAATTGAAAAGCCCGTGTTCCAGATTAAGGCCTTTAGCGGTGACTTTTCCTTTGTCGCCGCTGAAAGTGTTGCCACTATAACTTAAATTTCTTGTAGTGATACATAAATTGACAATGCATATTCAGTTTATCACAATGTGCCCGCATAGAATCACGTTTTTCCACCTCCCAACTCTCAAATTACTTAGAATATAATGGGATTTGAAATTCTTCTAATAGTTTGTCAGGTTTTTTGGGTGAACCCGAAACACCAAAATCATATCCATTGATTAAGTTCAATCGGGTTTGGGTTTCACCCTTCATCGGGTTCAGGTAATTCAGATAGTTTTTCAGGTCGGTGGTATTGGGTTCGGGTTTGGATAAAAGGAACCCCCCATAAATTTATAAGATAACACAGAATGATGGCACACATATTTCAATATGATTTTTAATGATAGTTAAACGATACCACACAAATATAATGTCATAAAAATTATAAGATGACACACAACGATGACACACACATTTTAGTGTGTTTTGTTTTTTTAAATGACAATTAAACGATGACACACAAATATAGGTGTCATAAAATATTCAGATTTTACCAACAATGACATTTTTTATGACACACGCGTTTACGTGTCATAAGATTAGTGTGTGTCATTGTTCTTGTGTCATTAAAGGTCTTTTTTTCTAGTAGTGAATTGTAGCTTTTAACAACCATACAAGACTTTATTGGATTAAGATAGGGGTGGGCTAGCTCGTAGTGAGTTCTACTAGATCACAACGAACAATTATTGATTAAACGCATCTCAATTGACTATATTAGACCTTAATAGTCATTATAACTCTTAATGGATCATAGTGACTTTATTAGGTCACACTAGTTTTTTAAAGGTTATTTGGTTTTAATGAGTCATACTATATCAATTGCAACTTTTGAGTCATCAATTTGAAGTTGTTCCTTAATACGAATGATAACTCATAATGGATTATGATCCACATTAGGTCATACTAGGTTTAAAGTTAGATGGTAGTAGAGGTGTACACAGAAATTAGGTTGGGCTCGATGAATTGATTCAGTGCCTCCTAATTTGGTAGCCAAAAAAACTGGTTTAGGCCAAGTTGATTTGGCCTCGTGCTCATGTGTTAAGTTGGTTTCCAACATGAACCGATTTGTGCATAAAAGGTTTGAACTCAGTAAAATAATTTTTTTTTGGCAAAACCGGTTTTAAACCCGATCCAAATCAGTTTAAGTGGATTGGGGTTTTCAACCCTAAAATCGGTTTTCAACCGAACTGCTTTGCGTCAAACTTGTTTGAGCCTAAGATTAAAAAAAACTACCGATTTACAACCCAAAGCACTTTAGGCCCAAACCAGGTTTTGTACACCTATAGGTTATAGTGAGTCTTACTTATTTACGACGAGTAATAATAGATCAAACATATATATTAATGAACTTTATTGAGCCTTAATTATAACGATAACTCTTGATGGACTTTATTAAGGCAACTAGTTGTTAAAAAGGTATATAAAGTTGTATTGAGTCATAGTAAATCATAATTCGTGATAATATATCATATAAGTCTTAAGAGACCTTAAATAGTTATATGACTTTTGATCTGTAACAAGCTATATTGATATATAAAGTGACCTTGATCTATTAATATTCGTATATTTGCTTATAACACTTTTTCATACATATTAAATTAATTAATATTCATTTTACATACACGGAAATTATATTTAGATCAAAATATATAAATAATAATAATTAAAAGTAAGATTATAATTTTTTAATATTTAACTTTTTTATATATTATATTTTTATAATAGAGTTCAGTAATTGATTAGTGTAAGTATTTTTTATATTTTGTCATATATTTTAATGTACTAAAATTAAAAAAAAAGTTATCAATTTCTCTCAAAATTAGTTTATCTTTCCTAATTTTCCTTAAATTGCTACTTTCCTCCTAAATATTTAAAATTCCCAATCTACATAAAAAAAGGGGTAAATTACACTATTCGTCCTTTATATTTGTATCGAATTGCAATAGATAGCCTTTAACTTCAATAATTACAGTCACAATCTTTTATCTGGAAAACCTATTATACCATACGTCCTTTAGCACTAACTAGGTTAAAATTTTCAGTTAACTATAGCATGTGCCTTGCACATGAGGGTATGTTAGTAATTTTACCTATTATAGTTAAAGTATAATCTTATTTTCCCTTTCATTTTCACATCCACATCCACATAACCTAAACCCTTTCCCCCTTTTTCTCTTTTCTCTCACATGTATCTCTCTCTCTCTAGTAAAGAAAACGCCGGCCACCACCCTTGGTGGCGGAGTCACGGCGACAACGCCAACTACCACCACCACCAAAAATCTAACATTCCGTCTCCCCTCCAAATCTACCCAACCTAGTCAGCCGTTAAGTGTGCTTGAACCACTCAGCCGTTAAGGAAGGTTATGATTTAACCCCTCAATAAGTCTAATCTAGGTAACAAAGTGGTTGTTAATTTGAATCCGGAAGACTTTGTACAAGATTCGAGCAAGGATTTCATCTGGATTTTGTCAGTCGGTGCATGACCAAGCCAGTACCAACTTCGTTGCGACTCTTGGATCGTCGTGCAGGAGAATCGTTGAGGAAGGTAATTGTTGAAATTTTTGAAGACCAGTTATTTTCCGGATCCTGATGACTTCGTGGAATGTAATACACATCACTACTTAAAGATTCTATTGTTTACTGATAGTTTGTCTAGATTGGGGGTTGGGTAGATTTGGAAGGGAGATGGGATGTGAGGTGGAATGAGGGTGAACCAAAGGAACCGAAGTTGCAGATGGTGGTAGGTGGGTGCCTGAGGTTTTTGGTGGTGGTGGTGGTGGTAGTTGGCGTTGCTGCCGTGGCTCCGCCACCAAGGGTGGTGGCTGGCGTTTTCTAGAGAGAGAGACATGAAAGAGAAGAGAGAGAAAGGGGATAATAAGATATATTTTAATTATAATAGGTAAAATTACTAACATACACCTCATGTGCAAGGCACATGCTTTAGTTAACTAAAAATTTTAACCTGATTAGTGCTAAAGAACGTAGGGTGTAATATGTTTTTCAAATAAAGGATTGTGACTGTAATTATTGAAGTTAAAAGTTATCCATTGCAATCCGATACAAACATAAAGGACGAAAAGTGTAATTTACCCTAAAAAAGTTAGAAACTATCACCACAAGTTTTAGAAGTGAAGTCGGATCTTTATAGGAAAATTTTAAAATAATATCAAAGTAATGTTTGAAAAACAAAATTTAGATTATGATGACGATTCTTTTTTTTTTAATTCTTTTGTGTGGGCGAGGGGGGATTTGTAGGACTTTAAAGGGTAGAGATACAATAGCAAGTTTATTTGGCTAGGAAGGCTAGGAAGTGATCTTGACCATCCATTTAGTTAATCAAGGGCTAAGATTAAATGATGGAAATTGAAGGGAAGAAAAGAGGCGTGTGAGTTTGTTTAGGGGCATTGTAGTCAATCCAAGCCAATAGTTTCTCTCTCCTCCAATTCCCCTCAATTTTTCATACGTTAATAACTCTTTCATACGACATTATTTTTTTTTATAAAAATTGCACCAAAAAACGAGCGTTTTTTTTATCTTTAAAACGAGTATACTATTGCTATATTTTCGAATTTTTTTTTGAAAGCCCAGTTGCGTAAAACGCAATGGAGAAAACCCAGGTGCGTAAAACGCAATGAAAAAAAAAACGTAAAAAAATGACTTTTCCTAAAACGCAACGCACCAAAAACACAAAGAAATGTCTTATTTCTAAAACGCAATGACCAGAAAACACAAATAAATGTCATATTTCTAAAACGCAATAGCCTAAAAACACAAAAGAAAGTGTACTTTCTAAAACGCAATGGACTGAATGTGTTTTTACCTAAAACGTAATGCACCCAAAACACTTAAAAATGTCTTATTTCTAAAACGCAATGGCCAGAAAACACTTAAAAATGTCTTATTTCTAAAACGCAATGCCTAGAAAACACATAAAAATGTTTTATTTCTAAAATGCAATGGCCTAAAAACACAAAAGAAACTGTTCTCTCTAAAATGCAATGAACTGAATACACATAAAAATGTGTTTGCCTAAAAGGCAATGAGTAAAAACACTTCAAAAATGTTTTATTTCTAAAACGCAATGACCAGAAACAGTCTAAAACGCAATGACCAGAAACTGTTGTTCATAGAAGCAGAAACTGTTGTTCACAGAACCAGAATTTGTCTAAAACGCAATGACCAGAACCTGTTGTTCACAGAACCAGAAACACTGTCTACGAATGCAGTTTTGTATGCGAATTGTCTGAACCAGATATCAGGAGATAAAAAAAACTGTCTACGAATGCAATTTTCCGGAGGCAATTGTCACACCCTGGCTTTTGCGGAAGCGTGGGTTTATTTGGTGTGACTTCTTAATACCATAGCAACAATCACAAACATGCTATATGATAAAAATACTTGATGTTCATCCATTAATATAATTAATAATGCATAACATATTGTTTTAAAACATCAACCACAAGAATACGATACAAAACATGACTTGTTTAAAAATGAGTTCATAAGACTCGATGAAAAACTACCAACGACACAAGGACTTGAGACATGCAACTCGTCCAGGAAAGAGTTACACTTCCCAGACCTACGACTCCGGATGACATCCTTACTTAGTACGCAGCTAATCATGCATCACTTGCCAGATCCAACTTAATTCCCTGAAATACATGTAGTTTTAAAAAGTCAACAAAAAGTTGAGCGAGTTCATGAGTAAGTCTGAGTATATAAAACCGTTTAGTATGCCTGTAAGTAAATTTAGTCCCTGGTATGTAGCAATAAGGAAATAGAGATCATCAATGGTTTGCAAAGCCACTGGTATGTGTGAAAAGGTGCAGGGAAACTCAAACCTAGCATATTTGTTACCGGGCTTCCGGCTGGAAGACACAGTCACCACTATGGGCCGCCCCGGCCTCACGGGTGTGGGCTCGCTACACCCAAATAGATCTATCACTCTTGTGTCCCTTGGTCCTATAACAAGGATTAATGGCCTCAAGTGTTGTGCCCACCCTTCACATGATCTAGTAGTGTAAAACCCTCCCTAAGCTATCCATACCATGTATATAAAAGTCTGAAATAATTTGTAAACATGTATTCCACCCCCGAAGTATAAAACTGAAAACAGTAAAGGAATAGGGGGTCATGAACTCACCGTAGTGCTTCTTGACTCGAACTTAAACTCTTCCCGCTACACGACAACCTATAACGTACTAATGTCTATTAGACGAACGGGCCGTGCCTTGGCTTAGAGTTTAGTGTTTTGATTTATGTTACTTTGGTATTATTTCGTTAAAACAATAATAATTATTTTAACTTAAATAGCGTTCGTAGAAAAATAGTTAGACAACTATTTCGTATCTATTTTCTCGAATATTTTACTAAGTGTTCGGATTCTCGGAAAATTTCGGCAGAGTCTCCTCTGTAAATAGAGGTGTCCATGCTTTAATAGCATATCATTTTCTTTTATATAAAATCAATAGTTCATTTACAATAATCAAACCAACATATAGACATACAAAACTTTACATACTTCATTTTAGCTTTATAACTCGAAACAGGACTGTTTTCGAGGATTTTTATAAAATAGTTACCCTTTTCTAAAAATTCTCAAATTTTTACAGAATGTCACATATGTTCCAAAGTTTATTGTGTAAAAATATCAAAGTCTAATTCGTTACCCATATTTTATAGAAAATCATTTTCTTGACTGCAATCAGATTTGTTACCTTCTGATCACAGTTTACGGAAATATTCGCTAAAAATCAACCGTAAGTCCGTTTGACGAAATTCTAGTTGGAGGGTCGTCCTGACAATGGTGTCTATCTACTGTAAAAATTTCATGAGTTGATTTTATTCAGGTTTTAGGTTATGACTTCGAAAGTAACCCACTTTTTCTGCAGTAAAAATGCAGCTTGAGCTGCTGTCCAAAAATAACCTTTTAAAAATAGTAAACGGTCTCGAAAAATTATGATTCCAGTGCCATTCGTTTAGTTATTCCAAAACATTCATTTTAGGCTTTTGAAAATCCGTTTTTCGACTTAAAATGACCCCGTTACAGCCTGTTGAAGTTGGCTGGAAATCAACAATTGAACAAGAATCGAAGTGAGACAAGAGTATGAATGGACTTACTACTAGCACAAGGCTAGGGTTGTAATCTTAGGATGAGATGACAAGAAATGATGGTGAGAAAAGCCTTGAACAAAGCTTCTTGAGAGCACTTCAACTTCTTGCTTCTATGGAGGATCTTGGAGCTTGGAATAGGGTTTGTTAGTGAAAGAGATGAAGTTGTGAAGGAAGATGATGATGAAATTCAGTTGTGGTGAGAGGGGGAGGGGTATGTGGGCCGATTTTTAGAGGGAGGAGGGAGAGAGAAGTGGTAAATCTTGAGGAATGATGATAAATTTCTTGGAAATCAAAGAGCCACCCTAATCTAGGTTATGATTGGAATCTCTTGGCCAATCCACAAATTAGGAGATGTTTACAAAATCAAAACAAAAAATATTTGTAATGATGGGGCTGAATTCGGTTGGGGGGGGGGGGTAAAGTGTAAGATTTTTGTTAATTAGTAGGTAATTACTAAAAGGGTTAAGGGTATTTACAAGTATAGTGGGTGTATGTCATGTTTGCATGGTGCATGGGGGTTTTTGTGACCATGATTAATTTAAAATAATAAAATAATATTTCTAACAATATTTTCATGTCCCGGGTAATGTCTGGTTGTTCGGTTTCGCATCGTTCCGTTAAAGCGTTCAATTGACCCGTAAAGCGTCTTTTGTGCATCTTTTTGTAACGAAATTAATTCCAACACTTAGGAAAGTGTCCAGGACCATTTAGTCAATACTCTGTATAATATGAGTGTGTCACGAACTGAATTGTTATTAAAAATGTGGAATTCTGTAATTAAATTGCGTTTTAGGCACTTTCCGACACTCAAACTATCACCTAGTGACATAGTCTTATATTTCTCACTTCACTTCCCTACACTCCATACTGGTGTAGTGATTTATCTCTGGCCCATACTGGCCTAAAAATAGTATCTGTCTAAGTGCTAGCATTGTCAGCATGTGTCTGAGTTATCCGCTTACGGTGCTAACTGTGCTTTGTGCATCCGGTTTGTCACTAAGAGTCTGTATGAAATAATTGGAGTGACTGTATGTAAAGAATGCACATGTATGTATATAACATAAATCAGTAAGTAGTTTAAAGTGTCGGATGTAGTCAAGCACAGTCATTAAGCACATAATTAGGGTTAATTAATTTGTACAGTACCTGAAATTTTTGCGGGTTGTCACATTCTCCCCCTGTTAAGAAAATTTCGTCCCGAAATTTTATGTCCTACTCCTAGTTGCAGGGGTCTTGGGGAATAAATGTGGGTATTTGGCCTTCATACGATCCTCACGTTCCCACGTGAATTCTGGGCCGTGTCGTGCATTCCATCGAACTTTGACTAGCTTGACACTGCTCCGACGTGTCTTATTAATCTTCCAATCCGTAACTTCAACCGGTTCCTCCACAAAGTGGAGTGTGTCGTCAATATGAACCTCGTCAGCAGGAATGACAACTGTCTCTTGAGTCGGACTCTTCCTCAAATTTGATACATGGAATGTATCGTGAACACCATTGAGTTCAGCAGGTAGGTCCAACTTGTAGGCTACAAGCCCAATCCTTTGCAGGATTCTAAAAGGACCAATGTAACGCGGATTCAACTTCCCACGCTTTCCAAAGCGTGCCACACCCTTCCAGGGTGAAACCTTTAACAAAACCATATCCCCAACTTGGAATTCCAGGGGCTTCCTCTTTGGATCTGCATAGGCTCTTTGTCTGTCGCGAGCTGCCTCGATG
This sequence comes from Helianthus annuus, assembly GCF_002127325.2. Taxonomy (NCBI): domain Eukaryota; kingdom Viridiplantae; phylum Streptophyta; class Magnoliopsida; order Asterales; family Asteraceae; genus Helianthus; species Helianthus annuus. The sequence continues at coordinate 51,699,443 of NC_035434.2, read as the reverse complement.
CGTTTTCGAATCTGAAAGATCTTGTCGGTTGTTTCCTGAACCATTTCGGGGCCAACCAGCTGTCTATCACCCGCATCAGCCCAGCATAGCGGTGATCGACACTTGCGCCCATAAAGAGCTTCAAACGGTGCTGCTCCAATGCTGGTGTGGTAGCTATTGTTGTATGAAAATTCGACCAAGGGTAAGTGTTTGTCCCAGATACCACCCAGGTCCATTACACATGCTCTTAGCATATCTTCCAATGTTTGAATCGTTCGTTCACTCTGGCCGTCCGTTTGTGGGTGAAATGTTGTACTCAGATTCAATTGGGAACCAAATGCCTCTTGGAAGGACTGCCAAATCCTTGATATGAAGCGTCCATCTCTGTCAGAGATAATCGAGAGAGGCACTCCATGACGTGCAACAATCTCCCTCATGTATATTTCAGCAAGTTTACTTGTGTTGTCCTTTTCCCTGATCGGTAGGAAGTGCGCAGATTTTGTCAGTCGGTCTACAATTACCCAAATTGTATCATGGCCCTTTGGCGTCTTTGGCAATTTCGTTATGAAGTCCATGGAAATCTGTTCCCATTTCCATTGGGGTATTACGGGTTGTTGCAGGAGACCTGAAGGCTTCTGGTACTCGGCTTTAACCTTGGCGCACGTTAAACATCTGCCAACAAATACTGCAACATCGCCTTTCATCCTAGGCCACCAATAGAAATCCTTAAGATCTTGGTACATCTTATCCGCTCCTGGATGAATCGAGTACCGTGACTTGTGAGCCTCATCGAATATAATATTCCTCAATCCTCCAAACAGAGGAACCCAAATTCGTCTCATAAAACACAAGGTTCCTTCCTTGTTTGGCACTAATTGTTTCTCCATTCCATGGAGATACTCATCCTCAATATTGCTTTCTTTCAAAGCTTCTCTCTGCGCGGCACGAATGCGCAACGAGAGATCTGTCTGGACAATCATATCTAAAGCCCTAACCCTTATGGGCTTAATCCTTTCTTTTCGACTTGGGGCGTCAGCAACTACATTCGCCTTTCCTGGGTGATACTTGATCTCACAGTCGTAGTCGTTCAACAGTTCAACCCAGCGTCTCTGTCTCATATTAAGCTCCTTTTGATCGAAGATGTGCTGTAGACTCTTATGATCAGTGAAGATTGTACATCTTGTTCCATACAGATAGTGTCGCCAGATCTTTAATGCGAACACTACAGCGCCTAACTCTAAGTCATGCGTGGTGTAGTTCTTCTCGTGAACTTTCAGCTGGCGCGAAGCATAAGCTATAACCTTCTGTCGCTGCATCAACACGCAGCCTAAACCCTGACGCGAGGCGTCACAATATACCACGAAGTCGTCCGTGCCTTCGGGTAGAGCTAAAATCGGTGCGTCGCAAAGCTTGTTCTTCAACAATTGAAACGCTTCTTCCTGTTTATCGCTCCAATCAAACTTCTTGTCCTTCTGTGTAAGTGCGGTGAGAGGTTGAGCGATTTTAGAAAAATCTTCAATGAATCTACGATAATACCCAGCCAAACCTAAGAATTGTCGAATCTCAGTTGGCGTTTTCGGTGACTCCCAATTCTTGATTGCCTCGATCTTTGTGGGATCCACATGGATCCCACTTCCATTAACCACATGTCCAAGAAACTGGACTTCGCGTAACCAAAACTCACATTTCGAGAACTTAGCGTACAACTTCTCCTTCTTAAGCAGCTCTAGAATAGCTCTCAAGTGTTGCTCGTGCTCTTCCTTCGTCTTCGAATAGATCAAAATATCGTCAATGAATACGATTACAAACTTGTCGAGGTACGGTTTGCAGACTCTGTTCATCAAGTCCATGAAAACTGCTGGAGCGTTTGTCAACCCAAACGGCATAACCAGATACTCGTAATGTCCATATCGAGTTCTAAAAGCAGTTTTGGGAATACTTTCCTCTTGTATTCTCAACTGGTGATAACCTGATCTTAGATCGATCTTTGAGTAAAAACTCGAACCTTGTAGTTGATCGAACAGGTCATCGATCCTTGGCAAAGGATATCCGTTCTTGACAGTCAACTTGTTAAGCTCGCGGTAGTCTATACACATGCGAAAACTTCCATCCTTCTTCTTAACGAACAAAACTGGAGCTCCCCAAGGTGAGAAGCTTGGTCTGATGAATCCTTTATCTAACAGCTCTTGGAGTTGCGTTGACAGTTCTTGCATCTCTGAAGGTGCAAGTCGATAGAGTGCCTTAGCCACAGGCGCGGCGCCTGGAACTAAGTCAATGTGGAACTCGACTTGTCTTGGAGGCGGCAATCCTGGCAAGTCTTCTGGAAAGACTTCGGGATATTCCCTTACGACAGGAATGTCTTCGATCTTTGGTTCAGCGGCCTCCTTATCAACGATATGTGCCAAGAAGGCAACACATCCTTTCTTCAAACACTTCCTAGCTTTCAAGTAGCTAATAATCCTCAGTGGCGTATCGCGCTTCTCTCCGTGAACTACCATCATCTCTCCATCGGCCATTGGGATGCGTATGGTCTTCTCGTGACAAACCACTTCGGCTTTGTTGCTAGACAGCCAATCCATCCCTATTACCACGTCGAAGCTTCCCAACTCGACTGGCAGTAGGTCTAGCGTAAATTCGTGTCCTCCGAGTTCTATCATGCATCCCCTAATAACTTCACCCGTTTCTACTAGTTTCCCATTCGCCAATTCAATAGAGTACGGAACGTCTAACTTACTAGCAGTTAACCCAAGCATGTTCTTAAAGTCTAACGATACGAAACTATAATCGGCACCAGTATCAAAAAGCACAGATGCATAGCGTTGATTTATAGGGAACGTACCAGTGACAACGTTCGGATCCTGGCGTGCTTCCCTCGCACCAATGTTAAAAACTCGGCCTTGAGCTTGATTTAACTTTGGGCATTCCCTCTTGAAGTGCCCAACGTCCCCGCAGTTGAAGCATCCTGGCCCTCGGCCATTGCCATTGCCATTCCCGTTTCGATTTCCGTTGGTTCCCCGGTTACCAGCTTGATTCGGGGCATTCCCGCGATTTCCGTTTCCCCCATTATTTCCTTGCGGCCTGTTTCCATTACCGCGGTTGTTGTTATTGTAACCCCTTTGGCCACCTTGGCCTGATCCAACCCAACATGTTTCCTTCGAATGGCCTGTCTTTCCGCAAGATTCACACTTTCTGAGTCGGCACGGGCCGGGATGATGGAACTGACATGTACCACACTTGGGCAGAGTGCCCATGTATCCTCTTCCTCTGTTTTCGGCACCAGTTCTGACCCTGGCTGGTGCACTTCCTTCTTCCCTCTTGCTAACACTGCTGGTGCCCTTTTTGAAATTTGAGAACTTCCTCTTGTTCTCACTTGGCGAAGATTCAACATGTGTTTCCTTCTTTTTCGGTTCAGAGATTGAAAATTTGTCCAATCTGATGGCTTCCTCTGTAAGTGCCACACTGAGATCAATGGCTTCGGTAATCGTTGGGGGTTTGGACGTCGTTACCATGCTCATGATTTGGGGTGCCAATCCCCAGATGAAACGCTCAATGCGTTTAAACTCAGGCTCAACCATATACGGCACAACGCGTGACAAGTCGTGAAACCTTTGCACATATTCAGCAATCTTTGGGCCGTCCATTTTGAGGTGCCAGAACTCAGTCTCCAGTTTCTGTATCTCGGCCCGAGAACAGTATTTCTTCCTCATGAGCTCCTTCAGCTCAGTCCATGTCATAGCATACGCCGCTGCTTCCCCCAGGGTCTGTACTTGAAGGTTACACCAAGATAGGGCACCGTCAAGAAAGAGCCCTGAGATGTACGTAACTTGGTGCTCGAGAGCACACTTGCTCATCCTTATGATAGAATCCGTCTTCTCTGTCCACCTAACGAAAGCAACAGCACCCCCAGTGCCGTCGTAGTTCAAGGGTTTACAATCCAGGAATTGCTTGTAGGTACAACCGTTGGGAGGGTTGTTGTTGCTGTTCGGAATGTTGCCGCTTGTTTCTCCTTGAGAAGCAGCATACTGCGCAATAGCGGCAGCGATGATTCCTTGCAGTTCTGCCTGGTTAGTCGGCATTCGTGCGTCACGTCGAGGAGGCATTTCCTAGAGGATGTTCCATATCGGTCAGGTCATAGTATAATAATCATACGTATATATAGTATCATTCATCATTCACATAACATCTCATGTCATAACCATGACAAATAATCAACAATGTATGAAATTAAAAGACTTGCGATTAATGTTTCATAAACAAACCATCAATACAGCGTCACAAATTTTACCATGTGTCAAAATATATGTCTGAGTACAAATACAAATAAACCAAAACTGAAATCGTGGTCTAAAAAAAAAAAGTCTTCATAATCACGACTTTAGCGCTGTCTTCCCACTAAGCGTAGCTGGTCTGTCGATGGTCTGAAATCCCTGTTGCCGAGTATACCCCTATGCTGACGGTGGAGGAGGAGGTGGGAAATGAGAGAAAATCAATCGGCGCAACTGCACCAAGTCCTCCTCAAGTGCGTAGGCAAAACGTAGCACGAAGGCAACCTGTCGATCGAGAGGGAGGAAATGAACGTCTGTATCCTGAAATGAGGGAAAAGAAGTGTGCGATGCTGAAAACTGGGTCTGACAAGGACAGTGAGGATGTGGAGTCCTCTCCAATCGCTGGACACACTGTCTCAAGGCGTCCCGCCGTAACTGCAGCGACATGAGCGTGTCCTCCACAGAGAATCCATCATAAAATGGATGATAAGTGTCAGATGTAGGCATGACCTGGGGTGCTGACCATAGGGATGGTTCACCCATTGGGGCTGAAACCGGAAGTGTAATGTGTGGGGTAAAAACAAACTGTGAAGTGACATGAGGTAACTGGGTCTCGAAAGGTGCAGGAAGTGACACTGGTGGAACCAAGTCTGAATGAGGGACCTGCGGTAAAAACTGGCTAACCTCTGGCATGAATGGGGTGTGCCCGAAAAGCTGGCTCGACGATCCCTCCCCAGGTTGGGGCGGAGGAATGTCCTGAAGGAATGTGATAGGAAGGTCAGTGCGGTGAGTATCGGATGTGGACGGAGGAAACAAGGGAGCATCGAAGGGTACAGCGGTAGGTGCGGGAGGGGGAGTGACTGGGACTACGTACGAAGGGTAGTCGTCCTCCTCAATCCATCCATTGCTGGAGTTGGCGAACCTCGGGTCCATGTGGGTGGCGAATGGTGCAAGATCATCAAAGATAGCCATGGGATCAGGTATCTCAACGGCTGGTGGTGCAACAACGGGTGTAACAGAGACAGTAACAGGGTCGACGGCAAGAACGGGCTCGGAAGTGACTGGAGCAGGCTGATAATCGGCAAGCACGGCTGGAATCGGATCATCTGGGTGAGCAGGAGCCTCAGCAGGCTGCTCAATCTCCATCTCCTCATCAGCGTTCATGCGAGGAATGTAACCAAATCCCAACGGTGGGATATGAGAAGCGATCGACTCAATGGAATCAGAAGCGGACGAATCGGACTGAACCTCCATGCCAGGAAGCTCGACCATGGGAACAATATGATCAACAACTGGGATATCAACAGGCTAAACACCGCCCTCTATCGGGGCCCCACCATCCTGGTCTCCCTCCGGGGGACCCTCGATGAGTAGGTCGATGTCATCATCAGGTATCGCGTCGAGAAGTTGTTCCTCAAAAGGAACTGCAGCGAAGGGGAGAGGGGCAGGGATGGGAACAAGAGGTAGGTCCTCTCCAGGTGGGTCGTCAGCTAAAGGCACATCATCTCCGAAGTCTGGTAGGGCAAAAGGCTGAAAGTCGTCTTCATCAGTGCTCGTGTAGTCTGAGGTGAAAACTCCCGAATCGGTAGCCATCTCGTCGTCAGAGGTAAAAGTCCTCGGGTCACTCGCATCGGATACTCCGCTACCGGATGATGCCATGGTGTCTGTAACACATCCACAACATATGCACACAAGTAAGATAAGCATGTAAACAAATAACAATGAAGTCATGTATGCATCCTAGTCTTCCCAGGCTATTCCACCCAATCTCTAAGACTGAATTCCCTAGTCTCTCAGACTAACTCCCTGGCCTCTAAGACCAACCTCCCAGTCTCTAAGACTCAAATTTTCCCCCAGCCTCCAAGGCTAAACATCCCCAATCTCTAAGATTGAATCCCTCAGTCTCTAAGACTGAACTCCCTCAGTCTCTCAGACTGATACAAAAATTTTGAAAAGTGTATTTGTGACCTTTTGTCTGTAAAAATGTTTGTGCCCTGGATCTGGACTTTTAGTGTATGCAATTGTAAAAACGTTTGAAAACATTTTCGTGAGAGCCCTAGTGATCATAGTCTAGACTCGAGAAGGAATCCTAGTTCGCTATGATCGAGGCTCTGATACCAAGCTGTCACACCCTGGCTTTTGCGGAAGCGTGGGTTTATTTGGTGTGACTTCTTAATACCATAGCAACAATCACAAACATGCTATATGATAAAAATACTTGATGTTCATCCATTAATATAATTAATAATGCATAACATATTGTTTTAAAACATCAACCACAAGAATACGATACAAAACATGACTTGTTTAAAAATGAGTTCATAAGACTCGATGAAAAACTACCAACGACACAAGGACTTGAGACATGCAACTCGTCCAGGAAAGAGTTACACTTCCCAGACCTACGACTCCGGATGACATCCTTACTTAGTACGCAGCTAATCATGCATCACTTGCCAGATCCAACTTAATTCCCTGAAATACATGTAGTTTTAAAAAGTCAACAAAAAGTTGAGCGAGTTCATGAGTAAGTCTGAGTATATAAAACCGTTTAGTATGTCTGTAAGTAAATTTAGTCCCTGGTATGTAGCAATAAGGAAATAGAGATCATCAATGGTTTGCAAAGCCACTGGTATGTGTGAAAAGGTGCAGGGAAACTCAAACCTAGCATATTTGTTACCGGGCTTCCGGCTGGAAGACACAGTCACCACTATGGGCCGCCCCGGCCTCACGGGTGTGGGCTCGCTACACCCAAATAGATCTATCACTCTTGTGTCCCTTGGTCCTATAACAAGGATTAATGGCCTCAAGTGTTGTGCCCACCCTTCACATGATCTAGTAGTGTAAAACCCTCCCTAAGCTATCCATACCATGTATATAAAAGTCTGAAATAATTTGTAAACATGTATTCCACTCCCGAAGTATAAAACTGAAAACAGTAAAGGAATAGGGGGTCATGAACTCACCGTAGTGCTTCTTGACTCGAACTTAAACTCTTCCCGCTACACGACAACCTACAACGTACTAATGTCTATTAGACGAACGGGCCGTGCCTTGGCTTAGAGTTTAGTGTTTTGATTTATGTTACTTTGGTATTATTTCGTTAAAACAATAATAATTATTTTAACTTAAATAGCGTTCGTAGAAAAATAGTTAGACAACTATTTCGTATCTATTTTCTCGAATATTTTACTAAGTGTTCGGATTCTCGGAAAATTTCGGCAGAGTCTCCTCTGTAAATAGAGGTGTCCATGCTTTAATAGCATATCATTTTCTTTTATATAAAATCAATAGTTCATTTACAATAATCAAACCAACATATAGACATACAAAACTTTACATACTTCATTTCAGCTTTATAACTCGAAACAGGACTGTTTTCGAGGATTTTTATAAAATAGTTACCCTTTTCTAAAAATTCTCAAATTTTTAAAGAATGTCACATATGTTCCAAGTTTATTGTGTAAAAATATCAAAGTCTAATTCGTTACCCATATTTTATAGAAAATCATTTTCTTGACTGCAATCAGATTTGTTACCTTCTGATCACAGTTTACGGAAATATTCGCTAAAAATCAACCGTAAGTCCGTTTGACGAAATTCCAGTTGGAGGGTCGTCCTGACAATGGTGTCTATCTACTGTAAAAATTTCATGAGTTGATTTTATTCAGGTTTTAGGTTATGACTTCGAAAGTAACCCACTTTTTCTGCAGTAAAAATGCAGCTTGAGCTGCTGTCCAAAAATAACCTTTTAAAAATAGTAAACGGTCTCGAAAAATTATGATTCCAGTGCCATTTGTTTAGTTATTCCAAAACATTCATTTTAGGCTTTTGAAAATCCATTTTTCGACTTAAAATGACCCCGTTACAGCCTGTTGAAGTTGGCTGGAAATCCAACTCAGCAAGCTGTTTGAGTTTTTGTGTGTGAAGAACAATCAACAATCGAACAAGAATCGAAGTGAGACAAGAGTATGAATGGACTTACTACTAGCACAAGGCTAGGTTGTAATCTTAGGATGAGATGACAAGAAATGATGGTGAGAAAAGCCTTGAACAAAGCTTCTTGAGAGCACTTCAACTTCTTGCTTCTATGGAGGATCTTGGAGCTTGGAATAGGGTTTGTTAGTGAAAGAGATGAAGTTGTGAAGGAAGATGATGATGAAATTCAGTTGTGGTGAGAGGGGGAGGGGTATGTGGGCCGATTTTTAGAGGGAGGAGGGAGAGAGAAGTGGTAAATCTTGAGGAATGATGATAAATTTCTTGGAAATCAAAGAGCCACCCTAATCTAGGTTATGATTGGAATCTCTTGGCCAATCCACAAATTAGGAGATGTTTACAAAATCAAAACAAAATATATTTGTAATGATGGGGCTGAATTCGGTTAGGGGGGGGGGTAAAGTGTAAGATTTTTGTTAATTAGTAGGTAATTACTAAAAGGGTTAAGGGTATTTACAAGTATAGTGGGTGTATGTCATGTTTGCATGGTGCATGGGGGTTTTTGTGACCATGATTAATTTAAAATAATAAAATAATATTTCTAACAATATTTTCATGTCCCGGGTAATGTCTGGTTGTTCGGTTTCGCATCGTTCCGTTAAAGCGTTCAATTGACCCGTAAAGCGTCTTTTGTGCATCTTTTTGTAACGAAATTAATTTCAACACTTAGGAAAGTGTCCAGGACCATTTAGTCAATACTCTGTATAATATGAGTGTGTCACGAACTGAATTGTTATTAAAAATGTGGAATTCTGTAATTAAATTGCGTTTTAGGCACTTTCCGACACTCAAACTATCACCTAGTGACATAGTCTTATATTTCTCACTTCCCTACACTCCATACTGGTGTAGTGATTTATCTCTGGCCCATACTGGCCTAAAAATAGTATCTGTCTAAGTGCTGGCATTGTCAGCATGTGTCTGAGTTATCCGCTTACGGTGCTAACTGTGCTTTGTGCATCCGGTTTGTCACTAAGAGTCTGTATGAAATAATTGGAGTGACTGTATGTAAAGAATGCACATGTATGTATATAACATAAATCAGTAAGTAGTTTAAAGTGTCGGATGTAGTCAAGCACAGTCATTAAGCACATAATTAGGGTTAATTAATTTGTACAGCTGAAATTTTTGCGGGTTGTCACAGCAATTTACAGAAAATTAAATTTTCTAATGCATTTTTATTAAAGCAGTTTAATCGGGCTCTGCCCCTTGGACCCCGCCAAGGGCTGCCGCCCCTTGGACCCTGCTACCAGGGGCGCTACCCCCGGACCCCCGCCAAGATCGTAAAACGCAACGACTAAATCAAAAACCCAGGTCATAAAACTGAAATTAAAGAATTTCTTACATGGATCGAAGCCGATTTCTTCAACAATTGACGAAATTTGAATGATAGAAACACTTATCAGCGATCGAATCGAACGGATCGAGTGATTATCTTCAAAATCATGAGGAAAAAATGAGATTTTGTATGAAATTAAACTGGGTTTTTTCAAAAAAGCTGAAGAACACGTTGATCGGGTGTTTGAATCATTGATTGTTGACGAAAATCGCACTATAATGTAGTGATTATTGAGATAGAAAGTGAAGAAAAGGTTGAAGATGGTGGGTTTTGAAAATGGTGGGTTTTGAAGTTACTGGGGAGAAGAAGGAAGAAGAAATGATACGATTGACTACAATACCCTTGCTCTTTATTTTAAATGTTGCCACATGTCATAATCCTATTGCTTCCTATCCATCCTAGCCAAAATAAACTTCCTATTTGATCTTTTCCTGGACTTTAAAACAATTAGTTATTTAGTGTATTATTTTACATGAGATTAGTAGGTAATTTTTCTATAAAGATTCAAAAGACTTTTTTTCTTTTTTTCCTTTTATATTTTGTGAGATCTGTCAACAAATTATCCTCCCACTTATTTTATTATAAAAAATATTATCTAAATTTAGATATCAAATATAACCATAACAATAATGGAAGCCTTTACTATTTATAAATCAAAACTTTTTCAACTTTTTTGTAATTTTCGTTAAATCACCTAACCTTTTAAAATAAGAGTTGCATTTACGTTTTAACAATGCAACATTTGTATAAGAAAGTTGCAAATTTCAATCAAAGTTGCAACCTTCTAGGAAAAAGGTTGCAATTTTCTTAAAAATTTGCGCTTTTGTGAAAAAAAAAGTTGCATTAGATCTTTAATACAGCTTTTATGTTAAAAGAAGTTACATTAGAGTCAAATGCAACATAACTGAAAAATGTTACATTTAAAAAGTTGCATTAGCTTCATTTTCTTGCGAGAAATTCAAATTGTATTTAACGAGAAATTCAAATTGTATTTAATTGAAATTAATTGACATAAAGTGCATCAAAGTGTTTTGAATTTCATGATAAAAGAAATAAATAATTATATGTTTTACTAACCTTTAAATGTTCATTTAAGAGTGAATTTCAAGTTTTGTCCTTTATCTTTAGGCCACTTTGCAAGTTTTGTCCTTTATGTTTAAATTTGACGAGTTTTGTCCTTTATGTTTAAAAATCAAGCACGTTTTGTCCTTTATGCTTGATTTTTAAGGACAAAACGTGCTTGATTTTTTAAACATAAAGGACAAAACGTGTTCGATTTTTAAACATAAAGGGTAAAACGTGCTTGATTTTTAAACATAAAGGACAAAACTCGTCAAATTTAAACATAAAGGACAAAACTTGCAAAGTGGCCTAAAGATAAAGGACAAAACTTGAAATTCACTCTTCATTTAATTAATACAACTTTAATCATAATTACCAACATGAAGTAGAAAAAAAACATTATTTCAGAGTAAAACAAAGCAAAAATAACAATAAAAACGTTATTCGTCAACATCTGTCAGGAATCGATAACTTTACACATGTATTGTTGTTCATTAGGAGATAGATATTTGGAAGATTAAAATTGACCAACCGGTTTTTCTATACGTATGTTATTTATTATGAATAAGTTATGAAGAATAAATATTTGATTCGGGTCAATTAAAAAAAGGGTTGTTTTGGTTCGGGTCGAACCGAGTTCGGGTCAAAACGGGTTCGGTTTAGAACGGGTCCGGGTTAGAACGGGTTTCGGGTCGGCTCAGTTAAAAAATATTTTTTTTTTATAAAAAAAGATTGTACATCAAGGGGGCAGTGTTGTCGGGTTGAAACGGGCCCAGGTTGCTTCAGGTTGAGTACGGATCAATACTTTTTGACACTCAATACATGCTTATTGGCCGTAATTCTAAAATTCCATACCCATGCATGGTCTTTAATGAAAAGATTAAAGTTAACACCATTCAAACCATGTAACTTGGATTGGCAAAAATGTACCTAAATGCATAGGTGGTTATATGGGAATGAACTCTTCATGTCAGTGGAGGCTTGGAGTTCTTTTAGCTGTGATAAGTTAGTTAATTCAACTTCACTAGTAGTTTAGTGATCAACTTATGTTTTATTTTATCAATTCATGATAAAAGTTGATACTTGAGTGGTCGTCACATATATCTTATTCTAGAAAAAAATTATATTTATATTTATATACACACCATTTATCATGTATAAACTCATTTATACATACACTAAATTTTTTTTTTAATGGCTAAACTTGGACACCATAGGGATTGAACCCCTGACCATTCTTATCTTAAGCTTTATCTAAACTCACCAACACCACTGGGCTATTCCCAACTGGATATATACATACACCAATTAAATGGTGATGTTCTTTATCAAGGGTCTACTGTATTCAAAAATTTACACGATGTGTTTGAAAATTGAAACTTTAAATACTATATCATGTTTGATGCATAAATCATCAGAGTCCAATGGGTCCAAGATTGAATCACAAGACATGTTCTTTTCTTTTCTTTTTTTTTTTTTTTTTTTTTGGGGGAACATAAAGGGAATGCTTTACTTCTCAAAATCATATAGCCAGCAGCATTGATTACTACACAAGAAATTTTTATTGATTCACATAGAAAAATTAAAAATGGAAAAACAGAAAAGATTTGATAATGAAATACTGTAATATCATCTCAATGCACTTAAAAATGCATATAACTGTAAACTTGCCAGAAAACCATGTAAAGACAAAGAAATCAATTAGAATTCCATACGCAAAAGCGTTGACAAATTGTTTTTAAGTATGAAAAAGTTCATTGCATCTCAAAATTAAAAAAATTACAAATTTAATTAAAAGAACAAAAAGAAAAGAAAGAAAATTCAAACATCTAATTGCAAATGCACATATCTTGAGGGAATGATCTACTACTCATAATGTGAGAATATTGTAACTACAACAGTTAATTAAGCTTCGAAGATGCAAAATCAAATAACCAAAACTCACATCTCACATTGTAAAATCAAATAATTGCAACAATCGATTGACCTTCAAACTCACATTGTAACTGACTAAAAAACACTTTCAGTTTCATTTAAGCGATTTAACAAACACTTGGTGAGCAAGGTTGGTAGGGCATAAACAGTAAAACAAACTGCTACAAATATTATTGAAGAAGATGATTAATTGATTGAAAAGTTTGTTAAAAAATAGGTGAAAATAGCATTTTTCACAAATATAGGAAAATGATTTTTTCCTATTTTAGACTAGAAATAAATATAATAAAATGAGCGGGTTTTATATATTTGTTTGTGGGTTTGTGTTCTATGTTGCAAGAGCTTCGCAACGAACTAAACCACGTCCAAAACGGAGCTAAGATGAATGAGATATCAATGCTCAAAGTTAGGTGTTTGAAACATTGAAGTTGAAACAAAAAGGAAAGTAGCACCTTGTCCCACATCGGAGGAGAGATGGAACTTAAATGGGTATTTAAGGTGGAACTCTCCATCCTTATTGTTTCATGGAAGCACACACTAGCGTCCTCGCGAAGCGTGCGGAGCACCCTAACTTGCACTCGCTCTCGCGCGCACGTGGCGGGGCGTGGCGTGGGCGATGTGGCGCTTTGATGGCGCACGCTCGCATCGCCGCGAGCCGCTTGAGAGCCGCCTTTGTATTTTTTACCACGTGCGCGTGGTTGATCACAGGGGCTGCAAGGACCAAGTAGCGTGCGGGTTCGACGCGCGTGACGTGGCAGTCCGCGCGCGAGTACATGTGGCACGAAGGCGCGCAGTTGCGCATGGTGCATGGGTCCTGTTGTGCGTGTGCGGCGCACCAGAGTGAGCCAATACGGCGCGATTGTGTGGCGTGCTCGTAGAGGCTCACAGGTGACGTGGCGCACGCGCGCATGGTCCTAAGTCAGGGTGGCGCATGCGCGCATGGCAGTGAGCCAGTTGGACGCACCGTGCATGAGCGTGCGGACCTGCGCGCGCAAGGACGCGCGCGCACCAGTGTCTCTTGCGCGCGCGCGCGCAGAAGCTTCCAGCATTCAATAGAAATGCAGTTACACTTCAGCAACGAAACTACCAAGTCAAACAGTTATGACTGAGAATTAAATGACGTATTAAATTGCATTGAAGACTTTTAATGCAATTTAAACCTCTCATTTAATTCGTTTTTTGGCTGTTTCAAATCGAGAGCTGTATAAATACAGCTCGATACTTTGCTGTAGAGAACACCATGAAAACCCAGCAACACAACAGCTTATGCAAACTACTCTCTCTCTACTACTGATCTTCATCCTGCTCTCTTCAAGGTAACCTTCGGGTTGTAGGCGAACTCCGGCAGTACCGCTGCTTCGGCTGTTGTACCCTGGGAAACAAAACGAGTGCTCTTGGGAGACTCGAAATTTGTTTTAAGGGAAGCGTGTGGACACGTGCCTCAGCCATTCTTCGTCTACATTTCTTGTACTTTGGTTATTTTTCAGTTGTATTTGTACTAGTTGTTTAGGCTTTCTTTTTTCTGTATTGTAATCGTCAAATATAATTTGTATATTTTATTTAAATTACGTGAACGGTTCCTACAATCTTAAAACAAATTTTTAAAACCGTTCTTGTAATCAAAACCATTCTGTTTGTGATTCAAACCAGTTTTATTTTCACTCAGTTTGTGTTTTAAAATCAGATTTTTTTTTAGTTTTCATCTTCAAAAGAGCGACTTTGGTTGAAAACTATTTTGGTTACATTCAGATTGTCCTAAAATTTGCTAAAACTTCCTGATTTGGTCTTCAAAGTTGGACTTAGAAGCCAATCAGTAAGTTCTAAAATTATAAATTTTCTGTTTAGGTCTTCAAAGTTGGACTTAGAAGCCTAAACAGTAAATTTGTGGTAAAATTAAAATTTAATAGTTTACTTCTGGTTTTTGCGTAAATCAGAATTTTTGACTAAACTTTAAAATTTTAATTTTTTCAGCATGTCGAACGAAAACGTCAACGTTAACAACACGAGTGTTATGACGGGAACCTCCTTGAACGCCACCACTGTGGGAGCGTCCACAGTGGCTAATCACGCTGAACGACCTGAGAAGTTACCGGGTCTACACTTTAAGAGGTGGCAGCAGAAGATGTTCTTCTACCTGACAACCATGAACCTTGCGAGGTTCTTAACGGAAACCGCTCCCCAACCTGTGGAAGGGGAGACCGACGCACAAAGTCAGTGCGCGGTAGATGCGTGGAAGCATTTGGAGTTCATATGTCGCGGCTATGTGTTAAATGGCCTATCGGATGCGTTGTATAATGTGTACTACAACGTCAAGACTTCCAAAGACCTTTGGGATGCCTTGGACAAGAAGTACAAAACGGAGGATGCTGGCACAAAGAAATTTGTGGTAGCTCGTTTCTTGGATATCAAAATGGTTGATTCTAAAACAGTTATGAATCAAGTCCAAGAATTCCAAATTATACTACATGACATCTTTGCAGAAGGCATGACACTTAGCGAGACATTCCAAGTGGAAGCGATGATTGAAAAGTTACCTCCTAGTTGGGTTGATTTTAAGAATTATCTTAAACACAAACGAAAGGAGATGACTATAGAGGACCCTATTGTTCGTCTTCGGATTGAAGAGGACAATAGAGTTGCCCAAAAAGGCAGCCTTGCGCAGACTAGTGCTAGCGCAAACTTGGTTGAGCATGGGCAATCCTCTAGGGGCGCGAAGGGTAAGGGGAAAAAGGACAAGGAGAAAGCAAAGGCTAGCAAACTTGGACCGAAGAAAGGGGTTGTGAAAAAGAAACCTCAAACGTTCCAAGGGACTTGTTACAACTGTGACGAGCCGGGGCATCGGGCTAACCAATGCAAGAAACCAAAGCGTGAGCGTGCGCACATGATGGATGAAGACGGAATGCCTTTGGTGGCAATGATTTCCGAAAAAGCGCAATGATGGATGAGGTCAATACTGTGACCAACACTCCAAAAGGATGGTGGGTTGATACGGGCGCGACCCGTCACGTTTGCACAGACAAAAGCCTCTTTACCACCTTCAAGGCGCTTTCTGGAGAAGAGAAGTTGTATATGGGAAATGCAGCGACCGCTGACATCATGGGTTAAGGAACGGTGATCTTGAAGTGGACTTCGGGGAAGAAGCTCACTCTAAGCAACATGTTGTATGTCCCGGACTTGCGCAAGAATCTAGTCTCGGGTTGGTTGCTTAACAAGTTTGGATTTCGTTTAGTATTTGAAAGTGACAACTTTGTTCTTACTAAACGCGGAATGTATGTGGGTAAGGGCTACGCCCAAAACAACATGTTCAAATTAAATGTAATGGCTGTCAAGAACATGAACAAAATTGCTACTACTTCTACTTATATGCTTGAGTTTTCTGATTCGAATAAATGGCATGGTAGATTAGGTCACGTAAATTTTAATTCAATACGTCGTTTAATCAATTTAAATTGTATACCAACATTCCATATTGATTCACATTATAAATGTGAAACTTGCGTAGAATCCAAACTCACAAGATCATCATCGAAATCGGTTGAACGAATAACCGAACCCTTTAATTTAATTCACACCGATATTTGTGATTTAAAAGCGGTACCCACAAGAGGTGGAAATAAGTACTTCATCACGTTTATTGACGATAGTACTAAATATTGCTATGTATTTTTACTAAAAAGTAAAGTTGAAGCAATAAGTAAATTTATCTTGTATAAAAATGAAGTTGAGAATGAAATTCAAAAGAAGATAAAAGCTTTGCGAAGCGACCGGGGAGGCGAATATGTTGCACCTTTTTCCGATTTATGCGCAAAAAGTGGCATTGTACATGAGTGTACACCTCCTTATTCTCCACAATCAAATCGCGTGGCGGAACGATAGAACCGCACATTGAAAGAAATGATGAACGCCATGTTGATAAGTTCTGGGGTGAGCCAGGAAATGTGGGGGGAAGCCATTCTCTCGGCTAATTATCTTTTGAACAAGATACCACTCAAAAAGAGAGACGAAACTCCATATGAGTTATGGAAAAGGAAGAAGCCTTCATACAAATACTTGAAAGTGTGGGGGTGCCTAGCAAAGGTGATTGTACCACCTCTTAAGGCTCTTAGGATAGGACCCAAAACTGTTGATTGCATATTCATTGGGTATGCGCATCAAAGTAGTGCACATCGCTTTCTTGTACATGAGTCCAAGAATCCTGATGTACACGTAAACACTATCATGGAGGTGAATCCTAACGTTGTGTCTTACTTTGAAAATGTGTTTCCTTTGAGAAGACAAACACATGCAACGTCATCAACACCTAATTTTGAAGTAGGTGAAAGCTCATCTACACCAGTTGATGAGGTAGTTCATGATAACACACATGAACGACCTGAGGTTGAAGAAAGTGATCGTAGGCGAAGTAAAAGGCCAAGGGTTGAAAAATCCTTCGGTCCAGACTTTGTTAGCTATATGGTTGAGGGCGAGCCCAATACATATCGCGAAGCGGTTTCCTCTTCAGAAGGACCTCAATGGAAAGAAGCAATAAAGAATGAAATAGATTCTATATTGCAAAATCATATTTGGGAGTTAATAGATCTTCCACCTGGTTGCAAACCACTTGGATATCGTTGGATATAAAAAGGAAGATGAAAACTGATGGAAGTATTGATAAATACAAGGCTAGGTTGGTGATTAAAGGATTTAGACAAAAGGAAGGTCTAGATTACTTTGATACCTACTCGCCTGTGACGCGCATAACCTCGATTAGATTGGTTCTTGCTATAGCGGATTTAAGAAATTTGGATGTTCACCAAATGGATGTTAAAACCGCATTTCTAAATGGCGATTTAGAAGAAGAGATTTACATGGAGCAACCTGAAGGTTTCTCCGCCCCAGGTCAAGAGGGTAAAGTATGTAAACTCGTCAAGTCTTTGTATGGCTTGAAGCAAGCACCAAAACAATGGCACCAAAAGTTTGATCATGTCATGATTGACAATGGTTCAAAATAATGAGTGCGACAAATGTGTCTATTTCAAAGACACAAATGAAGGTTATGTGATCTTATGCCTTTATGTAGACGATATACTTATCATTAGGAGTAATGATAAAATTATCAAAGCTACTAAAAGCATGTTGAAAGCGAGATTTGACATGAAAGACATGGGTTTAGCGGATGTGATTCTTGGAGTAAAGATCATAAGAACCCAAGATGGTCTTGTGTTAAGTCAATCTCACTATGTGGATAAAATTCTTGAAAAAATCAACTCGGGAGATACGAGTGTAGCTCGAACTCTAGTTGATACCTCCCAACATCTCAAGAAAAATAAAGGTGATGGAGTTGCTCAGTTAGAGTATTCAAGAATTATTGGCAGTCTAATGTATCTAATGACATGTACTAGACCCGACTTGGCTTACGCGGTGAGTAGGCTAAGTAGATACACCAGCAATCCGTGCGCGGATCATTGGAAAGCTATCATGAGGGTGCTTAGATACATAAGATACACAAGAGATTATGGACTGCATTGTACCCGACAACCAGCAGTGATCGAAGGATACACTGATGCAAACTGGATATCGGATAATAAAGATTCCAAATCAACAAGTGGTTACGTGTTTACACTTGGAGGAGCTGTTATTGCTTGGAAGTCTTCTAAGCAAACGGTCATAGCAAGATCCACAATGGAATCCAAATTTATTGCCTTGGATAAGTCAGGCGAGGAGGCGGAATGGCTACGTCAATTCGTGGAATATATTCCAAGATGGCCAAAGCCTTTGCCAGCCATATGTGTACATTGTGATAGCCAATCAACGATTGGTAGAGCTCAAAGCTTGATGTACAATGGCAGATCAAGACATATGCGACGTAGACATAACACGGTA
The DNA here is from genome assembly GCF_002127325.2 of Helianthus annuus. Taxonomy (NCBI): domain Eukaryota; kingdom Viridiplantae; phylum Streptophyta; class Magnoliopsida; order Asterales; family Asteraceae; genus Helianthus; species Helianthus annuus. The sequence goes on along the minus strand of NC_035434.2, from coordinate 51,681,005 downwards.
CGACAACTACTCTCAACGGGTGTTATCACAATTGATTATGTGAGATCAAAGGATAACATTGCAGACCCGTTTACAAAAGGTTTAAGCAGAGAGTTAGTAGAAACGTCGTCAAGAGGAATGGGACTAAAGCCCGTGATAAATGGGAATATGAGGGAAACCTAACTTAGTTGACTGGAGATCCTAAGATCTAAGTTCAATAGGACAACTTAATCATATTACCAAAACGGAGTCACTGTAGGGGAGTACCCCAAACTAAATAAAAGGGAGTTATATATACTTCCTAGTCCATTCCAATCAGTGCCATTGAAGTGAGGCTAAGCATATTAAGGTTAACGATTTCGTAAAATCAAATAACCATGATGCTTTTAATGATTCATGGGAATCACCTATGTTAGAGAGAAGTGGGGTCGCTTCAAATGGATTTGTGGGGTGTGCAAATCCTAGAGCTCTCGCAGAACCAAGCTAGTGTTCCAGGAGCATAATAGGACACGACAATGAGGAGTTGGCTAAACCAGGGAGAGTATTGTGTGAAGTGTATTGTCGTTTACACAAATGGGGGTATGTTCAAGGACATCGCGTCTACACACCGCTAGCAAGCTAAGTGCGCTTCACAAAAGAAGGTTCAAAGGTGACAACCTACCTATCTTGCAATACTCAACTGTCGAAGTTTATCGTTGAAAAGTGTAAGGAAAAGATCCATTTCCAAACATATGGGGGATTGTTGGAAATTTGATGAAAATAGCATTTTTCATATGGGGGATTGTTGGAAAAATAGGTGAAAATGGCATTTTTCACAAATATAGGAAAATGATTTTTTCCTATTTTGGACTACAAATAAATATAATAAAATGAGCGGGTTTTATATATTTATTTGTGGGTTTGTGTTCTATGTTGCAAGAGCTTCGCAACGAACTAAACCACGTCCAAAACGGAGCTAAGATGAATGATATATCGATGCTCAAAGTTGGGTGTTTGAAACATTGAAGCTGAAACAAAAGGGAAAGTAGCACCTTATCCCACATCGGAGGAGAGATGGAACTTAAATGGGTATTTAAGGTGGAACTCTCCGTCCTTATTGTTTCATGGAAGCACACACTAGTGTCCTCGCGAAGGGAGCGGAGCACCCTAACTCGCACTCGCACTCGCACACGCTCGCGCGCGCGCGCGTGGCGTGGGCGATGTGGCGCTTTGATGGCGCACTTTGCACTTCGCATCGCCGCGAGCCGCCTTTGTATTTTGACCACGTGCGCGTGGTTGATTACAGGGGCTGCAAGGACTACGTAGCGTGCGGGTTCGACGCGCGTGACGTGGCAGTCCGCGCGCGAGTACAAGTGGCACGAAGGCGCGCGGTTGCGCATGGTACATGGGTCCTGTTGTGCGTGTGCGACGCACCAGAGTGAGCCAATACGGCGCGATTGTGTGGCGTGCTCGTAGAGGCTCACAGGTGACGTGGCGCACGCGCGCATGGTCCTAAGTCAGAGTGGCGCATGCGCGCATGGCAGTGAGCCAGTTGGACGCACCGCGCATGAGCGTGCGGACCTGCGCGCGCAAGGACGCGCGCGCACCAGTGTCTCTTGCGCGCGCGCGCGCAGAAGCTTCCAGCATTCAATAGAAATGCAGTTACACTTCAGCAACGAAACTGCCAAGTCAAACAGTTATGACTGAGAATTAAATGACATATTAAATTGCATTGAAGACTTTTAATGCAATTTAAACCTCTCATTTAATTCATTTTTTGGCTGTTTCAAATCGGGAGCTGTATAAATACAGCTCGATACTTTGCTGTAGAGAACACCACGAAAACCCAGCAACACAACAGCTTATGCAAACTACTCTCTCTCTACTACTGATCTTCATCCTGCTCTCTTCAAGGTAACCTTCGGGTTGTAGGCGAACTCCGGCAGTACCGCTGCTTCGGCTGTTGTACCTTGGGAAACAAAACGAGTGCTCTTAGGAGACTCGGAATTTGTTTTAAAGGAAGCGTGTGGACACGTGCCTCAGCCATTCTTCTTCTACATTTCTTGTACTTTGGTTATTTTTCAGTTGTATTTGTACTAGTTGTTTAGGCTTTCTTATTTCTGTATTGTAATCGTCAAATATAATTTGTTTATTTTATTTGAATTACGCGAACGGTTCCTACAAAGTTTACCTCTAGGGTTTGAGATGGGTGTAGAAGATGATACAGATCACAGAGACTAATCAAGTGTTTCTAAACAAATCTATAATCGAACAATTGTTTATCTGGATATAATCATTGAAAATATGATACAAAAACCGGTTTAAAAAAAAAAAAAATAACTAGTTAAAAAAAAAGGTTTCGGTTTTTTTTTTCCGGTTACGGTTTTAAAACTGGTTTTTTTTTACACCTCTACCTCTATTGTAGCCTTTTTCATCCTTTTAATTCATCAAAAATATTATTAAAACCCAAAACAACCCAGAAACTTAATATTTTGACCCAAAATCAACTTAATGTGTTGCTTTTGCCGGACGTAGTAATAGCGTTAGGCTACAAGCCTACAAACCTTTTTGGTGCGTACACTTTACCTTTTCCACTTTCTTTGAAGGAAAATAAACGAAATTTAGTTGAATTTATGTGATTGGGAACCTTTATACAAAAGGACCAATGCATACAATCATATCTTGCTTTTGCATCTTGGATCTTTCTGGTCAAAGATTCTCATTCCTTACGATTCCTCCACTATTAATCAATAACTAACCCACCATAATTTGCAAGATTCTTTTCTCTCTACTTTTACTATTATTTTTTACAACTCAATATTTTATTATATAGGCCCAATAAATGGAAAACCATGAGTAACTGTTTGATTTGATTTGGTTTTAATTTTTAAGTTGGTTGATATATATTTAAAACTAGTAAAATTGATCTGTGCGTTGTTGTGGCGTTGTGAAAAGAATAACATACATATAAATAAATACAAAAGCGTATTATATTTCACCCGACTTATTTCCGAAAAAAAAATTACGTCAAAACATAGACCAACCGAAAATGTACATAATAATAAGCAAAATAACATATTATATTTGACCCGACTCATTTCCGGAAAAAAATTTACATCGAAACGTAAATCAACTTGAATTTATACCAACATGTACATAAAAATAAACACGTAAAGCTCGATTACAAAGTCTTTAGAAAAGTTAAAGAGTTGTAAATTTCAATGCTAAAAGTTGAGGGTAAAAGTATAAGAGCACAAAAAGACAAAAAAAATAAAAAAGCAAAGATAAAAAAAAGACAAAAAAATGTCAAAATGTTAACACACTGTTCACCAACACTTGCTAAATCTAAATATACTAGTAAGATTATCCGCGCTATGTTGCGGGGTTTTGGTCGATATCTACTTTGGTTCAGTATAGCAACCGAAAGAAATATGCTCAAAAGAATATAGACACATATTTACATCGACCGAAAACCATAAAAATGAATTTTAATGGACAAGAGGACGAGCTGATTTTAAATTAATTGAAAATAGAAACGTAAACGCTATCTTAAATAAATCTTTAATGAAAAAATGAACCTAAAACTAAAACATCAAACATAAAGAAAAGTAAAAAATAATAAAATCCAGAAAAAAAACTCAAGAAAAAAATAAATAAATCAATAGGATGAAAGAACTATTCACACAACTTCCTAAGTGTAATTTATGTTAAAACGTAGACTAACTGCAAATGTACATAAAAATAACCACGAAAACTTATTATATTTGGCCCGACATATTTTCGAACAAAATTTACGTCGGAACATAAACCAACTTGAACATATTTCCGACATAAATGTTGCACATAACCAACAGTCTATATTAAGTAACTAACCCAACCCAAGTTCTTCTCGTTTAAGAGAACTTGAGCTTGCATAAGCTAGAGCACGACTGTTATTTAAGAGGGATTTCGAGCTCTGCCTTTTTCCAACTCTACGTCGAAAGCTTGAGTTTGGCTTTCTAATAATTTTCAAGCTCAGGCTCGGCTCATTTATTGTACATTAAACGGTCTATATTTGGCCCGACATATTTTCGAACAAAATTAACGTCGGAACATAAACCAACTTGAACATATTTCCGACGTAAATGTTGCACATAACCAACAGTCTATATTAAGTAACTAACCCAACCCAAGCTCTTTTCGTTTAAGAGAACTTGAGCTTGCATAAGCTAGAGCACGACTGTTATTTAAGAGGGATTTCGAGCTCTGCTTTTTTCCAACTCTACGTCCAAAGCTTGAGTTTGGCTTTCTAATAATTTTCAAACTCAGGCTCGGCTCTTTTATTGTATATTAAACAGTTTATTAATATTTTATCTATATGCATACAATATATATATATATATGTATATATATCTATATTACGATGGTTTTAGAAAGGTGTTTTTTGTTTTCTATAATAGTGATGGTTAATTACGAAAAATGCGCTTCACATGCTTTGCAAAGAATGTGACATGGAGTTAACATCAAATTAGATGGAGTTAGTATTGTGGACTGAAATCGCAATAAATTGAAACGTTGGTGTGTACTTCGTAAAACTTTTCATATTTGTAAAATATAGCAATGTACAATAAACCAGGGACTAAAACAACAATTTACTCTTAAATTTGAAAGGACACTTGTCAATCCCATATTGTCTCCTACACTTAGCATGAAACATGATCTTTACACTATACATATAACTACTAAACCTTAAAACCCGATTATAAAATACTAATAACCAAACCAGTCAATTGGTTTGGAGTTTACGACTTTCGGTTTTTATTCTCACCCATAGTAGCATTCGTCGTTTGCAAAAACGATGGTATGGACAAAATAAAGAAGCATCATTATGAACTTCCTTTCGATCCAGTCTAGCATCGTTTCCATCCAACGAATAGCATAAAAGATCATCATGGGTCGTCGATATATATATATATATATATATATATATATATATATATATATATATATACTTATAATAATAATATTTTAAATTATTTTTGTTTTATTTTTGTTAAATGATATAAATAAATGGGATAAAAAGACGAAAATACCCTTGGGTGTCTAGATTTAACAAAAAAAACTAGGTTAGGCTCAAAGAACATATTGTGCAAGATTTTGAAACATTAAGTACAAAATTTGTCAAGCTTTTACGCTAAACGACACCGCCTAAAAATTTAATTTACTATTGTTATTAGAATAACAGTAATAAATGACATACTGTTATTATCTTGGAATCATAATCCTAACATTTATGTTTTTGTCTTTACCCGTATGGATGCAAATGAGCTAATTCGAACTCGAGCTAGACTAGGCTCAAGCTCAAACTCGGCTCACTTGTTATACATTTTGTTTTTAAATATTACATAACATATAACATATAACATAATATATATATATATATAGAAAAAAGTATATCGTACAATATGTCTTAATGTGCATTGCGTACGCGATAGCAAGTCGCACGTTATAACAAGAAATCGCATGTTGATAAATTCAGAAGTTCGCATGGGCAAACAAGTATAAAATCGCATGGTGATAGATAACCAAAATCGCATGTTGATGAATACCCAAAATCGCATGTTCATGAATAACCAAAACCGCATGATCTTCAGTAATATCAAAACTGCATGCTGATAATGTCTGCGTACGCAATGTACGTCAAGCCATTTTGTATGTTAACCGGCCCCTCTCTCTCTTCCTCTCTCTCTCTCTATATATATATAGGGTAGGGATATGGTAAAAAGTGTTTAAAATGTAAGAAGGGTAAGAAGTGTTTTAAACCATTGGATATTTGATCTAATGGTTGAGATCAATAGGGTATAAAAATGTAAATTGTGTTTTAATTAGAGGGACCTTATGTAAAATTGAAGGGCAATAGTGTCTTTTTCAATGTTTAAAATATGGTAACCGTAACCTACACAACCAAAAACACCTACATTCACTCCTTTTTCCTTAAATATCGGAATTAATGATTCACCTTAATTGTAGGAAATCTTTGGTTGCATATTCTTCATACGTTATCATAAAGAGATCTATAATCAGATTCATAGCGTGGTGTTTTAAAACAACTGGATAAATTGACTATGATTCAAGTCATGGTGTTTTATCTGGAGACATAGTTCATGGCGTGGTGTTTTAAACATCTATGATTCAAGTCATGGTGTTTTATCTGGAGACATTGTTCATGGCGTGGTGTTTTATCAATACAAAACATTCCCAGATTTTAAAACACCATGACTATGATTCAAGTCATGGTGTTTTATCTGGAGACATTGTTCATGGTGTGGTGTTTTAAACATCTATGATTCAAGTCATGATGTTTTATATGGAGACGTTGTATAATCAGATTCATGGCATGGTGTTTTAAAACAACTGGATAAATTGACTATGATTCAAGTCATGGTGTTTTATCTGGAATCCAGAAAACATTGTATTGTGATTACATCCATGGTGTTTTAACATCTGGACAATCAATACAAAAAATACCCAGATTTTAAAACACCATGACTATGATTCAAGTCATGGTGTTTTATCTGGAATCCAAAAAACATTAAAACACCAATTCAAGATCGAAGCTTTATGTATATAACTCTTTAATATTATAAAACCTCACGAGTATACTTGCATCACCACGATCCGTTGTGTGTATTCCGAGAATTAAATAAAACTTGAGAATTGCAGTGATCAAAATCCTTATGTTCATCAATTAAATAATGGCGTCGATTTTATGATGAGAATTACGATCAGTATATATGAGATCATGTATAAACCAAAAAGATACGTATCTCCTAAATTAACTCCAAAACCGTTACACACAATTAATTGATAAGAAAAGGTAAATTACTAATGTACCCTTTTGAATTAATTAAGATAAAGGACACTTGTCATCCCCAAATTATTTCTTACACTTCTCACAAAAGTAGAACTTTTTACAGGATCCTCTACCTATATATATATATATATATATATATATATATAGGGTGGGGTTCGGCTACAAAGTCTATTTTTCCTACAAAGTGTACAAAGTCATAAAACACCACAATTTCAGCCATAAAACACACTCAAAACCCATGAATAACAAAGTGAAGATCACTAAAACACAATATCCAAACCCTATCAGTCCATAAAATCTTCAAACACACCATCGTAGAACTATGAATATAAAACACAACATGATAATCAATATAAAACACACTAATGTTACTCATTCGATAATCAAAGCCTTATCATCCAAAACACAACATAAAACCCACAAATATGGTGTTTTAGTAATCTCCACTTTGTTATTCGTGGGTTTTGAGTGTGTTTTATAACTGAAATTGTGGTGTTTTATGACTTTGTACACTTTGTAGGAAAAATGGACTTTGTAGCCAACTCCCACCCTATATATATATATATATATATATATATATATATATATATATATATATATATATATATAGGGTAATGCTCTACAAGAAACTTTAGATTTTTAGAAAACCTTGAAAACCCATCACATGGCCTACATTTGGCCACATGTCCCACCCAACTTCATCTCCTTTTTTGCTTTTAAGGGCACTATGGTAAATTTACATATGCCTACCCCACCCCAAAGATATATTGACCAACATGATTTGACACCATCATTAATGTACCCATCACATCATTCTCATCCTTCATCCTTCATTTCGTTTAGTGTATTTCAAATTAAATTTTTTTTTTCAAAATATCTTCATCTTCCTAAACAAATTCTTTAATACTAGATCCACCATTAATATACTATGGAGCATTCAACTTCCTAAACAAGGTCTTTACTTCGATCTTTACCCACCTCACATCTAGATGTACCTTCAAAACTCCATTTCTTTACCTTTTAGCTTCCCCCATTTTCAAAACTCCATGAACTTCATATCTGTTTGTTGAAAGCTGATTCCGGGTGTGTTCATCTTCATCTCACGTCGTCATCTTCATCTCGGGTGTGCTCATGCTTGTTGAAAGCTGATTTATAGAGTGAGAAACAACAATCTTCATCATGTTCATCAAGAACACCAAGAATACACAGATATAAGCAAGTTGGAAGATCTTCATCGTGTTCATCGCACGGTTCTAGATCCGGTTAGTGTTTTAGAGAGAGATAGTTGCTGCTTTAGAGAGAGAAACAACAATCTCTTTAGTATTTTATTTTGAAAAATCATTTTCACACTTGATGTTTTTGTTAAAATAGTTGTTAATAGTTTTTTGTGTAATGGTTGTTTTAGAGAGGAACATGATTTTTTGTTAAAATGGTTCTAAAAAGTGGTGAATGTTTATGTAATTTGTAGGTTTTTATTTTTGTGTTAAAAAGTCTGTGTTTGGTTTGGTTACTTGTTTAGGGCTTTTGATCTCTGAACAGTAATTGTTTTTTGTTGGTTTGCTTAATTCTCAAACAGTGTGGATCTGATTGCAATTTTGAACATCGTCATACCCTAATACATGTTACACTTTATCCTATTAGACATAGCCATACAGTTTAAATTATTATAGTTATGACGTGTTTAACACATGCCCGATTTTTTTATTTTTAGACGTCTAATAATCGGCAGATCTGTTTTTAAAAACGAAAAGCCAAGTTTGTCTTACAACTCAACCAACGTAACATGTGTTATAGTCTGAACTCCTGTTTCACAGCTAAACCAAGTTTGTCTTACAGCACAACCAATGTAACACGTGTTATAGTCTGAACTTCTGGCTATGAATGTGTTAATATTTATGTCTGGTTAACGACTTAACGGTTATCTTATCTTTTTGTTATTAGGACGGTGATGGATTCAAGGGAAATAAGATCCAAGTCTCGGGACCGTTTGGTTTCGTCAAACGTGGATCAGATGCTCAAGGATCATGACCATGTTTATGTTACAGCACAACACAACTAACACGTGTTATAGGTTGAACTTCTCGGACATGCATGTGTTACATGTGACATGAAACCTATGTACAACGTAACACGTGTTACGTGTGACATGAAAACACATTTTTATAACTTCCCTAGCATACGCACACCCACATCATGGTGTTTTGCAAACCACTTTCATATACATGAATACAAGTCGGGTTATAATGGATGCTTACATGTTATTATATGTATACAAGTGGGGTTACAACAAGATTACGATATTAACTAAGCTCACCATTAAACTCATCGCCCCCGTCGACTGTTTTCACCCTTGTCACATGTTAAGAAATTACATGTTCCGAACAGATAAATTGTAACACATGTTAGATCAGTATATCCACATCATGGTGTTTTGTAAACCACTAGCTTATACATGAATACATGTCAGGTTACAAAAAGATTATAACAGAGGCTTAACACATGTTATACATTGCAAAATGTGCAAAACAAATGACCCGTTTCATATTATATATTCCAAAATTACCGGTACATCATGTTCTTAGTACTATGTATTTTCGTTTACTAGTAATATGTAATGTGAGACTCTTATTGTTTTGTATAGTACACGATGTTAAAAGGTATGGACTTAACACATTCTGGAAGTCTTAACACATGTTATAAAAGAGGCTTAACACACGTTATATCAGGTATACTATGTTGTTATTAAGTTACTATTGGAGTTTATGCATCCATTCTGGAAGTCTTAACACACGTTATAATAGAGGCTTAATACACGTTACACATGTTACAGTATGTATATACAAATCATGGTGTTTTGGAAACCACTAGCTTATACATGACACCATATTGGGTTAAACCAAGATTATGACAGAGGCTTAACACATGTTATCCCAGGTATACGGTGTTACAATATTTACTTGTATGTTCCATATTAACTTGTACACGTGTTACGATCAGTATATGCACATCATGGTGTTTTGCAAACCACTTTCATATACATGAATACAAGTCGGGTTATAATGGATGCTTACATGTTAACATATGTATACAAGTGGGGTTACAACAAGATTACGATATCGTACAAGTGGGGTTACAAAAAGATTACGATATTAACTAAGCTCACCATTAAACTCATCGCCCCCGTCGACTGTTTTTACCCTTGTCACATGTTAAGCAATTACATGTTCCGAACAGATAAATTGTAACACATGTTAGATCAGTATATACACATCATGGTGTTTTGTAAACCACTAGCTTATACATGAATACATGTCAGGTTACAAAAAGATTATAACAGAGGCTTAACACATGTTATACATTCCAAAATGTTATCCCAGGTATACGTTGTTACAATATTTACTTGTATGTTCCATATTAACTTGTACACATGTTACGATCAGTATATGCACATCGTGGTGTTTTGCAAACCACTTTCATATACATGAATACAAGTCGGGTTACATCATGGTGTTTTGTTACAGCATGAACCACCAACACATGTTATAAATGAACGAAGACTTCTTTTCCAAAGGATGTGACTTATTCAATTTCCTCGCATTAACGTCGCCTACATCCATCCAGCTGGTCAATTGAATATCTTTTATGGATCTGTTTCTGTAAATCAACAACGTTACATATCATTCTAACAGGTGCTTAACACATGTTATGGGTATGTCTCTGTAAATCAAGCAACCCAACAAAAAAACAATTATTGTTAAGATCAAAAACCCCAAACAAGCAACCAAACCAACAAAAAAACCCGTTTAAAATCTCATCCTAAAGTTTTGGATTTATTTAAAATACATGAACATTAACCATTACTAGAACACGCATTAACTTCGCCTACATCCATCCAGCTTGTCAATTGAATATCTTTATGGGTTTGTTTCTGTAAATCAACACACGTTATATAACATTCTAACAGGGGGCTTAACACATGTTATGGGCCTGGGTCTGTGAATCAAGCTACCAAACAAAAAAAACACTTACTGTTCAGATCAAAAACCCAAACAAGCAACCCAAACCAACAAAAAACAGCTACTGTTAAGATCAAAAGCCCCTAACAAGCAACCAAACCAAAAAAAAAAAAAAAAACCGTTCAAAATCTCATCCTAAAGTTTTTTATTTATTTAAAATACAAAATCATATTAACAACCATTACTAAAACACTTTCAGCACACAAAAACATATTAATAACCATTTCAACACAAAATCAAGTGTGAAATGATATTTCAAGAACACTTACCGGATCTATAACCGTCCGATGAACACGAAGAAGATCTTCAAACCTTCTTCTCACACACACACTCGTGCATGTGTCTTGTTCTCTCTCTAAACAACATACTTCAAACTTCTTCTCTCTCACACACTTGTATGCGTGTTCTTGGTGTTATAGATGAACATGATGAAGATTGTTGTTTCTCTCTCTAAAACAAAAAAATCATCTCTCTAAAACCCTTCATCCTGCCGTCGTTTTCTCTCTAAAAAAATAAATTTTCAAACATTTTCTCTTTCACACGATGTAGATCTGAACTTGAAGATCGAAACTTTCTCTCTCTAAAAACATTCATCTTGTCATCGTTCTTTGTGATTTTTTCACACCACATGATGCTGAAATTATCTTCAAATGAAGATCAACATTGAAGGATCACCATTGAAGACCATGAAGCTTTTCTCTTTCACATGATGAAGAAAGAGGAGAGAGATAATAGTGTATTGAAAGATTTGACTAGAAGAAAGAGGAGAGAGATGATGATACTAGTGGGTTTTGTCATTTCCAATGCCAAAAAGTGTTTTTCTTCTACCGAAAATGCCCTTCCAGCATCATTAATGTGTATTATAAGATTTCTTTTAATTCTAATTCTTACCAAAATGATGAGAGCCATTGATCAAGTTAGATGAAAGCTAATCAATGGATGACAGTGGGTTTGCATAGTTTTCTTAAAAAGATAGAGTTTCTTATATAGCCAAGCCCTATATATATATATATATATATATATATATATATATATATATATATATATATATATATATATAGGGTTGGGCTATATAGAAAACCCTAAATATTTAAGAAACCCGGGAAACTAAAAGCTCCCGACTTTTTTTTTTGAAAAAAATAACACATGTAATATACATGTTTTTAAGAGTTTTGGGCCAAAAAAAATCAAAAAAGCGCCGAAGGGTTTTTTAAAAAAAAAAAAAAAACAAATTTCAGCAACTTTCAGCATTTTTTGTCTAACACATGTTAGTCAACGAAGTTTTTGGAACATGTTTATTTTTTTTTTAATAAAAAGTACTCGACGCTTTTTTGTTTTTTTTTTGGCCCAAAACTCTTAAAAACATGTATATTACATGTGTTATTTTTTTCAAAAAAAAAAGTCGGGAGCTTTGAGTTTCCAGAGTTTCCTAAAATTTTTAGGGTTTTTTGTCTAGCATTACCCTATATATATATATATATATATATATATATATATATATATATATATATATATATACAGGGAAAGAGTAAAATGAGAACTACCTTGAGTTGTGAGAACTAAGCCTTACAAAAGTTTTTTTAATTCTCAAAAATCTTAAAAAATCACATGTTCCAGAAAAAAACAAACGTTGTCTACAAAATTTAAATCAATGTAAAAAATTATCAATGATGTCATCGTTCCGTAAAAAAAAATTTACATCAAGAATAACTGTCGGCTTGACAATTTTTTCTTTACAGATGTCTTTGTAACATTTTCATATACATTTGAACAAAAAATATAGTCAAACTCGAGCGAAATGTAGGAGTTCTTATAGTTCTCACAACTCATAATGGTTCTTTATATATATACAATGGAAATAACGTAAAACATAATGAGTATTAAACAAAAAAACACAATGGAAATATATAAAAAAACACAATTGATGACAACAGATAAGAGACACAATAAACAACAGACTAAAACACAATAGATATAACACAAAACACAATGGGTATCAAACTAAAAACGCAATGAAAAGTAGAGTAAAAACACAATTGATAATAGTAGATAAAAGACACAATTGACGACATCAGATAAAAAACACAATGGACAGCAAACTAAAACACAATTGACAACTAAAAAAACAATGAACAACACACTAAAAACACAATGAACAATACACTAAAACACATTGAACAATGGTTTAAAACGCAGACTAAATACAATGACCATAACTTATAACACAATGTATAAAAAACCCACCTAGTTGAAACACACAATAATTAGAACCAATTACATAATGTATAGAAAACCCAAATATAACACCATCTTTTTTGTGTCATATATTGTGTTATAGGTTCTAATAAAAACGCAATGGACAAAACCCATTAACACTGTGTTATAAGTTTGATAATAACACAATGTATAGTAACTAGGGGTGTGCATGGGTCGGTTTGGTTCGGTTTTTACTATTAACCATAACCATAACCACTAGTTCGGTTATGGAGTTTTGGTACCATAACCATAACCAAACTTCGGTTACGGTTAATCGGTTATGAAGTCGGTTATGGTTCGGTTTTGGTTAATTTTGGTTAAGTAACCAAGCAAAGTTTGAAATAAATAGGGTTGTGCACGATTTGAACTTAGCTTGAGCCTATTTTATAAGATAACGAAGACTAAACTTTTTGGTTAAACTACCGATTTAGGGTTCTTTTTAATAAGGTAATTCTCAAACAAAAACAATTATGGCCATAACACCTTCGTTCTTTATTAAAATAAATGGCATCTACATCAAGATCGTTTTGTTACTAACATACTTTTATCTTAGTAAAAACGCTCTATATGGTTTTGTAAAACACAAATCCATTATATAAAGTTAACATCACAAGTTCGGTTCGGTTTCGGTTATATTGGTTAACCAAAGCTTCATAACCATAACCATAACCGATTGAGTGGTTATACAAAGTTTCATAACCATAACCATTGGTTATATTGGTTATCGGTTATTAGTGGTTCGGTTATGTCGGTTATGGTTCGGTTATCGGTTATGGTGGTTAATTTGCTCACCCCTAATAGTAACCCTAGTAAAAACGTAATGACCAAAACTCAATTGAAAGACACAATGACCAGAACCTTTAACACAATACAAATAAAACCCAGTAAAAAATGAAATTTATTACTATATTTTTGTATAGCAATATAATACTAATATTAAAGATAACAAAAAACTCGCTATTATGGTGTAGTTTTAAAAAAAAATGTCGTATGAAAAAATTATGGACATTTTAAATTGATAGGGAAATTGACATATACCTTGCATGTGAAGAGAGAATATCAGGATTCCCTTTATATCATTTCACCATTTTCTTCTCTCTCTAACTATCTCAACCTCCAAAGCTAAGATTAATGGACTATAATGCTTGTTACACTTTTTATTTATTTTGCCCCTTTGTATTTGATCCTAATTCATTAAATATGAATTATATAAATCATGGGCTCGAACTCGTTTGCTAAACGAGTTTATTTTTTAGGCTTAAACTCATTAAAGCTTAACTCGTTTTGAACTTTTATTTGAGCCAAACTTGAATAACTCACGAGTAGCTTACTTCATTTACACCCTTATTTACGTGCACTCTGATCATATTTTAGCTATCCAATATTTTGCCAAACGAAATAAGATTACTTTTAACATATACACAAATTAAATAACTTATATATTATGTATTTTATATTGAATTTAAAAACTTGTAACATTAAATGTCTTTAAAACGTCCACAATTAATTACTTTTTAATCAATCAGGGTTATAATCTATTTTAAAACGTCACAAGTAAGAGCATCCACAATAATACATTTTTTGGTGTTGTTTTTACTCATTTTTCTACATCATCCATTTTTTCTTATTGTGGACCTTGTTTTTATACCTCATTTTTTAGATATGTTTTTCTGCATAAACAACTAAAAACAACAAAATGGTGGGACCCATGTACTTTTAATATATATAATATATAGAGAGAGAATAAGTGGTGTAAATGTGTGGTTAAAAATTAAAAAGGTGGTGATGATGTGGTAATGTTTTTAAGTGTTTTTGTGTTTTCTTATTGGGTGAGTTTTTGATATTTTTGAAGGGTGAATGTTTTTCTGATGTGTCAGCTGACTGGACATGTTTTTAGGTGTTTTTAATGGGCTTTATTGTGGATGCTCTAATTACTTTGTAATCAATCAGGGTTTTCGATAAACATTTTTAAATTAAAAATAGGCATCTATTTAACTTTATTATTAAATTACAAAAGCTGGGTAATTTTTTGTATTAATTTTATTTTGAAAAAAAAAAAAAAAAACAGTCTTTCCTTTTTTTACATCAGGAAGAACTAGAGCCTTACAATTACAAAGACGACTTTGAGTAACTAGAGCCTTAGCAACATATATTAAACCCTAAATCTATGTGAGGTTAATTTAAATCATTATTATATAAACTACTACATGTTTGAACGTATTTTCAAACATACATTAATTTTTATTGAACTTTTACGATAAAAACATTTACACCTATGGAGTCTCTACTTTAGACTTGGTTCATCAAAATAATTAAAAAATAGCAATCAAGCCGAGCTCTAGCTTCAATAACTACTCACTTAAGAAATAAAGTTCAAAACGAGTCGTACATCGCAAAAAAAAATAAATAAATAAAAAACCCTCAAGATGATTGTAATTTATATATGTTTAAAATGTGATTCGATAAATATATTAGTGTTTTATCAAAAAAAATAATCAAATATTGTATTTTGTGGCATAGCCTATGTGTGATTCTAAACCAACAAATTGAAAACAAAAACATGCATCACAACCAATAGAGAGATCTATACGCAAGTAATTGCATTATTGAGTAAAAAGGAGGGATCATGAGTTTTGGACGTAACGAAAGATACAAAAGAGTGGTCACTTCCAAATTGTTTGGATGGCATCCTTTTTTTCCATATGGACTACCACCAAATACCTATGATTTGTTTGTAACGTATTAAAAGTGACGTGTTAGTTACGGGCTAAACGAACCACATCTGGTTCGTTTACATGTTTCTAGAGTCGAGCTTGTCTTATGAGTATATTTTTTGGCTCGTTTGTTATTTATTTATATTTTTTACATGTTTCTAGAGTCGACCTTGTGTCATGAGTTAATTACAATTTGCCTTCCTATGGTTTAGGGGGTTTTGTAATTTGCCTCCCGGATTCAGAGACTTTTTATACGGCCTTCCCGTGTTTTCCATTTGTAGCAGTTTGCCTCCCTGCTGTCAACGGACGTTAGTTTGATTATTAGACTTTGAGTGAAAAGACCAAACTACTCTTTTCTTCGTGCAATATGTGCCCATGTGGTCTCTTTATTATTAAACAATCGACCATCACCCACCTCCACTTAGGGGTGTGAATTTCCGACACGACCCGAAAACACGACACGAACCTAACACGAAATTCGTGGGTTTAGGTTTGGGATAAACGGGTTCGGGTCAGTTTTAGGTTGAACCCGCGAACCCGTTTAGCTAAACGGTTCGGGTTCAGGTCAACCTGGTCGAGTTGGCGAGTTGGCGGGTTGACCCGTTTAACCCTTTTATATTATATTATATTATATTTTTTACAATATATTTTATGAAATAAATTAAATTGGGTTTCTATTTTATGTCATAATTATAACTTAAAAAGAGAAATTCACATAAGATTTGACAAGGTTCCATAGATATCTGATCCTTCGGAAATAAAGTTAATGATTTGGGCAGTTGCGGGTGGTGGAGCAGCCCTTTCCGGTACCTTTTCAGGATCCTGGATCCTTGATTTCTTCCTACCAAGCAATTCTTTCAAGTGTCCCTTACTGAGGAGGTATCCTATCTCCCTTCTAAGTGCAATGCATTCGTCGGTAAGGTGGCCAAAATCTTCATGGTATGCACACCATTTAGATTTGTCCTCGAAGGTTGTTGATTTCTCATTCTTCTTTGGCCATCTTGCCTTCTCACCTAAATTCTGCAAAGCAAGCATTAGTTCACTATTATCAATAGAAAAACAGTATTCAGATATCCTAGGATATTCTTCCTCATCTTTGTATTGGTCCACTACATGGACATTTTGATTGTCAGGTTTATAGTACGACTTCAATCGGTTATTCTTATAGAAGGATCCTTGCTTCTTGTCATTATACTCATGTTTGGTAGAACCACTGAGCTTGTCTTGGATTCTTTTATCATCCTTTAATCGGATGAATCTTATGGCCCTGTTCCTATCTTCATCTAAATTTCTGCATGGGGTCTTAACAAGGTCATCATAAAAGGGTGAATCCTTTTGCGATCCCATCTTAAATGCTTCAACAGCAGTTGCAATGTCAAGATTCGGGATCTCTAAGGATTCTCTCCCAAACTTGGTAACATAATCCCTAAGGGATTCATCACGAGCTTGGGTAATTCTATGTAAATCACTAGTTAACCTCTCAAATGTTCTACTACTGGAAAATTGATTATTAAATAGGTTAACTAAATGCGAAAATGAAATTATAGAGTATGGAGGAAGACTTAGCATCCATTTTAATGTTGATCCGGTGAGTGTGGATCCAAAGCCTTTCCATAAATAGGCTTCCTTCAACCTTTCGGGAATGGGGTTTATCTCCATCCTTTCCCTGTATTGTGCCACATGCTCCCCTGGATCGGTTATACCATCATACAACTTCATGTTGGGGGTCTGAATGCGCTTAGGTATCTTTGCATTGCATATTGGAGGTGCAAAACGAGATATCCTATGACTATCATCTGGAATTTCAGGAATAGGCTTGACTACTCCTAGGACACTGGATATCATATCCTTGAGCTTTTGCAACTCTCTGGCCATAGCCTGATTGATCCCTGCATCCTGCATGAAACCATAGTTAGTATCAAAAGATGTATTATTTAATTTGTTACCTCCTGGTTGACTTGAAGTTGGTATTTCAGAAGAATATTGTTAGGGGTTAATTTTTAATACTATGGATCACATATCCTTAGATTTGGCCTGGATCACTGATCCTTAACAAATGGTGCAGGAAGTCTGAGGATCACGGATCCTTAATATTATTTACATTTACTAACAATTGTATCCTTTGTTTAAAACTTGTATTCGCATGAATATAACGAATTGGACTTGGTCTATGCTGATATATCGGGGAATATGCTCTCATTTCGCACGTGCATTAAGGAGTGTAGCCGTTATGGAGAACATGGGGATACTTGCACCATTTTCGCTTTGTTTGTTATCTTGTTGTTTCTAATTTTAAAAGGAGATAACGAGCTCATTTGAAAGATATCATATCACAGCGGAACACAAGCTTTCATACGAACACTTACATACTTTCTCGCAAATAACACACACTAGTCATTATTGTATTGAGCTCATTATCTTTCGAAGCTGTACTTGGATCACTACTTATTTCTTTATACATTTGGCGATCGGTAGTTTCCATCACCCGAGATTTTTTGTGCCGGAGATCTATCAAGGATCAAGGGCTTTATCCTCGTATAAATATCAGTGTTCATTGTCATTTTTTGCTTTATACTTTGATCACACAATTATTCATACACATTAGCACTCTACCTCACAATAAAAATTTGGTTACATTATCCTTAAACTGATTTTTGACGAAAACATATATCTTGGATAAGACATGTTTGTTGTTATAGTAGGGCCTGAGGAAACAATGATCTGCATAGGGATGAAATGCCCTTCATGGATTTCAAAGCTTCTCAGTGGTTGTCTCCCTGAGGATCCTTGATCCTGAAAGACATTTTATTCAGGATAAGTCTGTATTGAAGGTCTGGATGAATAATCCATGGATCCTTGAACTCGAGCTGAGGATCCTTGTTGATTGAAGTAGGATCCTTGAGGCTGGAACATCTCCATGTATCCTTCTGAGTGGGGGAAGGATCCCTGATGTTGAGTCATCGCCAATGATCCTTGCTGGTGAATAAAGGATCCTTGAGATTGAGTCATCGCAAGTGATCCCTACTGATTAATGGAGGATCCTTGAGGCTGTATGATGGATCCTCTAGATTGTCGTGCTATTGTTGCTGGAGTGATAAAGTCCAACACCCTAGGCACCAATGGAGACTGATCCTCTACTGGCCTCTTTTGCTTCTTGATGTCATCAATTTCGCAAAGGATCCTTTGATTGGTTTTGTCTTGCTGCTCCATATAACTTTTGATCTGCGAAAACAAAACAGAAATATCACTGTTAGTATTGGTAGAAGATGAAGTAGTATAAGTTTTAGATTCTTGGAAGATAGACGATGTCTTCTTCTGAGCATTTTCAACATTTTTCTAGAATGGTTGGGGAATAGGACGTAACGACATAACAGTTTGAGATGAGGCAGACTTCCCTTGAAAGGCCATGAAGTTGATGAGAATGAACAGAATGAACAAAAATCTTTAGAATCGAAGCACCACTTGCCCCATGGTGGGCGCCAAATTGTGTTGGGATTGAACCCTACAAAGGAACAGTTGATAAAGCCAAAGCTGGATCAGATTAGGGGATTCACAATAAGCAGTTGTTTGCATAAGATCTTTCCCCTTGAATGTGGCCTAACATCTGATGACCTCTAAGTACTGCCCTTCTACAACAACTGCCGATCTACAACAACTACTGGTCCTTTAAAGAATGTTGAAGACTAAGCACTGTTGCTCAACCTACTAATATGGATCAAGTACTACTGAAGACACAAAGCACTACTGGAGCTATAACAGTGGAAGGAGAAGCAGTAGTTTAGTTTGTATTTTGTATTATACTTGTAATCAGTGGTTTGTAAGCAGTAGATGTAATAGTCAGTGGTTAGAGGTTGTTTGGAGGTTAGATGTCACTTTCATGGTGACGTCAGCGAAAAGATGCTCAGTGGTTTGTTCGGTACTATAATAGAACGAACCCTGTACTGTTCTATTAGCTCTCTTCATCACCAAGTCATTCTGTACGAACAATCACTGTGAGCTTAGGCTGAGGGGGAGATTGTATGCATGCATGCATTGTAGTTGAAGATTGTAATAAATATAATCATTTGATTTCAATATAAACATGTTTGCTGAAAACAATTATCTCATTGATTGTGTGTTGAAAGTTTGTTCCATTTAATTCCGCTGCACTTAAACTCTATTTCATTTCATTATTATCAAATGAGCACAATCATAAGAAACTCAGATCCTCACAATTGGTATCAGAGCTCGGACAGTCAAACTTGATCTAACAATCATTTTGACGTAAAAGTTCAGCTCAAAATCGTTGATACTTTTAATTGTTCGTTTTTTTGTTGTAAAACAGAGTAAGGTATAATCACGTACAGAGTTGATTATTCAGTGCCTGAAAAACAACCAGAATGACGTCACAATCACAGGATAACAATAATAACATTGGTTCACTCTTCAAACCACCTATGTTGAAAAGATCTGAGTACAACATCTGGGAGCAAAGGATGGGTCACATCCTAGCTCAACAGAATAACGGATGTTGGAGGTCAGTTGTCTTTGGACCACATGTTCCATTGGTGCCGAGTGCTGAGGATCTAAAGGTTATGGTTCCTAAGAAAATTGAGAACTATACTAAACAGGATTTTCAGAAAATTGAACTAGATGCCAAGGCATTTAGCTTCGTTGCATCTGTACTACCAAATGAAATCTATGCTGGGTTGTTACACTGTAACAGTGCCAAGGAATTGTGGGATGCACTTAAGGAACAGTTTGGGGGACTAAAGAAGTACTTGAAAATAACTGGGAAATTTTGAATCAACAGTATGAAACCTTTTGTCACATTAAGGGTGAATCATTAACACAACAGTTTGAGTGATTTAGTTGTCTCATAAGTGAACTGAAACTTGTTAATGTTGAATTTGCTAATGCAACACAAAATAGTAGGTTTCTTAGGTCACTTCCTGATAAATGGGACACAAATGCTTTTGTAACCAGGAATTCAGTTAGGTTCAAAGATCTGACCCTAACCCAGCTTCATGGTAGACTCCTGACCTATGAAAGGTAGTTGAACCAGAAAAAGAAGTTACAAGAGTCTAGGAAGGTTGCAGATGACTATTCATTTGGAAACACATCTCTTTTGGGTCAGGAAGAATCTGGCAGTAGTAAGGATCAGAGTTATGATCATTACATTGACATAACAGCTGGTGGAAATTTTAACTCTGATTCTCGCTCATCCAATTATGCTTTCACATCAAATGGAGAAAGCCAGAATTCTGATAATCTATGCTTTGAACTAAATGATCTCCAGCATTTTGATCCAACTGATCTGGAAGATATGGATATTTTGCACCAACTTGCATTGCTGAGTGTTAGAACCAGCAAGTTTTATAAAAGGACAGGGAGAAAATTTCTAGGGTTACATGGGAACTTGAAAGTAGGGTTGGATAAATCAAAGATAAAATGCTACAAGTGTAATAGGTTAGGTCATTTTGCTAGAGAGTGTAGGAGTCAAAACAGTGGACCAATCATCACACATCCTAGCTCTAACCCTAGACCACAAAATAACCAAACCACTGTGCATTATTCCCAATATGCCCCTGCTACCCATGTAAACACTACTCGTTATGTACACCCTACAACCCCTGTTCCTGTGCACTATGTCCAAACCACTGTTCCTCAGATACAGCATGTCCAAGCCCCAATTCCTCAGGTTCAGGTACAACAAGCTGCACCTCAAACAGCTGTTCAAGCAGATCAGCAAAGCTTTTTCACACAAGGCTTTGTTGATTGGAGTAGCTTGCCTGAGGAAGTAGGAGATGAAAACTTTGCTCTTTATGCTAATGATGCTATTTCTAGTGATGAATTCCGTTTTGTAGCATTTGAGTCAATTCCTGAAGGGCTGGAAACTGAAGAAGGAACATACAGTGCTGAAACAGTGGATGAAATTGCTGAAGCAGTGGTTACTGCTGTTGCTAATGAAATACTGTTGGGAGAAAATTCAGAACCCCTGTTGGAACCACTGTCTGATCCCTGGTCTGAAGAAGAAGAGAAGAAGAAATAAGGTGAAAAAGAAGAGAAAGTGCCAGATGAAAAAGAACATGTCTATGATTATGCCATGATGGCTGCATCTAAGGTATCACCTCAGGTTCTTAAAAACCTTTGTTCAGACAAATGCATCATAGCATTTACAAACATCAAATAGGTGAATGAAAACCTTAGAGATAGAGTGTTAAATGGTGAAGTACAATTTGAACAATCTTTAAAGAATTGAAAAACAAATTGTTAGAAAAAGAAAATGAGATTTGCAGCCTTAAACAAGAGCATAGCATAACCAAGGACCAACCTTAGACTATGATAGAAAAATATCAGTTCTGTAAAAAGGAGTTGGAATCCACCCAAATCACATGTGAAAAATAGGTGGAATCCTGCAAAGGTTATGAAGTTATGCTTGAAAAACATATCAAAAGCAATGTAAAATTTGGTGTAGGTTTTAGAAAACATGATCAAATTGAAAACATTGCTGCAAATGAATCTGTTCAAACCTCTGTTGAAATCATTCCCACCAACAAGGATGGCCAAGAAGTTCAAATAATTGATAAACTTGGTAACAAAATCACTTTGGAAAGATCTTTGGGGCCCTCAACTTTTAAGGAGATTGAGAAATATGAATTTAAACCCACATGATCTGATGAGTGTGACATCCTTGAAAATTTTAAACCCATGGATTTCACCACTGTGGATGGTGTCAAAGCTCCAAAGGCCAAGGTCATTCCTCTTAAGGATATCCCAACAGTAGTTCAAAACTCTGTTGCAAAGGAGTCTAAAAAGAAGAAGAAAAGAGAAAAGATTAAAAACTTGTTCTGTGACTTTTGTGAAAAGAAAAATCATTTGAACAAAGATTGGATGTAGAGCCCTACTCGAAGAATTCAAAACTCATGGAGGGGTTGATATATATTTTGGGAATAATAGTAAAGGGAAGGTGATGGGTTCTGGTATAGTACAGTCTGGAAATGTTAAGTTTGAAAATGTCAATCTGATAGACAATCTAAAATTCAACCTCCATAGTGTCTCACAAATGAGTGATAAGGGCTATGGCTCATTCTTCACTAAGGAATGTTGTAGGATTGTTGGGCCAGAAATGGTCAAAAAGATTGAAGAAATAATAAAAAATGGAAAAACCCAACTTGTTGCTCAAAGGAGTGGCAATGTTTATGTAGTTGATTTGTCAAAAGAGAACCCCAGGACTGATGCCTGTCTGTTCTCAGCTGCCTCTAACAAATAGACAGAACTTTGGCACAGGAGATTGGGGCACACAAATCTCAAGACAATCACTGCTTTGTCAAAACAGGGTTTAGTAAGAGGTCTTCCTCAAAAACTGTTCACTTGTCCTGAGCATTGTGTTTCTTGCTTAAAAGGAAAACAACATAAAAGCTCATTTAAGTTCATTGAAGAGTCCAAAACAACCAAGTGCTTGCAAATGCTGCACATGGATCTGTTTGGCCCAATAAAGGTCATGAGTTTTAAAAAGAAAAGATATTGTTTGGTAATTGTAGATGACTTTTCTAGGTTTACATGGACTTATTTCGTACATTCCAAATATGAGACTGCAGGCATTCTGCAAGACTTTGTCAAACAGGTTGAAAAGCAGTTTGAATTGCCAATAAAAGTCTTCAGGAGTGACAACGACACAGAATTCAGAAATAGGGAGTTGGATGAGTTTTGTGTGTCAAAAGGAATTGTAAGGCAATACAGCATTCCAAGGACACCAGAGCAAAATGGGGTTGTTGAGAGAAAGAATAGGACACTGATTGAGGCTGCCTGAACCATGCTTGCTGATTCAGGTTTGCCATGAACTTTCTGGGCAAAAGTAGTAAACACTACTTGCTATGTCCAAAACAGAGTTTTAATCAACCCCAGGCATCAAAAGTCTGCCTATGAAATTTTGTATAAAATCAAACCACTAATCTCATACTTTAAAGTATTTGGCTGCCCATGCTTTATTTTTAAACTTAAAAGACTCAATTTCAAAATTTGCAGCCAAAGTAGACAGTGGAAATCATTTGGGATACTCAACCACTGCTAAGCCTACAAACTGTTTAACTCTAGGACTAAGACAGTGGAAGAGACTTTGAATGTAAAGCTCAATGAACTTTCTTCAATGAAAATCCCTGCAAACCCTGCAGAGTTATGTGATCTTGATAAATTTACTTTTGAAAATGTTTCTGTCAAGACTAACAGTGCAGGTCCATCTCAAAATCCTCCATCAGACAATGGGTATGAAGTGATCATTCCACAACAAAACTTCAATTCCATTGCTAGAGCAGCAGATGTTCAAAACAGCTGTCAAAGCACAACCACTGCTACCTCAACAGTTGTTGACCAAAGTAGTCCTTTAACCCTTGCTTCCACATCATCAAACATTGTTGATAAAAGTCCTCAAACAGTGGACAAAAGTCAACATGTTTCCACACCAATTCCACCCATTCCTCCACCTCCATTTCAAGACACTGTTGGACCATCAAAGTCACCAACAGTTGTTAGCTCAGATGATTCACATCTGCAACCCTCACCCTTAAATGTCATTGCTCCATACAAAGGAGATCTAATCATCTTGAAGTCTCATCCACCAGACCAAATCATTGGCAACATTAGTGAAGGGGTGCTCACAAGAAGTCAATCCCAAAACATCTGTCTTTTTGCTGGTTTTCTGTCACTCCATCAACCTGTCAAGTACCAAGAGGCACTAAAAGACAACAGTTGGGTAGAAGCCATGCAAGAGGAGCTCCAACAGTTTAGAAGACAACAAGTATGGAAGCTTGTTCCACTGCCAGAGGGTGTGAGTCCTATTGGCACAAAGTGGGTCTTCAAAAACAAAACTGATGAAAGGGGCATTGATGTCAAGAACAAAGCAAGGCTAGTGGTTCAAGGTTTTAGACTATTGCCCCTATAGCAAGATTGGAAGCTATCAGACTGTTCTTGGCCTTTGTTGTCAACCACAACATAAAGGTGTTTCAAATGGATATCAAATGTGCATTCCTCTATGGTAAGATTCAAGAAGAGGTATATGTTTGTCAACCTCCTGGTTTTGAGGATCCATTTAATCCAAATCATGTCTACAAGCTAAATAAAGCTTTGTATGGCTTGAAACAAGCACCTAGAGCCTGGTATGAAACTCTTTCCACCTTTCTTCTCTCTATTGGTTTCACAAGAGGTAAAATTGATAAAACACTGTTTTTAAAATGGAGAGGGAAAGAATTAATGATTGTCCAGATTTATGTGGATGACATCATTTTTGGAAGTACATGTTCTAAAATGTGTGAAGAGTTCAGACAACTCATGGCAGCTGAGTTTGAGATGAGTGCAATGGGTGAACTACAGTGTTTCCTTGGTCTCCAAGTGAAACAACTGCAAAATGGTATATTCATTCATCAGAGCAAATATGCTAAAGAACTTTTAAACAAATTTGAGATGAATGATTGTAAACCATGTAGTACACCCATGGCAACCACCAAGCTAGTCATGACTGATGAGAAAGATGATTTGGTGGATCAAACACTATATAGAAGCATGATTGGGTCTTTATTGTACGAACTGCATCTAGGCCAGACATCATGTATCAACATGTGTTTGTGCAAGATCCTAATCAGCCCCTAGAAAGTCTAACCTAATAGCTGTGAAAAGTGTGACAACCCGAATCTCTAAGGTTAGCGTTATTAAAACTCCACAATCTTTGGCGCTGGATTACACGTGTACATCACTAGATATTTATGTGTGCATATTAACTGCACATGAAGTCGTTAAACGTGTTACATGTATTA
The DNA here is from genome assembly GCF_002127325.2 of Helianthus annuus. Taxonomy (NCBI): domain Eukaryota; kingdom Viridiplantae; phylum Streptophyta; class Magnoliopsida; order Asterales; family Asteraceae; genus Helianthus; species Helianthus annuus. Next base: position 51,655,420 of record NC_035434.2, on the reverse strand, counting down.
AACATGTTATGTGTATTAATCGTGTTATACATGTGTTGAATTACTTATATCGCATTGGCGTATTTGTACGTACGTGGAAGAGTAAATAATGTAGTGTCGTCTAGTCTCTCGCTTGGGCCGAACAAGAATCTAGTATACACTTGGGCCGCGACACACTTCTTTCGGACCGCACTTCTTTTCGGGCCGCGATGCATCACTTTGAACCTCCAGCTTATTCTTTGAACCCATCGGCCCACACTTGTTGATTAAGCCCAAACCCATTTTGGGTTTCGTATACAAGAGATATAGGAGGGGGCACGTAAACGGTGATTTGGAAGTTGAACAAACCCTAGCACACCCTCACTTCTCTTACGGATTGATGGTAACCCAGCTTTCATCGGAACTCTCATCCTTGTGAGTATCATCTCTCTTTCTCATGCTAGTAATCGGTAAGTAGGTTAATCGTTTTGTGTGATTTTATGTGATTGATTGGGATATAAGTTGAGAATATATATATGTGTGCTTGATATCGATGTGTGTGTGCATGAAATCAATATGTGGTTCATGATCAATGTTGATATGACAGTAGTGGTATTGGTCCAATAGGTTTGAGGGCACATGGCTTAACAAAGCTAATGATCTTGAATAATCATAGGGGCGGCTCATGTGGTGATTTAATCAAATTATAATGTCTGATGTGCATGTGGAGCAATAGCCAAGATTGTCGGCCATCAAATAAAAGGTCCAATCATATATAGAGGGGTCATTAAGATATCTAAATATTGTTGTCAACATGTGCGACGATGATGATTTGATGAATATATGAATTAGAAATTGTAATTAATGGACAGGCAATGAACGAATATAATTGGGCCAATCAATGTATTGAATTAACACATAACATCTAGACCTGACAACCATGTGCGTGAGTTTATGAAAGTCATCTTGTGGTCTAATCATTATGTAGTGGATTGTGAGTTCATAATCACTTGAAGGCTTTGGTAGTGGAGTGTATCCATACATGATTGGGCCGCCCAATTGAGTCTCGCATTAGGGGCCCGCCCAATTGGGAATAGAGAATGATGAGAAACTGATACATATTTGTGCGATTTTATTTTGATTCCGATTGATTGCTCTCGGCTATGTGCTAAATACGATTGTTTATGCATGATTAGGATGGTTACGCTCTAGATTATATTATGTTAGGATTATAGCAATAATCATTATGTATAGATTCATTCAAAGTGATCGATGTGGTTATTTGGATAAGAAGAATGGCATGATTAAACAATGGTTGTGTTGATGTAATTAGGTAACTACTGTTGATGATGATGACTTATGCTATTGAATTGCTAGCAATCTCAATGTTGTTTTAGGACTCATGTTGGTCGATGAAGTTAGTGTAATTATATATGATGATTTGATAAGAATTGTTACTGTACATGATTGCTAGGACTTGTTAAGGTATGATGATTTGTTAGCTTGGTTATGAATAATGGGTTAGGTTGAACTTTACTAAAAATGGGCCGCCTAACTAAATCAGATTGAGTAAACAGTGGGTGCGGGCCGGAGTGTTGTGGGTCGCCGCACATCTGATGCAGGCCAAACGTCAGGGGTATTTTGGTTGGGCCGCACCGAGCCTAAGTTGAATATTAATCTGCGAATTATTAACCTGATTAATTGGCAGGTTCTTGTGTTGTGGAGTTAAGTGCTAAATGTCATGTAAATATAAAACTATGAGATGGATCCCTTTATGAACCGAGTTCATGCTAAGTGATTATTTGGTGACACTGGGTTGATAGGTTAACTATTATGACATGATTTACACGTGTGTGCTATATGTAATTTGATGGTACATTATGTGAATAAGGGATGCATCAACTGTTTGTACGTGTAATGTGTGGATTATGTGCACCCGAAACTGATAGTGTTGGTAATCATGGTAGGACGTGTGAAATCAATTGGTAAACAAGTAACTAATCATACCGAGCAAAACCAAGGTGAGTTCATTACTTTTGAGCATGTGTCCCTATGGTTGGGACAGTCAGTGGGAATCCCGGGGAGGGATAAATCTTTTGGGTAAAACTGGGATGTTGGATAATATTCCCACTCTCTATCTCTTAAGTCCCATCTTTTGCTATCGTGGGTGGTAGCGGGGTATTAGTTGGTAGCGCTACTTTGGTTTGGCACCCTCACGTCGTACCGGGGAGGACGATTGTGAACTAATGACCCAGTCAGGCCCAGTGCTTTGATAGGAGCACTGGGGAACGGGCAAAACATACATCAGGAGCCGTCTTGTTCGGTATCGAGATATTATCAACATTACTTTTGTTGGTGCATAATGTCTAAAGCCTGCGTCTTAGTCTTAGTTGATCATTGTATACGGTCTAGATGTGTTAATTATGTATTGTATAGGGGTTAAATATGTAATTTTGGGTTTGTCATGTAAAGGTTTCGCTTATATGGACATGTCCATAAAAGCGAAACTAATTGTTTGAGGTTTCGCTTTTATGTCATGTTCATATGAGCGGAACTACCTCCTCTATATATACCCAAGTTGTTTTCTCATTTTGTACGTTCATGTCTCCCGTGTATTTTCAGAAGATTGAATGAGAAAACTGTTTTAAAGTGAATTCCATCTGTTTCTACTTATTTCTGCTTTGATTCATGCCGATTTTGTATTCCCGCTGCATTTTCGGTAGTTGCTAGCTCGAATTGACTCAACTGACTGTCAAATACGGTCCTACAACTTTCGGAATTGTAAATTCAATGGATTAACTAAACACTTGGTAACCAAAGTTTTCGTAAAACTATGAACTCACCAGCGTTGTCTGATACATTTGTTGCATGCTCGCAGGTCGTTAGACTACTTGGATTTGGAACTTGCTGTCTGAAGTAGCTGGAGTGGTCATGTGTCGAGCTGATTGGATACGCATGATGTGATTGCTGGTATTACATACTTGCTTTGAAACATTTAAACTTGATTTACTTATTGCTTCCGCTGAACTTGTTGGATTTCATTAAAATCATTATTGATACATTTCATTAATAATTGGCAATTTCATCTTTAAACTTGTTATGAGTTCAACATGATTAGTGGCTCGTTATTGGTTCGTCACACGCCTATTGGGGTTTCCATGGGTGGTATTTTGGGGGTGTGACAGTTTGGTATCAGAGCCACTGGTTATAGTGAACTTGGTTTTAAAACGTTTTTATAAAACCAGACTATAACCGAACAGATCCGAAATCGACCATGACACTCAGCTCCAGACTGCAAGGTTCGTTTCTCGTTTACTATTGCATAGTATATCTAGCGTACACTTATGTATGACATTACACGTGAATACACACTTAGCATTGCAGTATGAACTTCTATGTTACCAACCCATGTTACGTGTTTTAAAAAGTGTGACTCTTCTTGAACTTTCATGATCTATGTTGTGGTGTCATCTGTCTTATTGCTCAAATTCGGAGAACCTTTTAGCGCGAGTTAAGAGGCACTGAGATAAGCATGCAAATTGCCTTATTATTATGGGTGCACACATAATAATAATGTGGGGTGCATGTGAGTCCCAGTGAGGCTTAACGAGTGTGAGAGGGGTTCCGCTCTGTTAAGTGATGTTATGTTAGAACTCAGCAGTCTATAGGAGTCATAGCAGTGATTGTCTCCTACTCGAACATGATCTTTCACCCCCTTTCTGAATCCTTACAAATCTCGATGCTATCGAGTATCACCTGATCACACATCTGAACGCCTAGCGAACTGTGTAGAATGTTAGGTGCTAGTACGAACGTCCCTGAGTTGGATGTTGCAGCGTCAATGATTGGTCTATCCTTTCTCACCCCTCTTTGTTGCTGGAACTCAATGTACCGACGCCTTAGAACCCGAAGTGCGATCACTTCAGCAACATTCTGGAAACATACTGTGTATTACTCAATCAACTTACTAGATCGATGGACAAGAAGATGAGCGTAGTACTTTACCGACCTCAGTATTTGGACGACCCTGATTACCGACAACTAACACCAGCGAATTGACTTCAACTGAATCCTTAAACCCTAGACAACAACTTATGAGAGTCAACTCTCACGAATCAATCAGGACATAAACGAAGACAATCGGCCAGGGTGTATAATGTGTAACTGCCAGCACAATAAGTAGCGCCTTAGGACGTGACACGGAATGTGAAAAGGTGGACCCTGTTGGCGAAAGGCCGCAGGACTCCGTTTCGAGCATTGACACTAGAAGCAACAGTCACGATGACATCAAGGTACTCGCAAATCATGACTTTCGGTATGGAAAATGATGGTGGCTTCAACAAGGAATGGCCGATGTTAAGGCAAGGAGCCAACAACCCAGGGAACAATGAACGTCTTGGGAGCTCTAGTAGCAGTAGCAACAACACTGGATGTGGTACTCGTGGAAGGGCATTTAGGATGGGCGTGGACGACGCCCGGATTATAACAACATGGTGGCCTACACGTTCATGGTAACTAATCACTTTGTCACTGTTCTGCTTACCCCTGATGCTTCTTGAAACCGAACTTGTTGTGGAGTCGGCTGATGCAAGTCAATTGAAGCCTTATATGTTCGCTGGGATGCAAACTCAACCTTGGTGGACAGGTGTTTGACATCGACCTTCCATCTACTACCCCTGATGATTACAATGCAGTAGTTAGTGTGGATTGGTTATTCAGAAATCGCGCAGACATACCTTGAGAGGAGAAAATTATGTGTGGAGAATTGTTATTTGTTCTAAAGCAACAGAGTGGTGCAAAGGTTAGCGCCATATCAACTATGAAGGCCCAGAAGTGTCTACGGAGGGATCACCCCGCTACGTTAGCAACCGTTACTGATGTTGAGGCTAAGGAAAAGAAGATCGAGGATCCACCAATTGTTCGTGACTCCTCTCAGTGTGCTATCCGAGGAGCTTTCAGGTTTACTTCCACAACTATTAGACATAATTTCAGTTTGATCTCAGGCCAGAGGCAGCCCTGATTACTCGTACTCTTACCGTCTTGCACCAGGAGGGTTGCAAGAACTGCCTAATCAACTTCAGGAACTGGCGGACATGAGTTCTATCGGACCTAGCTTTTCGCTTTGGGGAGCCCCAGCGGTATTCATGGAGATAAGCCTTTTTCGTATGCATGCTAATTATCGAGAACCCAACAAAGTGGTGGTCAAGAACCATTTTCCCCGACCATGTATTGACAAACTGTCGACCGGTTGTGAGAGTCAAGCTCCCATTCGGGGATTGGCTATCGAACGAACTATCATCAGGAGGAAGTCCAAGGGGAGAATGCCCTTAGAACGGCATATTGGACGCAATACGGCCATTGCAACTTTGTACACCATGATCATTGAGATAATCAACACATCAGCAGCTTATTGGACCACAAGAATCGATCGTGTTTATTGAGGACATTTTGGGCCATTTTCAGGAGGAAGGAACAACATGGGTGGCGTATGTATCTTATCTTAGAGCTCCTGAGGGAGGAGCCACTCCACGCGGAGTCCTGTTAAAGGTAACTTCTGGATTTGAGAGGAACAATTTGTGGTTATATAAACAACGAAGTGGGAATACACGTGGACCTCGCTAAGATCCATTTTGTTAGAAACTAATCGACACCAAATGTCCCTTCGAGGATACAGCGATTCCTTGGTTTCGCTAGATACTATCGCAGGTTCATCACGGGGTTTTCGAAGATCGCACCGCTTAAATCTCTTTAGCACAGTCGGGTGCTGTGTTTGTGGGAGACGGAACAAGAGGATGTCTTTTCAGCTTTCGAGACCCAACTCTGCAATGCCCTGAGCATCGTCTCTACCTGAGGGTGCATGGGGAAGAGAGTGACCCATGCGGGGCATGGGGAAGCAACCTTTGGCAGGACGGACGATATTTGCTACTTCATGAAACGAATATGGACCTCACTATACAGCAACCTTAGGGAACTGGTGCAGGCGAAGCACACGGGCCTCGATATCCCATTCATCTGAGTTTTGATAGGATGTATTAAAACCTGAAGACCATGTACGGATGACCGGGCCGGAAGGCCCACATAGCAATGCGTGAGAACGATGTTTGACTTGTGGGAAAGTCAAGGTGAGATAATAGCAACCAGAAACACACATATGGAAATGAGAACAGACCGCCATGGGTTTTATCACTGGTCTACTTACGACTCGAAACGAAAACATTATCACCTGGATGATTGTTGATGGACTCAAGTTACCACAAGCTTGTGAACATTCCTCTAAGAGAGGCGGCGTTTCGGGCACGAGGTGCCAACTCCTATCATCTCTGATTTTGATCTATACCTGATTTATGGCAGGCCTTACACAACACCCTTGGCTCACATCTAGACACGAGCATTACATATCACTGTAGGACAAGCGGTCAGAGTAAATGAACCACCCTAACGCTGGAAGACATGCTGCGAGCATGTGTGTGACGGACTTAGTAAAAATTGGAAGGACACCTGCCTTTGGTTGAGATATACGGCAACAATAACACTAATTCTCTTGTTGGAGTGAGATGGTTGACAACCTAACCACTAGCCTAGGGTTGGTACTCGAAACCCTTGGGAAGGTTGTTTGGATCGGGAGTCGATTGGCGGCAACGCGTGACCGTCAAGAAAGCTGATAAACTTGGGAAACGCTGGAAGATCACTGTAGGCGATCGCATCGTGTTGGAAGTCTCACCTTGGGAGGGTGTGGAATGCTTGGGAAGTATGACGAGCTTAACTGACATCACGATGGACCATTTAATAGTCTAGAAAGAATCGGTAGCGTAACCTACAAACTCGAGTTATCCGACGAATCGGGTAATGTACGTGAAGTCATTCATGTTTCAATCTAAGGCAATGGTTGTCTGATGAAACACGTACGATACCTTTACTGGAGGAATTTATCGAACACATGGACCAGGAAGTCAAGGTGCGTAAACATAGTCGTATCCCAATTGTGAGAGTTCGTTGGAACCCAAGGCGTGGACCAGAGTTCACGTAGGAACGCGAAGATCAGATGAAGCTCAAGTATCCTCAACTTTTTATTTCCTTTCGGCCAATCTATTCTGGTAAAGCGGGTGAATTTCGGGACGAAATTCCTCTTCAAGTTGGGGATGGTGTGGCACCTGAGGAGAATCCGCAACAATCTTGAGGATCCATTTAATCCAAATCATGTCTACCAGCTAAATAAAGCTTTGTATGGCTTGAAACAAGCACCTAGAGCCTGGTATGAAACTCTTTCCACTTTTCTTCTCTCTATTGGTTTCACAAGAGGTAAAATTGATAAAACACTGTTTTTAAAATGGAGAGGGAAAGAATTGACGATTGTCCAGATTTATGTGGATGACATCATTTTTGGAAGTACATGTTCTAAAATGTGTGAAGAGTTCAGACAACTCATGGCAGCTGAGTTTGAGATGAGTGCAATGGGTGAACTACAGTGTTTCCTTGGTCTCCAAGTGAAACAACTGCAAAATGGTATATTCATTCATCAAAGCAAATATGCTAAAGAACTTTTAAACAAATTTGAGATGAATGATTGTAAACCATGTAGTACTCCCATGGCAACCACCAAGCTAGTCATGACTGATGAGAAAGATGATTTGGTGGATCAAACACTATATAGAAGCATGATTGGGTCTTTATTGTACCAACTGCATCTAGGCCAGACATCATGTTTCAACATGTGTTTGTGCAAGATCCCAATCAGCCCCTAGAAAGTCTAACCTAATAGTTGTGAAAAGTGTGACAACCCGAATCTCTAAGGTTAGCGTTATTTAAACTCCACAATCTTTGGCGCTGGATTACACGTGTACATCACTAGATATTTATGTGTGCATATTAACTGCACATGAAGTCGTTAAACGTGTTACATGTATTAAACGTGTTATGTGTATTAATCGTGTTATACATGTGTTGAATTACTTATGTCGCATTGGCGTATTTGTACGTACGTGGAAGAGTAAATAATGTAGTGTCGTCTAGTCTCTCGCTTGGGCCGAACTAGAATCTAGTATACACTTGGGCCGCGACACACTTTTTTCGGACCGCACTTCTTTTCGGGCCGCGATGCATGTATTAGATCACACTTTGAACCTCCAGCTTATTCTTTGAACCCATCGGCCCACACTTGTTGATTAAGCCCAAACCCATTTTGGGTTTCGTATAAAAGAGAGATAGGAGGGGGCACGTAAACGGTGATTTGGAAGTTGAACAAACCCTAGGACACCCTCACTTCTCTTACGGATTGATGGTAACCCAGCTTTCATCGGAACTCTCATCCTTGTGAAGTATCATCTCTCTTTCTCATGCTAGTAATCGGTAAGTAGGTTTATCGTTTTGTGTGATTTTATGTGATTGATTGGGATATAAGTTGAGAATATATATATGTGAGCTTGATATTGATGTGTGTGTGCATGAAATCAATATGTGGTTCATGATCAATGTTGATATGACAGTAGTGGTATTGGTCCAATAGGTTTGAGGGCACATGGCTTAACAAAGCTAATGATCTTGACTAATCATAGGGGCGGCTCATGTGGTGATTTAATCAAATTATAATGTCTGATGTGCATGTGGAGCAATAGTCAAGATTGTCGGCCATCAAATAAAAGGTCCAATCATATATAGAGGGGTCATTAAGATATCTAAATATTGTTGTCAACATGTGCGACGATGATGATTTGATGGATATATGAATTAGAAATTGTAATTAATGGACAGGCAATGAACGAATATGATTGGGCCAATCAATATATTGAATTAACACATAACATCTAGACCTGACAACCATGTGCGTGAGTTTATGAAAGTCATCTTGTGGTCTAATCATTATATAGTGGATTGTGAGTTCATAATCACGTGAAGGCTTTGGTAGTGGAGTGTATCCATACATGATTGGGCCACCCAATTGAGTCTCACATTAGGGGGCCGCCCAATTGGGAATAGAGAATGATGAGAAACTGATACATATTTGTGCGATTATATTTTAATTCCGACTGATTGCTCTCGGCTATGTGCTAAATATGATTGTTTATGCATGATTAGGATGGTTACGCTCTAGATTATATTATGTTAGGATTATAGCAATAATCATTCTGTGTAGTTTCATTCAAAGTGATCAATGTGGTTGTTTGGATAAGAAGAATGGCATGATTAAACTACTGTTGATGATGATGACTTATGCTATTGAATTGCTAGCAATCTGATTGTTGTTTTAGGACTCATGTTGGTCGATGAAGTTAGTGTGATTATATATGATGATTTGATAAGAATTGTTACTATACATGATTGCTAGGACTTATTAAGGTATGATGATTTGTTAGCTTGGTTATGAATATTGGGTTGGGTTGAACTTTACTAAAAATGGGCCGCCTAACTAAATCGGATTGAGTAAACAGTGGGTGCGGGCCGGAGTGCTGTGGGCCGCCGCACATCTGATGCGGGCCGGGCGTCAGGGGTATTTTGGTTGGGCCGCACCGAGCCTAAGTGGAATATTAATCTGCGTATTATTAACCTGATTAATTGGCATGTTCTTGTGTTGTGGAGTTAAGTGCTAAATGTCTTGTAAATATAAAACTATGAGATGGATCCCCTTATGAACCGAGTTCATGCTAAGTGATTATTTGGTGACACTGGGTTGATAGGTTAACTATTATGACATGATTTACACGTGTGTGCTATATGTAATTTGATGGTACATTATGTGAATAAGGGATGCATCAACTATTTGTACGTGTAATGTGTGGATTATGTGCACCCGAAATTGATAGTGTTGGTAATCATGGTAAGACGTGTGAAATCAGTTGGTAAACAAGTAACTAATCTTACCGAGCAAAACCAAGGTGAGTTCATTACTTTTGAGCAAGCGTCCCGGTGGTTGGGACAGTCAGTGGGAATCCCGGGGACGGATAAATCTTTTGGGTAAAACTGGGATGTTGGATAATATTCTCACTCTCTATTTCTTAAGTCCCATCTTTTGCTATCGTGGGTGGTAGCGGGGTATTAGTTGGTAGCGCTACTTAGGTTTGGCACCCTCACGCCGTACCGGGGAGGACGGTTGTGAACTAATGACCCAGTCGGGCCCAGTGCTTTGATAGCAGCACTGGGGAACGGGCAAAACATGTTCAGTATCGAGATATTATCAACATTACTTTCGGAATTGTAAATTCAATGGATTAACTAAACACTTGATAACCAAAGTTTTCGTAAAACTATAAACTCACCAGCGTTGTCTGATACACTTGTTGCATGCTCGCAGGTCGTTAGACTACTTGGATTTGGAACTTGCTGTCTGAAGTAGCTGGAGTGGTCATGTGTCGAGCTGATTGGATACGCATGATGTGATTGGTGATATTACATACTTGCTTTGAAACATTTAAACTTGATTTACTTATTGCTTCCGCTGAACTTTTTAGATTTCATTAAAATCATTATTGATACATTTCATTAATAATTGGCAATTTCATCTTTAAACTTGTTATGAGTTCAACATGATTAGTGGCTCGTTATTGGTTTATCACACGCCTATTGGGGTTTCCATGGGTGGTATTTTCGGGGTGTGACAAAAAGGATACTCAGATACATAAAAAGTGTTCCCACACTTGGTATCTGGTACCCTGCTAATGGGAATATTAAGCATTCAGGTTTCACAGACAATGACTTTGCTCGGTGTAATACAACAATGAAGTCCACATCAGGAGGGTGCCAATTTCTAGGTGATTGCTTAGTATCTTGGCAAAGCAAAAAGCAAGCAGCTGTTTCAACATCCACTACTGAAGCAGAGTATATAGCTGCTGCAAGCTGTACAACCCAACTGTTATGGCTTCAAAATCAACTGTTGGATTTTGGTATCACTACCTTAAAGACACCTCTCATGTTGGACAGTCAGGTAGCAGAAAATATCATCAAAAATCCAGTTTCACATTCAACCACCAAACACATTGATAGCAGACATCACTTTGTGAGGGATTGCTATGAAAAAGGTTTGATTTCTCTACATCATTTTCATACCAAAGATCAGCTGGCAGATGTGCTAACAAAGGCTTTAGACACATCTACCTTTGAAAGCTTGATCTCGAGGATTGGCATGCTGAACATGGAATAACAGGCAAAATCCTGTTTTTCTATGAATAAAAGCGTTAAAATGTTTTCAGAAAATCAAAAATTCATCCTTAAAAATAGTTAAAAATGAAAATTTTCATTAATCCTTAAAAGTCTGCCATAACCACTGTTTTTGGTTCAAACATCTGTTCTGTTGATACAATCCACTGCTGAAAGTCAACCTCTGTTCTTTCATTTCCTTGTTAATCACTGTTGATCACACATCAGTGTTTTAATCCACTGATAGACTATCCACTGATAGTTAAAAGTCAGCCACTGATTCATTTTCATAATTGTAAACCACTGATATTGTTCAATCAGTGGTTTCCTAAACAACTGTCTTCCATTATTCATCAGAGGTTGGCACGTGGACAGTACTTAGCGGTCAGATCTTTTGTAACCGCTGCCACGTTAGCATTCACTTTTCACCCTATAAAACCCTGATCAAAACCCCAAACAGGGTTTTCACTATCGAATCGAATTCAAAATTCTTTTCAAAAAGCAGTTTCCATCAAATCCTCTCAAATCACTCATCTTCTTCCTTCGTTCTTAACCACCTTCGATTCATCATGGCTCTTCCATTCAAAACCCCTCATAACAACCTGTGTACACTTAAGAAAACAAGTCAAACCATTTCAGAGGTTTTTGAAATCAATGATCTTACAGGTAAAAGCTCTTTTCCAAAAACTGAGTACCAAACTGATTTCATTGAGAGAGGGTATGAAGAAGAAATGAAAAAGGATACTTTGCAAAAAGGCAGTTTCACCTGCCATGAGGTTTTTATTCCATACCCTCCTCATGTGTGTGTCCAATAAAACAACAGCTGTAACACTCGTCTTATTTATTTAATATTTTTTATAAAATACGCACTATTCAAAACCAAAATGCTTAGTTATCATAACTTAGTTAATAAGTTAAGATATACATCATTATAGTGTTTAACATAACCACCTAGCTATTTAAAACATTTGACAATCAGTAGTGTTTGCAAAACAGACATTGTTTAAGATAAGACTAGATTAGCGCGGAAGCTACAAAATTTGGTGTTCGGTTCTTGCGTCTTTGCTTGATCGACATCCAGGATGAAATGAGCATTACCTAAGGTCAAAACCGCATCAAATGTTAGTTTTAACAATGTTAAATTAAGCATATGCAAGTCCCATTATCATACGCATAACAAAAAAATAAAAATCTTGATTATTGGTCTGTCGCGCCATGCGCCAGACCCAGGCGAAACCTTCGCGTGCCGCGGGCGGCCCCGCGTGTCGTGCTAATGTCAAGTGTCCCCGTTGCGTGGCGCGGGGGAGCTCGTTTTCCGACAGGTCCAGTTTCTGGACCTGCATGTTTGCCCAGTTCCGGAAATCATAGAAATTCAACCTTTAATGCACATAACTTTTTAATTACATGTCCGTTTTAGCCGATTCTTTTTCCTTTGTGTCCGTATTAAGATTACAGATCTAACCGTGTAAAATTCATGTAACGAGACTCGGTTTACGAACGAATGGTTCATAAAATCATAGTTTGATTATTCGACCCATTATCTATGTGTGCGTATTGTTTGCCAATTAGTTCATGGGCATTCTAGAATTATTCACCCATTACCCGGGCTTGTAAATTTTGGCGTATCCGTACCATTACATGGCTTTACGCTCGCATTAAAATTTCATGCTCGTTATTTAAAAATTCAAGCATGCTACTTTATGCAACTCTTGCAACTAATTTCTATGCTCGACCCGATATCATGGATTCATTGCAACGTATCACCTCCGGCTTGTCCCTTGACGATCCGGACTCCTTGCCTAAAAGAGTTCAATTCACAATGTTTTTAGAACCCTTTTTATGCATTTTAACGCATAATTCGTTATAACAATCAAACATGCGTTTTTATTCAATTTTTAACACTCAATTCTTCACTCAGGCATTTTGTCAAACACTTAACGGTTAAATTTTTATATAACTAGAATCAAGTTCATAACTTGTTATTTTCGCCAATTTTATTCACACATTTCGGTTCCATCATGTCAAGCATGCATACTAACATCAAAATCATCATATAGACACCAAGCAATACTACTTGTGATAGTTATAATTCTAGTATTCATCCTATTTTGCAAAACCCACTTAACCCATGAATGGGTTACCATAAATTTCTTAATTTTAGACATGATTCCTGCAGTTATCAACTAGTATTCACTCTTAAACTTTTTTTCACTACAAGTTTCATCTATACTTCACATAATCAAGCTCAATTTTGATTTTCACAATATGTCTAGAATTTGAGATGAGTCAAAACACTAAAATTTTGCATACCTTATGATCCTTTCAACGAGGTGATCACGAATTCATGCTTGAAACTCGATTTAGAGCTGATTATGGCCTTCAGTTTGATAGAAATTGATTGAGCTAGGGTTTGTGGGGGAACCCTTGTGTCGCCCCTATGTTGAGATCGAACAGACACATACCTAAGTGTGTGTTTGGTGTGATTAATTTTTGTTTTAATCATTCACGTTTCCATTTCAACAACTTTGGTCCCTTAACTATTGTTTTATTTATAATTTAGGAGTTTTAATCCACTTATTTGGCATCACAAGACTCGTAACTAACTGGGTTATCTATTCCTAGTTAGTTTGTTCTTGTTTAATTAATACTTTATAATTATAATATGAAGTTTTATATTTTCGGGGTGTTACAAGTCCACCCCCCTTAAAAGGGTTTCGTCCCTGAAACTAGAGTACGTACCGAATAGTGTAGGGTAGAGCCGTTGCATCTCCTCTTCGGACTCCCATGTGGTATCCGAACCCTTTCTGTGTTCCCATTTGATCTTTACTTGGTTAAGCGCTTTGTTCCTTAAGCTTTTCACTTTGCGATCTAGAATTGCTATCGGCTTTACCGCGTAGTTAAGACTATTTTCCACCTCAATGTCGTCGTAGTGGATATAAGTTGTTTCATCGGCTAGACATTTCCGGATATGCGATACGTGGAATGTGCTATGAATTCCACTCAGTTCCTCGGGTAGTTCGAGACGGTATGTAACCTTACCGACCCGTGCAATGATTCTAAATGCCCCAATAAACCTTGGGCTTAATTTCCCCCTCTTTCTGAACTGAATAATCCCTTTCCACAGAGATACCTTTAGCATAACTTTATAACCAACTTGAAACTCAATCGGTCTCCTTCTTTTATCCGCATACGATTTTTGTCGATCCTGAGCCGCTTTCAAGTGAGCTCAGACCAGGTCAATTTTCTCATTCGTGATTCGGACTACATCCTTATGCGCAAGCTCACGTAGACCAACCTCATCCCAACATACCGGGGTTCGGCATTTTCTACCATAAAGCATCTCGTACGGAGCCATACCGATGCTTGCGTGGTAACTATTATTATATGAGAATTCAACCAATGGTAGATAGACATCCCAACTACCCCCGAAGTCAATAATACATGCCCGTAACATATCTTCCAACGTCTGTATTGTTCTTTCACTCTGTCCATCTGTTTGTGGATGGTACGCGGTGCTAATGAATAATTTAGTTCCCATTTTCTCTTAGAATTCGCGCCAAAAGTTCGAAGTGAACCGAGTATCTCTATCGGATACGATGGATATTGGTACTCCGTGGCGTGCCACTATCTAGAGGTGTACAAATCGGTTAATCAGTTTTTAAAAAACCGGTTAAAAAAAAACCGGTTTTTCACCCAAAATAAAAACCGGTTTTTTAATAACCGGTTCCGGTTACTAACCGGTTTTTGAGGTCCAAAACAATAACCGGTATAACCGGTTGGGACTGGTTTTTAACCGGTTTTTCCCAAAAAAAAACCGTTTTTTTTCCGGTTTTAACCGGTTTTTTAATAACCGGTTCGGTTAATAACCGGTTTTTGAAATCAAGAATAGTAACCGGTATAAAAACCGGCGGTTAAAAAAAACCGGTTATAAAAAAACCGGTTATAAAAAAAACCGGTTAAAAAAAACCAGTTTCGGTTTTTTTTTCCGGTTTCGATTTTAAAACCAGTTTTTTTGTAGACCTCTACCACTATCTCGTTAGTATACACTTCCAACATCATTTCGGAAGTATAGGTCTCACGAATCGGAATGAAGTGAACACTTTTTGTTAATCTATCCACAACTACCCATATAGCATCGTATCCGCGGTTGGTTTTGGGCAGTTTGGTCAACAAATCCATTGTAATTTGCTCCCATTTCCAAACTGGGATGTCCAATGGTTGTAGCTTACCATATGGCTTTTGGTGCTCTGCTTTGACTTGCAAACATGTCAAACATTTCTCTACATACTTTACAACATCTCTTTTCATTCCGGGCCACCAATAGTTTTGCTTTAAATCGTTATACATCTTGGTTGCCCCCGGATGGATAGAATAACGGGATTTATGAGCTTCGTCAAGTAGGAGCGCCTTAACTCTACACGAATTTGGGACCCATATCCTTCTGAAACGAGTCTTTAACCCGTTGCTACCATCCACCAATTCTTTCAACCGGCCCACCATTCTTTCTTTCTTTCTTCAAATTTTCCTCTTTCATTGCTTCAACTTGAGATTTTCGAATTTGTTCAAGTAGACCTGTTGTTACAATTAGTTGCATCGATCGCACTCGAATTGGTGTATAGTCTACCTTTCGGCTTAACGCGTCCGCCACTACGTTAGCTTTCCCGGGATGGTAATGTATATCGCAATCGAAATCTTTGACCGTTTCTAACCACCGCCTTTGTCTCATGTTTAATTCCTTCTGGTCGAAGAAATATTTCAAACTTTTATGGTCGGTAAAGATAGTGCATTTTACCCCATACAAATAATGCCTCCATATCTTTAAGGCAAATACCACCATCGCCAACTCGAGGTCGTGTGTAGGGTAATTCTTTTCATGAGTCTTTAGTTGTCTCGAGGCACAGGCTATAACCTTGCCTCATTGCATCAGAACGCACCCAAGACCCGAATGTGACACATCCGAGTAAACTACCATATCACCAACTCCATCCAGCAATGTCAATACCGGAGCGTGGGTCAATTTTTCTTTAAGACTTTGGAACGCTTTTTCTTGATCTTCACCCCAGATAAACTTTTCGTCTTTGCGAGTTAGTTTGGTCAATGGTGTAGCAATCATGGAGAAATCTTGTATGAATCTCTTATAATATCCCGCAAGCCCCAAAAAGCTTCTGATTTCTGAAGGATTCTTCGGAGGATTCCATCTCGCCACTGCTTCTATTTTTGACGGGTCCACCAACACCCCATCCGCACTAATAATGTGACCGAGAAATTATACTTCTCATAACCAGAAAGCACATTTCGAGAATTTCGCATATAATTTCTCTCTTCTGAGCATCTCCAATACTTCACGTAAATGGCTTGCATGTTCTGCTTCATTCTTTGAATATATCAAGATGTCGTCGATGAATACTATCGCCGACTTGTCTAACATTGGTTTGCAAACCCGGTTCATGAGGTCCATGAAAGCCGCGAGCGCATTGGTCAATCCAAAGGACATCACGAGGAACTCATAATGTCCGTACCGTGTACGAAAAGCCGTCTTTGGTACATTTTCTTCCATGACTTTTAACTGATGATACCCCGATCAAAGGTCAATCTTGGAGAACCAACTTGCACCTTGCAGTTGGTCAAATAGGTCATCGATTCTTGGGAGTGGGTGTCGATTTTTCACTGTGAGTTTATTTAACTCTCGGTAATCGATACACATTCGCATTCTCCCATCCTTCTTCTTCACAAATAACACCGGTGCACCCCACAGAGACACGCTTGGCCTAATAAACCCCTTGTCGAGCAGGTCTTGAATCTGGGACATCAACTCTTGTAGTTCCGATGGCGCGAGCCGATATGGCGCCTTAGCCACAGGTTTCACGCCCGGAATCAATTCGATTCCAAACTCGACTTCCCGTTCAGGCGGTATTCCCGGTAAATCTTCCGGAAACACATCAACATACTCACGTACCACTGGTACGTCTTCAATCTTTGGCGAACCCTTGTCTGGTTCGTTTGCGTATATCATGAACGCTTTACATCCTTGTCTTATAAGTTTGTGAGCTTTTAGCATTGAGCACATCATGGGATTACCCCCTCTCTCGCCATAAATGGTAACGTGTTTTCCACTTGGAGACGTTAATTTTATCTCCTTGCGGAAACACACGACCTTCGCGTGATGTCGGGATAGCCAATCCATCCCGACCACCACTTGGAATTCCCCCATTGACATCGGAATCAGATCTATCGAGTATTCTTCACCGTCGATGCTCATCTTGCAATCTTGACATACGTCACAAATAATAAAACTTTTGTTGTCGCCTATTTCTACTTCTAGAGGCACAGGTAATTTTGTCAATACAAATGGAGGATGTCGAATAAATCCATGTGAAATAAAGGATTTATTCGCACCCTTATCAAACAACACATGTGCGGGAATTGAATTTATGGAGAATATACCTGTGACCACATCGGGATCCATCTTTGCCTCGGCCGCAGATGGCTGCATGGATCTGGCCTTTGCCTTTGGAGTTTCTGTTTGAGAATCCTTGCCATACTTCTTTCCAACCAACTCCGGGCACTCTGATTTCTTATGACCCGGCTGGTAGCACTTATAACAAACCGACACTTTTCCCGGGCATAACACAGCTGTACGCCCGTCTTCCCGCATATGGGGCACGACTTATCCTTGAATCGACACTCGCCCTTGTGCCCTTTACCACAAACCTTACAACTCGGTGACCCGCCTTTTCCATCATGTTTCTTAGTCGACTCTGTTGTACGCGCCTTCTTCGTAGGGCTTGGATTAACAACTTGTGCCCTTCTTTCACCTCTCTCTATTTTCTTTTTCAGCTCTATCTCACTTTCTCGAGCAGTGTTAATGATTTCAGCGAGAGTCTCGTATTTCGAGGGAGTCATAAACTCCTGATACTCTTCACTTAGCATATTATAGTAATAATACACTTTCTGTTCCTCGGACGTCACCAACTCGTCACAAAATCTCAGTTTGTCGAGAAAGATCCTCGTGATCTTACCGATAGATTCACGTTTCTGCCTAAGCTGAATAAATTCTTCCTTAATTCGGTTGATCACTGCCTTGGGACTGTGGTGTTTAAGGAATGGTACCTTAAACTCATCCCAAGTCATTGCCCTTGCCGCTTCACTTCCAATCTCCTTTTACTTATTATCCCACCAATCCTTTGCTTGACCTCTCAGCTGACCCGTTGACGTGTTATCGTAGTCACACGCAAATTTAATCCAATTACAACTAATTAGCTAGCGGTTAGTGGGTATCGAACACAGGGAGTTTGTGGAATATGTGTTATCAAAATGGTTTATTTATATTACTAAGGTTAACTAAATTTCAAGAAAAGTAAATTCAGAATTTGGATTGATTGGTTTTAATTAACTAGATTAAACTAAACTAGATTGCAATTCAAATGTTGGTTTTGAAAACAGATTAGGAACAAGTGACCATCCTAGATTTCAGGTTTTAATCCACACTAATGTTTATGCCCAACTAGAAAGAACCACATAGACATGGCTCGTGTTTGATTATCTATTTGTGATGAAAGGGAACTAAGTACTCGGATTATAAAATGTGAGGTTGTTACCCGATGATCAATTGACAATTATCCAACCCTAATCCCTCCCATGATATCTCGATTGCCAACGGCACCAAGAACGTATGGTTTAGACTAACATCAAACAAGAATCAACACTCCACAAATAAACATTCAAACACCATAATAACTTAAAAAAACATTTAAAGTCATTATTCTAGAAATTCAAGCACAAACAAAGTATTTCAAAAGTAAACCTTACGTCTAGGATGATCACCACGAATTTAGCCACTCATGACTTGGTACATCATCATCACACAAGGATTAATGTTCATATGAATCGAAAACACAAACCAATTGTTTAGAACTAAGAAGAACCAGCCAAAATCGCCCCAAGAACTGCTCCAAAACGTCCCATCATGATTGCCAATGAAAAGACACCATAAAACACCTTAAAAGTGGGGAGTTACACTTTTTTTCGCAGGCTCCACCGTAAGCTACGGTGGACACCATAGCTTACGGTGGCTTGGAATGGCTTACGGTGGCTTTAAACTATCATACGGTGACAATTTATGTCAGGGACCACCGTAAGCTACGGTGGGCTTCAGCATGAAATTTTGTTTTCAGCATAACTTTTTCGTTTCAACTCCGTTTTCTTCGCCGTTTTCGCCTACGTTCTCGTAATTTCGTCCTCTATCATGTTATCTTCTTAATTCTTCAATTCCAAAATTTTATTTTTTTCATTTATTCTCCGTCTTTCAATCTCCAATCCAGCCGCGTCTATTCGAAGCTTTATTTCCACACTTTTAAGCCCCGAATGTACCTGAAACACAAGCAACCGTAGTTATCTAATTCAAGATAAATACATAGATAAATGCGGGATTAAATTATACTTTATAACCGTTAAGGGTTGTCCTACGGACTACCCGTCACCCGTACCATAAGCTACGAAGTCATTTGTGTCACAGTGGGTTCTCTCAAACACCCTTCAATATCGCTTAACCACCGTTGGCATACTATCGGATGCACCTCTCCATTATAAAGTGGTGGTTTACATGCCATGAATTCCTTATATGAGCAGCCCTTGCGCTCTCCAGATTTTTCCTTTGCAATGTTGGTACTATCTTCCAACTTCTTGATTCTCTCTTCGACTACCGAAAGTACCGTGTTTTGGATCTTATCTATAAAACCGGATAAGCTATTTTCAATTTCCTTTCCTACTTCCTCGGAAATCACTTGTTTCATTTGCTCGGTGACTATCGGCACCGCATCATCATTACCTTTTTCCGTCATCTTTATGTAACACCCCGTGTTTCGAAAGTCAAAGTGAAAGTCAAGATTGAAGTCAAAGGAAGAAAAGATTGCTAATTGCGATCTGTCACTCCTTGCTCAACTACTGTTTTGACTTCTTTGACTTGTAGATAATCTGTTTATTTTATCGCATTAGTTGTATTATGTGGAGTACATGTTAATAATCGAGGTTTAATCGCTATTTATCGCATATTTCATCGCTTTATCGCTTATCGCAATCGCATTCGCAGCCTGAATTATGCGTTCTGGATATTGTTTTACGTGTGTGTGCTATTTACGTGTTACTTGTGCATGTTTATTTATGTTGATGTTGTGGTGATTAATCGAAACGCAATCGCAACACTATCGCAATCGAATCGCAAACGCTAAACACAACTTACTTAGGATGATTGTATGTTAGATATAGTATCACAAACTCGCTTAAATGCATCGCAAAACTCAACGCACGAAATGAAACGCCGAAACTCAAATCGTCGGAGCCACTCGATCGAGTGACAACTCGATCGGATGGCCATCCGATCGGATTGCCATCTGATCAGATTGCCACCCGATCGGACAGTCATCCGATCGGTGACCCACTCGACCCTTGCACACTTTCCTTTTTGGGAAACCCTATAAATACCTACCTGTCACATCATTTGTGATGTGACAGCACTCTCACTCGACCCAGCCACTCTCAAGCTTCTTTCTCTTGATTTCTCGTGATTCTTGTAAGTTTTCAACCTAAATCTTGTACTTCCATGATCTACATGCACTTCTTCATCTTTCTCTCTTTTGAATCTTAACTTTTAACCGTGAAATCACTAGATTTAAGGTATTCTAGGATGATGTCATCATGGGGTTCTAATGAACTTCATGTTTTGGCTTCAATCCACCAAGAGCAACTTGGATCTGAATGATTTCCACATGAATCAACAAAGATCTTGCATAGATCTGAACGTATTCATGGTGAAAAGGATTGAAAGATGGTTTTCTAACTTTCTTTCAACTCTTTTACACTCAATGCACTCAAAACCGATAGAATCGGGGCTCGTTCTAATCTTCTACTCTTTCTTGGTGTTGTGTTGGTTCAAGATCCGGATCCTATCAACGAGACAACCGATCTCGGGTTAAACATGAAACACCGTCTTGAACAGCTAACTGGTCGGACTAGGGTGGTTCCTGTCCGATCGGGTCACTTGAGTCTTGACGAGGTTTCTGTTGTTTAGCACGATTATCGCATCGTCTCAATAAAAGTTATAAAACAATCAAAGTGTTAAAGACGATCAGGTCACGGGACGGATTGCCGTCCGATCGGATTACTGTCACCCAATTGGCTTACACTTGGTTCCAACACTTAAACTTTTTATTTGATTATTCAAAAGTTTTGAACGTCGAACGGATCGCCGTCCGATTGGATTGCCATCCGATTGAACAACCATCCAATCATGTGATGTCTGGAACTTTAACACATAAACAATTTTCAACATGTTCAATAACGGATTGCCACCCGATCAGATTGCAATCCGATCGAGTGAGAAACTGCTATGAACTTGTTCTCACTAAGTGTCCTACAAATCGGACCGTCACCCGATCGAACCGCCGTCCGATCGGCCGACCTGAAGGGTAGAGATACTTCTCTGTTTTCAAAATGCTACAACGAAAACTTCAAAAGGCAAACCATCGTACACAAACACATCCTCACCAAACGAGATGACAATCTAATCGAATGGCCATCCGATCGGATGACCATCCGAACGGATTATCATCCGATCGACTGGCCATCCGATCGGATTGCCATCCGATTGGATTACCATCCGACACTTGGTATAATTGCACCATTTTACGCGCCGCTTATTGTTTATGCTATCGTTAACTGTTCAGGCTAATCTCTCTCAGCGCTCCCTTCAATCCAAGAGCGTGTTTACTTGTTAAACACAATCTGTGAGTATACTCGATCCCTTTTTGCTTTACGCACTTTTGGGTGTTACAAACGTTATCTATATTCAAATCACAATCGACACACAACGCAACACTATTTATACGCTAACCGCTATTGTATGTTATACATGACTCGATGAATGCCTGTTTGTTATGTTTGCACATTGATTGTTGTCTACCTGCCTTAGCAACGATAGTACTATAGTTTGGACTCGGCACCTGTCGTGGACAGGGGTTGTTAAGGATATTACTTCACGTGTTCGCAGTGGTGAACATGTGATGCGCACTCGTTACTCGCAGTCAAATCGCAGTCATTGGTATTGATAGAATCTTTGTCGATAACTTACATGCTTCACATTATACGTTGTACATGCTGGTTACGCGTAAACGATTTCGAACTCTATTATCCTATAACAAACTTGTATGCTCATGATGTGTGTCGGTGTGTATATAATTTAGATATATAATTAAGCCCTTTTTTACACCTTTAGCCAAGTTTTAAATTTATAAAACACGATATTTACTAACACTAAACACACATATGGGCAAGTGCACCCATCGTGGACGTAGTATAGTGTTGGTAAGATACCGAGGTCGTCCAAGGACACAAGAGCTTTTAGTACCGGTTTATCCTCAACGTCTAATCAAATCAAAAAGTTAGAAAAATGTTTTTAAACTAAGAAAATAAAAACTAACTAAATGCTGAAAAATAAAAATAAAATAAAAACAGATAGACAAGATGAATCACTTGGATCCGACTCGTGTATTAGTATAACCTTTGATTATTTTCGCACTTTTGCACTTGTTTAAGAGATTATCTTAGTTATTGTAGTAGGCCCCTCTTTTGAAGGCGACGTTACCCTCAACCCAGTAGTTTGAGTCAGCAAGGATACAATCCTAAAGGGTTGGATTATTGGAAGATAATGAATTAAGTTATTAATGCAAATTGTGGTAGGCCCCGCTTTTGGCGGTGACGTTACCCTCGGCTAAGTAGTCTGAGTCAGCAGGGATACAGTCCTAAATAGCCGGGTTATAGTATTAATAGTAGTTAACTTACGAGGGGGTCAAAGAGTTTGGATCCCCGCCATCCAATACCTATGGGCATTGAAGGAGATCCTACTAAATTTGACCCAGGTCCCTTGCAGGACCTCTAAACGCTGAACAAGGGCAAGACCCTTACCAAACCGTTCCCTTAACCCCCAACCAGGTAGCCAACATACCTCCATATAGACCGTGGAGATATGAATGGTGAAAATCTTTTATTTTATATAGACAGTAAAATAATGCCAAGACACCACGGACAAACGATAAGGAAAGATCACCTTCAACATAAGCAACTAGTTATTAAAGTCATTAATACAAAACCAAATAAAAAGTGCAAAAGATTAAAAATAAAAAGTATTATACTAAACACTTGTCTTCACCAAGTGATGTAAGAGACTTAGGCAAACATGGCCTTGATTTTCAAGAACTCTTACTATCAATCTTGGATCCTGAGACGACTCACACACTCTACGATGGACAATGGATGATGGTGGTGGATGATGGTGTTATGGTGGTGGTGGGTGGTGGATGAAGTGTGAGAGAGGTGGTGTGCCAAGGGATGAGTTGGAATGAAACCAAGCACTCCTATTTATAGGCTGAACAGAAGGCTGGGCACGGCCCCGTGTCCGCTGGACACGCCCCCGTGCCCGTCTGACACTCTCTCTCTTCATTAATTGTAATTCGCAATTACAATTAATGCGCCTGCTGTACTTTCGTCACACCCCCGTGCTCACTGGACACGGCCCCGTGGTTGGCAATAGAAGCTTCTACAGGTTTGTCTTTTCTGCTGCTTCTTGGGCACGGCCCCGTGCTGGCTGAGCACGAGGCGTGTTCAGGCTTCTGTTTTCTCTTCTTTGCTTGGGAGGATGCCGTTGAGGGTTCGGGCAGTCTACTTTTATTCCTTTTCTTGTATTTATGTTAGAATTAGCTGTCTTTTTGCTTCTTTTGTGAATTTGAGCTCATTTCATCCTGAAAATACAAAAGGAAGACAAAAACACTCTTTTTCCAACATTAGTACTTAAAAAGGGTTAGTTTTATGCCTTATTTGATGTAATTTATATGTTGCATTTTACACACATCAGCTCACCTTTACATTATGTGTATTGACCTTATTTTAACGTATGTGACAGGTGTTTAGGATGCTATATGCTAGGAAATCGCTGTGCTTTGGTGAACCAAGCTAGGGGTCTATTTATGTCACGCTTAAATCTGAGTAGTCGGAACAGTATCTGTTTTTGAGACAATTATTTGTAATAACTATTTTTATTTGGATATGTTGTGGTATGGGACATGACGTTTAATTATCTTGTAATGAATAGTTATTATGGATACTCATGGACAATCTGTTTCGCTCAGCGCCATGCCCCGATGTTTCCGCCATCGGTTGGGGTGTGACACTTTAGAACTGAAATGTTTACACCAACCGTTAAACATTTCATCTATAACATATAATTTATTTGCTTTGGTTTAGCCAAGTTCATAACTTGCTTTAACCGTTCTTATTTAGTGCACTTACCGGGTTTGAGTGTGTTAACACACTCTTCCCATACACGTCAATCCATATTTCCCTTCTACATTCAATAAGTCTACTAAAATAATTAACTCTTACCGGATGCTTGATCAATTTTGAACCGAACACACTTTGTTAATAACCTTGAGCTCTGATTACCAACTTGTAGCACTCGTCTTATTTATTTAATATTTTATTATAAAATACGCACTATTCAAAACCAAAATGCTTAGTTATCATAACTTAGTTAATAAGCTAAGATGTACATCACTATAATATATATTTCCCTTCTACATTCACTATACAAAACCAACCGTTAAACATTTCATCTATAACATATAATTTATTTTCTTTGGTTTAGCCAAGTTCATAACTTGCTTTAACCGTTCTTATTTAGTGCACTTACCGGGTTTGAGTGTGTTAACACACTCTTCCCATACACGTCAATCCATATTTCCCTTCTACATTCAATAAGTCTACTAAAATAATTAACTCTTACCGGATGCTTGATCAAGTTTGAACCGAACACACTTTGTTAATAACCTTGAGCTCTGATTACCAACTTGTAGCACTCGTCTTATTTATATAATATTTTATTATAAACTACGCACTATTCAAAACCAAAATGCTTAGTTATCATAACTTAGTTAATAAGCTAAGATGTACATCAATATAGTGTTTAACATAACCACCTAGCTATTTAAAACATTTGACAATCAGTAGTGTTTGCAAAACAGACATTGTTTAAGACAAGACTAGATTAGCGCGGAAGCTACATAATTTGGTGTTCAGTTCTTGCGTCTTTGCTTGATCGACATCCAGGATGAAATGAGCATAACCTAAGGTCAAAACCACATCAAGTGTTAGTTTTAACAATGTTAAATTAAGCATATGCAAGTCCCATTGTCATACGCATAACAAAAAAATAATAAAAATCTTGATTATTGGTCTGTCGCGCCACGCGCCAGACCCAGGTGAAACCTTCGCGTGCCGCAGGCGGCCCCGCGTGTCGCGCCAATGTCAAGTGTCCCCGTCGTGTGGCTCGGGGGAGCTCTATTTCCAGCAGGTCCGGTTTTTGGACCTGCATGTTTGCCCAGTTTCGAAAATCATAGAAATTCAACTTTTAAATGCACGTAACTTTTTAATTACATGTCCGTTTTAGCCGATTCTTTTTCCTTCGTGTCCGTATTAAGATAACGGATCTAACCGTGAAAAATTCATGTAACGAGACCTGGTTTACGAACGAATGGTTCATAAAATCATAGTTTGATTATTCGACCCATTATCTATGTGTGCGCATTGTTCGTCAATCAATTCATGGGCATTCTAGACTTATTCACCCATTACCCGGGCTTGTAAATTTTGGCGTATCCGTACCATTACATGGCTTTACGCTCGCATTAAAATTTCATGCTCGTTTTTAAAAATTCAAGCATGCTACTTTATGCAACTCTTGCAACTAATTTCTATGCTCGGCCCGATATCAGGGATTCATAAACATAGCTTAGTATACCATTTATTGATGTAATGCTATCTAGCACTAGCACAATATGCGAATTTCAAGTGTCTATACACAAGATCGTTTAAAGGACATAGTTTTGACCCGTTTGGTTGTCAAGTGAAAATCCTTACTTTAAGGACAAGCCAAACTACTTCTAATCGATAATTTGACCCGTTTGAGTGTCGAGTGAGCTTCGCCACTTCACTGACACACCAAACACATATACTACATTAAGACAGTATTAACAAGCTAAATTCAAACGTTTATGCATAATGTAACGGAACCAAAGTCGCGTACCTTTAGAGCACCCCTTTCAAGCGCGTATCACCTCCGGCTTGTCCACTTAACGATCCGGACTCCTTGCCTTAACGAGTTCAATTCACAATGTTTTTAGAACCCTTTTTTATGCATTTTAACGCATAATTTGTCATAACAATCAAACATGCGTTTTTATTCAATTTTTAACACTCAATTCTTCACTTAGGCATTTTGTCAAACACCTAACGGTTAAATTTTTATATAACTAGAATCAAGTTCAGATGTTATTTTCGCCAATTTTATTCACACATTTCGGTTCCATCATGTCAAGCATGCATACTAACATCAAAATCATCATATAGACACCAAGCAATACTACTTGTGATAGTTATAATTCTTGTATTCATCCTATTTTGCAAAACCCACTTAACCCATGAATTGGTTACCATAAATTTCTTAATTTTAGACATGATTCCTACAATTATCAACTAGTATTCACTCTTAAACTTGTTTTCATTACAAGTTTCATCTATACTTCACATAATCAAGCTCAATTTTGATTTTCACAATTTGTCTAGAATTTGAGATGAGTCAAAACACTAAAATTTTGCATACCTTATGATCCTTTCAACAAGGTGATCACGAATTCGTGCTTGAAACTCGATTTAGAGCTGATTGTGGCCTTCAATTTGATAGAAATTGATTGAGCTAGGGTTTGTGGGGGAACCCTTGTGTCGCCCCTGTGTTGAGATCGACCAGACACACACCTAAGTGTGTGTTTGGTGTGATTAATTTTTGTTTTAATCATTCAAGTTTCCATTTCAACAACTTAGGTCCCTTAACTATTGTTTTATTTATAATTTAGAGTTTTAATCCACTTAGTTGGCATCACAAGACTCGTAACTAACTGGGTTATCTATTCCTAGTTAGTTTGTTCTTGTTTAATTAATACTTTATAATTATAATATAAAGTTTTATATTTTCGGGGTGTTACAACAGCCTTTAATGAAATACCATTGAAAATCCAATACCTTGGCTATGCGATCATGGCTGAAGAAAATTTTAACTACTCCCAGGAGATTTTCAATGATCTGGTCAAAAATGTTAATAAAAAATCATTTTTATTGTTTCCAAGGTTTTTAAGTTTTTATTTTCAAAAGAGGCACCTGAGCAGAATTTAGCAGCAACCACTGCTCCTCAGGCTCCTGCTGTTGAGCCCACTGCTCCTTTGATCACAGCAGCACAACCCCTGCTGTGAAACCCACACCAAAAATTACCAAAAAGCCCAAAAAGAAAAATACCACAAAGCCCCCCAAACCTACCAAAAAGGTAACTCTGGAAGATGAGATCCCAGAGATTATACCTATGACAACACAAAAGTCACCAATAACCACTGCTGCTACTTCCTCACAGCAGATGAAAGAGAGATCTCAACCTGAGCCTAAAACTCCTACTGCATCCTCTCAAAAGGATCGGGTTGTATCCACAGGGACACCACAACATGAAGCAATGGATTCACTTGAATCTATCTTCCACAGCCCAGCTCCCGGGGCAAATTCCCTTTCTACCCCCATCCTCACTGCACAACTTCCACCATCCATGATACCTCTGTTGGATGCACTTGATATAGCCCAGACACAAATCAGTTCTTCTCAATCACCTGTCCTTGAGAATATACCCCAACAAGTGATTGAGTCTGGTGCCTCTATCATTGCTAACCCACCAACAATTGAGGAGGCTACACTGCAAGAATTACAAGTAATTCCTGTCAGTAGTTCAAGTGGAGCAACTACTACAGGTGTTGAACCCACTGGTTTACACCTGGACAGTAGTTTCATTAGTAAGACTTCCTTGATGGCAATTTCTTCTTTGGGAACCATAGTGTCCACTGGTGTGTCTCCATTATACACTGGTGAGCTTAAAATGGTAACCTCTGCTGAAGAAAGAAGTCCCCAGTACCAAGAAAAAGGGGCATCAATGGATGACTTTTGGGAAACTTTCCCTAAGTCAACTACTGATACAACCACTGCCAGTGGGAAATCTGATGATCCCATTCATTTGGGTGATGGTTTAAAATACAAGGAATTGACGGAAAGGGTTGATAAAATTGAAACATCTGTTGCAGATATCAAAAATATGCTGCAACACTTGTTACAATCACAAAAAGTTGCACCCATTACTGCAACATCTGTTCCTTCCCCCACTGAGCTTTGGGAAATGTTTCAACCTACGCTTCACAAACAAAGACAATATGCTGATCAACAACATGAAGTTCAGATTCAAATGATCCGAAATGTCATGGAAGCTAGGTACAAGGATACACAAGCAGATATCAAGGCAATTAAGCCCCATTTGCTTCAAACCACTAGCACTACTCCTTCAATCATTTTTGTTGAAAACATTGATGATGCCAAAAAGGGGGAGAAAGTAAAGAAAGGAGGACAAGAAAAGTTACACATGCCACCAGCTCCAATGTCTTTTAAGGTGGTAGAAATTCCAAGGCCAGATGGTTCCAAAAAGGTTGATGTGACTCAAAATGTAATTGTTGATCTAAAAGCAAACATGAAAGAGACAATGGAAATAAAAGGGTCAAAAAGATTTGAGCAAGAGAAGAAAGTTTTGATGGAAAAGGAAGCAGGGTACTTCTAACCCAAAAAAAAAAAGACAACCTACCAGAAAAGTAAGCCAACC
The DNA here is from genome assembly GCF_002127325.2 of Helianthus annuus. NCBI lineage: Eukaryota > Viridiplantae > Streptophyta > Magnoliopsida > Asterales > Asteraceae > Helianthus > Helianthus annuus. The sequence goes on along the minus strand of NC_035434.2, from coordinate 51,626,553 downwards.
CAAAACCATACCTTCCAAAACCACCAAACAAACTCCTCAAATCCCCAAAAGTTCCTCACATCAAACCTCCAAACCAACAGATGTTAAGACACCTGTTGTATCAACAGTTGTTGATACTTCAGTGGTTTCAACAGATGTTATCCCAACAACTGCCATCACTACTTCATCAACCCATACTCAATTCACTGCCATACCAAAAACAACATCACCACCACAAAAACCACCTACCAAAAAGCAGAAGACAACAGTTGACACATCAACTGTTGTAGTGACAGCAGTGGTTGAAACACCAGTTGTTTCAACAGCTGTTAGTCAGACACCCACTACTTCAATCACTGTCATTCAACCCACAAATACACCACCAACTTCTCCAAAGCACAAAAGGAGAAGGGTAACAAACATTGTACTAGAAGATGACACTTTCCCAACTCCAACATCTACACAACCACTGACCCTTGTCACCATTCCAAACCTTGTTCCAATCTCTTCAGCTCAAGTTCATAATCCAAACACTACCCTAGTCCCTCTGAGAGTACAATATCCTCTAAATCTTCCAGCAGTCAGGGAGGAAATCAAATCCATCTACTCTGAAGATGACCCAGAAAAGAGGAATCTCCCATCTCTTCAAGGATATCCTTTGCCAAGAAACATAGAAGAATATCTGAAATTAAAGGCAAAAAAGGCAGATGATATATCTGAAAGAGACATAGAGGGAAAGTCTGAAAAAGAAATTCAAAGTAATTTACAATACCTGCTCACCAAAGTCAACACCTTAGAGCAGTTCTCAAAAGATCTTTGTCAGAGATTATCAGAAAAAGATGATGAAAGTATCAGAAATGATTACCTTGAATACATAATGACATACAAGAAATACATGGCAGAAAAGCATCAGTTAAAGAATGGTCCATCAGTGAACTAAAAGAGGAGGTAGTCAGAATTGAAAAGATGATTAAAGACAAAGTAAAGCAAACTCCTCCAGTCTGGGCCAATTACAAAAAGAATGTACCAGAAAGAGCTTTGAAGCTGAAAAGAATGAAAGAAGAGCTTATAGCTGCTGATTATGGGTCTATGAATCAGGTTACAAGATGGTCAGAGGCAAGAGTGTTAGAAACCTACAAAAGGTTGGAAGAGTTAAGAAAGAGAGATCCCACTGCTCCCCAAAAGCCTGATTATCGAGAAGAAGTGGTTCCAGTCAAACAGAAGTTACAAATTAGGAGACCCACTGTTCCACATGCTACCATCCTTTATCAAAGAAGGAAACAAAAGCAGATGGATGCAGAAACAAAAGAAGACAGGGCTCAAGAAGAATACATCATGAAAATGGTTCTTCAGACACTTATGGCAGAGAAACAAGACTCAGCACAATCTCAAGACCCTGCCAAAGTTGTCATCACTAGGCCTCAATCTCCAAACTCATCAACAATAAAAACTCTCCCAAGAAACCCATTGGATTCAAAAATACTAAAGTGGAAGTCTGATCAAAAGACCCACGTATTGACTCTGCTCAAATCCAATGGTGAGGTGAAGCACATATCAAGGGAAGAACCACTTGGCCTGGGTATTGAAGATTTACAAGATCTCCTTGAGCTTCCACTGTGCAGGGATAAGGATGATGAAGATTCCCTAAACTTTGAATTACAATTCAAAGGGAAAATTAGGGAAATGTTGATGAGACAATAAAAATCCAGAATAATGAAGAGTTTTGGCATCATTTGTTCCAGGGGGAGATTGTTAGGATTGAACCCTACAAAGGAACAGTTGATAAAGCCAAAAGCTGGATCAGATCAGTGGGTTCACAATAAGCAGTTGTTTGCATCAGATCTTTCCCCTTGAATGTGGCCTAACATCTGATGACCTCTAAGTACTGCCCTTCTACAACAACTGCTGATCTACAACAACTGTTGGTCCTTTAAAGACTGTTGAAGACTAAGCACTGTTGCTCAATCTACTGATATGGATCAAGTACTACTGAAGACACAAAGCACTGCTGGAGCTATAACAGTTGTAACACCCCAAAACCCGAATGTTTATATTTGTCGTATGTTCCTATATGACATAGCATGAAATAAATAACTACGCTATTTAACCTAGTTAAGTGTGTGGTCAAAAGTATTAAATGACGAAAGTTGTGTCAAATATGTTTTAGTGGCAAACACGAGGGAGTAAACTGGGATAAAATGAAAGTTGAATTATCAACTTAAAAGAAATCAACACACACACACAAACACACACTTCGTGTGTGTTCGTGAATGTTCAGGAGCTCTAAAGAACCAAACCCTAATCAAGAAAGATCATCAAATTGAAAGGCTAGATGAAGCTTAAATTCATAATCGAGCATGGATTAATGATCACCTTCACAAGGGGATCATGAGGTATGTTCTAAAACTTAGATTGGTGACCTTGTATGAAGTGGGTTATGTTTAATCCGTGAAATTGGTTGAAATTAGAATGAATACTTGTTAATGCTAATATGTTGAAGTTAAATCATGGTTAAATTTTAGTTATTTGGATGAATTAGAATGAAACCCATGCATGAATGCGAAGAGGATGATTATGAAGAAATTGTAGATGTTATATTGTGATTTTGTGATGAGCAAGGTATTATATGATAGATTTTGGTAGACAAACTTGATGTGAAATTGATGATTATGAGGTCTTGTTTGAATGTGGTGGTTCATGAGATGAAGTTGGGAAAAACAGGCTCAAAGCACTTGTACATTATGCTTAGAAAGTGGTATGCACACCAAGTGTTTGATAAAATGCTTAGGTGAAAATGATAAGTGAAATTTGTATGCTAGCAATGGATAATTATATGTAGAATGTGATAATGATGTAATAGATAATAGGTTTGCAAAAGGACTGTGTTTTAGATGGATTACAAGTGGGAAATTAGTGTGATAAGATGATACGGTAAGATACTTGCATTAGAAAGTTGTACTACATGCTTTGAGGGTGTGATGCACACCGTATGTGGGATTAGGTGTTTGATCATAACTAGTAAATAATCATGTACTAAATATTAAGCGTGTGAACTCACTAGCGAGTAAAGAATGTGGAGTTATGTAAATGGGTTAATTTAGAATGTGTTGGTCAATTGGTAGGATCATGAAGAATTCACATATGTAGGATTTACTATGTGATTATATGTGGATATAACTAGGTGACCATGTGGTATGTGCATCACCAATGAGTATGAAATGCACACGATGTTATTACTATGGTCTACCTTATTAAGAATAACAATTTGAAGGTATACATGTAAGTTAGATCGTTGACTTTTGAAAGTCAACAGTGTATTAATGTAATGGATGGGCTTTTGAACACAAATGTTAGAGTAGAGAATTAGTATGTCATGTACTAGATGATTTATGTGCTATGTATGATGGTAATCGGATTGCGTGAGATTTGAATAAGGTAACTATTGATATGTGTCTCATGTATGCGGAAATGTGACTAATGGAAGTCAAATAATGTGTAAATAAAAGGAAATGAATGTTTGTATGTATGATCATATATGCTAACTTTGATACGAACGTGATGACATGTAAGGAAAGGAATCGTATCAATTGACTCAATCACGGAGGGCTAGCGCGACGAGATGAGGAAGGAAGTAAGCTCTAATACGCACGCTTAAGGTAAGTGACTTCCGACTCACTTATTAGTATGTTCAGGGAGTTATTTAATGCTTATAAATGTGAGAAGGTCATGTATGATTAATTAATGAATGGAAATGCTAAGGTAGGAATGATTATCGGGGCTGAAAGTAGCTAGTTACGTCGGAAATAAAATAGTGGAATTGAACGAGTCAAATAATGGCATGAAGGATCTTTAAGCCTTTTTCTTATAATTCAGCTTTTGATGTGAGTTAGTGTAGGTCCCTCGGAGGTTGAGGATAAACCTATTCCTTGTTATGTTTAACACACTAGCAAGTGCGGAATCCAAGCTAGAGTGCAAACCGTAGTTTAGATGAAAGCAAAGTAACAAGAGAAAGAGTAGACAAGCAATATATCAAAGTTTTCTCTTGTATTTCAGTGGACACGGTTACAGCCCTTGACCAAACTGAAATGCTCTCTTACAAGACCTTGGTTCACTCACAATGCTCTCACAATATCTCCGAATGACTTGCAATAACTTACTTTGAAGTGAAACCTACATGGGATATATATACCCATAACAGTTGACATGCACGAAGGATAAGGAGTTCTGGTCGAAGGATCATCTATCGACCAGAATGTCCATCGAAAGATTCCGAAGGATCCATATATACCTTGAAGGATGATATATCCTTCGAGGTCCATATGTGTCCATCGAAAGATGTCTTTCGAAGTCATCGAAGGATACAATCCATCCTTCGATGACATCCTTCGAAGCATACAATATCTTACACATAATGTTGACTGTTTGGCCAAGTCAAACCAGGAGGATGGTTGACTTGGTCAAACATTTAGTCAAACACTTAAACAAATACAACAAAAGACGTAAACACGACAGACAAAAGACATCGTTTTATACATTAGAAAATACAGACAAAGTACAGACACAAGTGCACCAACAAACTCCCCCTTGGCTGTAGCTTTGTCTCGGTCTTCGTGTCTTAAGTCTCTGACGTCCTTTCCACTGTCAAATGATGTGATGACCATGCACTTCCTGCGTTGACCAGCAGATTGAAGCAGTACAGGGCCATCTTCTGAAACTTCATAGCTTGATCTCGATCCCGAACCAGGTAGTTTATCTCATGATCCTTCAGAACAATAATATCCGATCTGGACATGTTAGTAATCCACATCGGATCTATTATTCTAAAGTTCTCCTGATTATCTCTGAATAGGATCACGGCTTCACCAGTATCCGCGTCATAGACCCAGCAGCGGAAGTTTCCAAGAAAGTCGGTCTTCATCTTTAGCAACGGTATCTTCTTCATCACTTTGGGAGGATCATACACTAACCAATAGCGAGCAGTGTTCGTTTCTGGATCAAGTGTAAATCTGATCTGCTCGTATCTGGGAAACTGTGGCTTGTACAGAGGATCCTTCCAACCCCTTCTCCTTTCCAACCTGATTTTCTTAGCAAAGAGATCCACCATCTTTTCATCGTCTCGATTGATAACATCTAGTTGAGCTAACACTGCAACATCATAGTACGGAAGTGAGAGAATACTGAGGAGAGTTCTGAAATACTGAAGACCAGTTTCTCTTTTCACGACCATGCAGTGAAGTTCCTTGACGAACATCCAACTAATAATGCGACCCCGAGCCCGATTCTTCTCCAGCCTCATATAGTTAACCTGGTCCAACGGAGCGAGCGGAGGAGGATTCCTAGCAAGGAAATCCGCTCGCCATTCATTCACTGTTTTCTCACGGTTTTCTTGAGCTGTTGGTGAATCAGAAGAAAGATTGGCGAACTCTGCAGTCTTTTCAGCCACAAAATCATCATCAAGAGCATTCACTTCTGCATTGTCCTTTCCAACATATACAAGACGTTCAGGATCAGAACTGATGAAGATTTCTTCAATTGTAGAGAAATCAGTTTGATCCTGTTCCAACGGAGTAGCATCAATCATACTCACAGCAACTTCATCCAAATCAGTCAAGATCAGTATTTGTTCATCAGACATTTCAGAAATAAACTCTCCATCTTCTAGCAATTCACCCGTGACAGGATGATACTTCTGAGAACCTGAGGATTCAGGGAGATCTGCAAATGTTTCTGGTTCCAGGCTAATATGTTCAGGCCCTGTAGACGTTTCCAGTGTTTCTGTCTGTTCTGATGGGCCAGTGGTAGCTGTTGGAGGAGCAGAAGGAGTGTCTTGAGGTGTACCAGATCCACCTGCAGCACCGGATGCAGTTGCACCGGAACCTGAGGCAGTTGTTTGATCTGGATTAGCTGCATCATCATCTTTATCATCCTCACGCCTTGAGGGAACTATCCCTAAGGTACTGCACCTTTCACTCCACAATGTACCAACCTTGGAATGAATCTTATTGAAGTTTGCATACATGGGTTTGAAGGCTTCCATCAGTCTATCATCACGACTACTTACCTTCTCCCTCAACGCTTTCGCCTGAGTCTCCAAATTAGTACTATGCCTTTTCATAATTTCGACTTCCCTATCTCGTGCCTTGTTTGCCTCTTTTAACCTTTCAATTTCCTCGGCCTGTTCCTTGATCATGATATTCTGAGCTTCAACAATTGAACACAGCTGGTTGTGTGCCATTACATCTTGTTTTCGCTGGACACGATATTCTTCAATTGTTCTTGTGTGTCGACCAACTATAGAACCCAATTCACTGACTTGTTCAATCAGGAATTGTATCTTGTCAGCTTCAGAAAATCCAGATAAGGTTTCTGCCAGAGTTGGCCGCGAAGGCTCAGGTCTTGAAGAACCAGACTGACCAGCCTGACCCGAAGCACCTGTAGGACCAGTAATAGTGAGAGGGGGTCGGGCATGTGTACCTGAGGTGGGAGTTGCAGGCGGCTGTTGATCAACAGTCACCGTGCGCGTCCCAGAGGACCTCTGAGGAGAAGACATTAGCTCCAGCGTCTCCTTTTCAGTCAATTGATCACCAGAGGGAGGAAACTGCTGCTCAGGAGCAGATGAAGGCTGAACAGAAACTGGAATAGAGGAATCACCAGCAGCTTTCTTTGATGAACGAACATCCTGCCTTTTTGCCTTCCTCTTCTTAAGAAAACCCGGAGAAGTAAGCGTATAATCCTCATCCTGGTCAGATTCTCCAGTTCTACTTGTCTTCTTTATTCGCTTAAACCGGGGATTCCCACGACTATCAAAGACCTTCTTCATCCCTGGAGGAGGAGGATTATCATCCTCAGACGATGAACCACCATCACCAGAACCTCCTTCCTCTTCACAAGATGAGCTGCTTTCATCAACTAGCTTCCTAGGCTGATCTATCTTGCCTTTACCCTTGTCAGTCGCAACAGTACCAGACTGACTAGCAGCACCACCAGCACCACCTGTTTCAACAACCACAGTACCACCATCACCACCTGCACCAATACTAGCATCAGGATCTACAAACAATCCCTGAACGTCTTCTGCAGCAACATTGACATCAACCTCAACACGTGTTGCAGCACTAGAACTGCCAGCAGACTTCCTAGTTGCTTTGATTCCATGTTTAGCCCCGAGCTGCGTATCAGCCAAAGCGATTAACTTTGGCTCTTCATTATCCGAATCGCTCGCGTCTCGACGCCATCCGTTGTTCTGCGGTGCCTCGTAATCGGGAATATCAAGATGACCAATAAGTTTCCTAATTGGGTCCGATTCCTTATAGGCGGCCATAGACTTGAATATCAGCAGAGTACGCTCATTCATTGGATTAACAGGTAGAACATCTGCTTCAGCCTTTGGAAGATCAGGAATCTGATCGTCTATCATCATCTGCAGAAATCTGGGATATAGCCAGAATTTGGTGGATGTTCGCTGTGTTGCTGATGGAAGGGGCCTTCGAGCGTTTTCCTTTAGATTGTCGAAGATATAGCGAGATATGTTGAACGGCTTGTTCAGAATCAGAGCCGTAAACAATCCAGTTAAATCGATTGGCGACAGATCATACCCAGAACGCTTGTTGCTCAGGCAATGAATAAGGATATGCAACAAGAGCTTGTATCGAAGCGGCATATACTTCTTGTTAATCTGATTGGCAAGAACGTCATCGCTGTACCGCAGCCTCATCAGTAACCCCCGCTGACATTGTAAATCTATAGAAGTAGGATCTTCCGGTTGATCTCCAAGCCGTAGACGTTCTCTGATAGTGTTTTCTGTAATAACCACGGGTTTTTCAGCAACTGATGCCCTGATCACTTCCTTATTCTCTACCGTTTCAATCACAGCTGAACTCCAAAACGCCTTGATGTGCGACTGATAGGCAATGTGCTGTGTCGTGATAGCATAATTGATACGCGCCCTATGAAGATACTCCATGATTCCAGTAAACTCCGGACTGATACTGCCTTCCGGTTGTAAATACGCAGCCATGTTATGTCTAGATTCAGACATAGATTCAACTTCCGATTTCTCCTTCTTTGTTGGCTTGGCCCGTTCCTTTTTCGCTACTTTTGGTGCCATTTCTGTTCATCAAACATAGACACGTAATAAGAAAAAGTCAAACAGTCAACAAGGAATTCCACACTTAGAAAATTTTCAATTTCTTGGAAAAATTCTAAGTGTTGAACTCTTCGAAGGATCCAAATTATCCATCGAAGGATTGAATCATGGCACGAAGGATGACAATCTGTTCGAAGGATGTTAGTCAGCTCGAAAGATGTCACTTTTCTTGAAAGATGACATCTTTATCGAAGGATCATCTTTCGAATAATCAAGAGTTTGAAAGATATCTTGATCATTCGAAGGATTGATCAATCGAAGGATGATCCTTCGAGATATCTAACATCTTTCGAGACTCAACTCGAATGATGTTGTTCAGCACATCTATCGAGGTGATGAGTCATCATCTTTCGTTTTGATTACCGGCAACTGTTCATCGGTGAGATTCCGGTGGATTTCAAGTTTAATTCCGGTGATTTGTTTTTAGTTCAAGTGTGTTTTATGCCAAACAAGAACAACATCAACACCATTTCAAACCATCAATATTTAGACCCAAACCGGACTCGAACAAACACACATGCACTGATTTGAACCATAAACCACAAACATTTCCATGTTTATCCCAACCCAACACTTGACACCATGACTCTGTTTTAAATCAAACCATGTTTCATTTGATCAACCTTGATGATCGTCAGAACCTAATACAAAACATTATTCTACACATCCACATATATCTAGTGTTATCATTTTAACATAAGTAAGAACAAAGAAAAATGAAACACATAAACAATGAAGATTACATAATGTTAATGTTATTGTTTGAATTAATGTTTGTTAGGAAAAACAAGATCATCCTACCGAGTTTGATTAAGAATCCTGATATCAACAAGTTTTAGGAAAATTTTGGCAGAGGTTCGAGAGGATGAGAGGATTTGTGATGAAATTTTGAAACTGTTAATGACAAATGAAGAAGAAGACCCTTTATATACCCTGACCTCGAAAGTCCAACCGTCTCGAAAGACCCAAAACCATTCGAAAGATGTAAAGGTGTCTCGAAGGATGACCTTGGGTTCGAAAGATCCCTATTTGGCTCGAAGGATCCAGATATTTGAAAGATCTGGATCGAAGGATACCAGATATTTTTGGAATCCTTCGAAAGGTATCTTTCGATCTAAACCATCTTTCAAAGGATCTGGTCAACTCGAAAGATCAATTGGTCAAATCCTTCGTTGACCAAAACATCTTTCGACTGAGACAGTTGACTTTCATTGACTTTCTTGACCATCTGATCTTTCGAGGGCCATTGCTTCCTCGAAGGATCAGATTTCCCACCAACACTTTGGATTTTTGGGAATTTCCAATTTACACCCTTCAAATTTTGGAGGTTTTTCAGAAATGACCATTTTGAAAAGTTGTCCGTTATAAAGTTCTGCAAAGGTTAGTTTTATGAAGTATCTCGGCTTGTCAGGTATCGGATCGAGCACCAACATCAGTTAATCAAAAATAATATTAAATGAAAAATCTTTTTGGATTTTGTGGTTTGATAAAATAAAAAGCAACAATTTTGATATCCTTTGAATGTTATCAAACGACATCACCGCTAATGTCGTGCTGATATGCACCAAACGACAAAAACTGTTTAAAAAATAAAGCAGTAAATAAATATGTACAAACACAACAATATTTTTGCGAGTTTCTGGCGAAGAGAATCATATCAGCTTGCGGTCTTTTGTCAAAACATATTTCCTTTTAAATTCTTTTACAGAAGCGGATAAGTATTCTACCACAATTACCGATATTGTTATCCACTTAAACTCAACAATCAAGTGTAAACATAATACAATGAGATACGTTTAAGGTATGATTTATACTTACCGACCGGTGTTCATCCACTCACGACACATTCCCGTATCAAGGTATGCACGAGAGTTCATCATACTGGGGAGTATACCATTTATCATCCGTTTTTAACGTATATATATACAATGTGAACAAGTCACTTATTTGAGTTTGAAAACAAGCCCTATGTGATAGAATCACTTATTGATGAGGAACTTGATTTTCGATGCATGAGGGCACAGGAGCAAGTCCGTGAACAGGTCAGTACTTCCGTACAGCAGAGAGACGAACTTGACTCCCGGATAAATGTGATATTTTATCACTTATTTTGTATGGACATGTGATTGTTTATCACTTATTGAGGTCGAATGCAGTATGAAATATGTACACGTATGTATGGTATCATGGAAGAACTTAGACTTTGTCTTTTATAGAAACAACCATGATACCCAGATGATAACCAGCATAAACCCCGAATATCTCAGAACCTCGGCAATCTATCAAACGAAATTTCGGTACCAAGACCATATGCCAATGAGCGGTTCCCACGCGGTTTTCAGTTCGTTATGTTTATATCTCCTGCATACTTTAAAATGATCGTGAGTCTACCGGTACATCATTAGTAGAGCTACTTATCATTTTCTTTTTCTTTTGATTTCTAGAAGCATGTTTCAACCGACCTCTGATGTAATATCACTTTCCCTTATATTACCAAGAAACTCATTTTTGTTTTTCTATTGTTTTTGTGTTTTTCTGAATTTTCTCCCCCTTAAATGCAGAAAGTAAATAAAATAAAGACATATTTTTGTATTTTTGTGGTTTTTCAATGTTTTTGTATTTTTCTTGAAACTTTCTCCCCCTAAAATTCAAAAATAAAATAAAGTAAAAATATTTTTGGATTTTTGGTTTTTAGAAAAATATTTACAAAAACGATTTCCTGATGTCGGTTACTCTTGCTTCACCTTAATGCTGTTTACCAAAAGTAAATAATCAAATCTTGATTTATCAAATGCTTTGGTAAAAAGGTCGGCACGTTGGTGGTCGGTATGAATATGAACCACATCGATAAGTCTCTTTTCAAAACAATCACGTATGAAGTGATATTTAATATCGATGTGCTTCGTTTTCGAGTGCTGTACAGGATTTCTAGTGATCTGTAAGGCAGCCTCATTATCAACATAAATAGGAGTAGTTAGGAATTCAAAACCGTAGTCCCGCATCTGTTGTTGGATCCATAGAACCTGGGAGCAGCAACTAGACGCAGCAATGTATTCTGCTTCACATGTAGACGTAGCCACACATGTCTGCTTCTTGCATTGCCAAGTGACTAGGCGATTGCTTAAGAACTGACATCCTGCTGTAGTTGATTTTCCATCTTTCTTGCAGCCGCCGAAATCAGAATCACTGAAAGCTTTGAGATCAAAGTTATCATCCTTAGGGTACCATAACCCGGTGTCAGGGTAACTCTTCAGATAACGAAAAATCCTTTTGACAGCAGCATAGTGAGAGACCTTCGGATTCGCTTGGTACCTAGCGAGAAGACAAGTTGGATACATAATGTCGGGTCTTGATGCGGTGAGATACATTAAGGATCCAATCATAGCACGATAAAGTGAAGAATCCACAGCATCCCCTTCTTCATCCGGAGTAATCCCGTGATTCTGCGGAAGAGGAGTAGAAATTGGCTTCGAATCGGACATCTGGAACCGGCTCAAGATGTCTCCGACGTACTTGGTTTGGTGAATAAAAATTCCAGATTCGGACTGATTAACTTGCAAACCCAAGAAGAACGTCATTTCACCCATCACACTCATCTCGAATCGATCTTGCATCACCTTTTCAAATTCCTTGCATAACTTATCATCGGTAGAACCAAAGATAATGGCATCGACATACACTTGTACCAACAGAAGATCTGCACCTTTTTCTTTGATGAAGAGGGTACAGTCGATCAAACCCCGTCTAAAACCATTGCTCAGCAGGTAGGTAGACAACGTTTCATACCAAGCCCGAGGTGCTTGATGAAGACCATATAACGCCTTGTTAAGTAGTAAAACCCTGTCAGGATGTAATGGATCTTCAAACCCCGGTGGTTGCTCGACATATACTTCCTCTTCGACTACTCCGTGTAGAAAAGCACTTTTAACATCCATCTGGTACACCTTGAATTTCTTGAAGGATGCGTAGGCTAGAAAGATTCTAATAGCCTCCAGACGAGCAACAGGTGCATACACTTCATTGTAGTCAATACCTTCAATCTGACTGAAGCCTTGAACAACTAACCTTGCTTTGTTTCGGACAACAATCCCACGGTCGTCCTTTTTGCACTTAAACACCCAGCGAGTTCCGATCTTTTTGTAGTTGTCGGGCCTATCAACCAATTTCCATACGCCCAACTTCTCGAACTACTGAAGTTCTTCTTGCATGGCTTCCACCCAAGAATCATCTTTCAATGCCTCCTTCCAAGATCTAGGCTCTTCTTGGCTAACATAGCAGGCGAAAGACCAATCATTTTGTTGTCCCGATTCTCGTATCTCAGCATACAAGCCAGCATTTTCGTTATTTCTGATTTGATTCCTTGTCCTTACACCACTAAGAACATCACCTATAATATTCTGCTGAGGATGAATGTTATGAATTCGGGTTTCAGAAACTGGAGGAATTTCAACATTTGACCTCAAGTTATTGATATTTAAATTCCCGATATCATTCTGAAGCTGGTGAGTTGTAGAAGATGATGCATTTTCTTCTTGGATAATTGGCGCAGACACTGGATCCGTTGCTTCTGAAGTACCTTGAACCGGACGCAGTGCTTCACCATCATTTGCATCAACATACTCCTCATCTTCCGATGACAAATTGTAATCGACAGCATCATTAAACACCTCATTTGAAACGAGATTGTTGACAGAAGAAGATGCTTGTGAGTCAACAATGATTGGACGAGCTAACTGAGAGCCAGTCGCATTCTCGCTTTCAGACAACATTTGAGCAATTGCATTGTCATCATCAAATGTCGGCAGATTAAATGAGTCGAAAAGACCATCATAATCGAACATCCATGGATCTCCAGAAGGCTTCGGAGGATTAGAATATCTTTGAACTCTTACTTCACCCCATTCTTCAATCCTTTTGGTAGTCAGGTTCCATACTCGCAGATTAGGAGTAGCATACCCAAGGAAGTAACCTTCGATAGCTTTGGCACCAAACTTCCCGTCAGGCTCAATCATGGTACATGGTGCACCAAAAGGTTCTAGATATTCCAAGTCAGGAGTCTTCTTGTGTAGGAGTTCGAAGCACGTTTTTCCATGTCTTTTCACTGTGAGAACCCTGTTTAACGTGTAGCAAGCCGAGGCAACAGCTTCAGTCCAGAATCGAACTGGAAGCTGAGACTCAACCAACATGGTTCTTGCAGTCTCAATTAAGGTTCTGTTCTTTCTTTCAGCGACTCCATTTTGTTGTGGCGTGTACCGAGAGCTGTATTCATGAAGGATTCCTTTTGCAGTGCAAAACTCATCCATAACCCTGTTTTTGAACTCGGTACCGTTGTCGCTTCGAATTCGCCTCACCTTTAGATTATACAGATTTTCCAACAAGGTGATCAAATTCTTCAGAATTTCTGGAGTCTCACTCTTGTGAACCATGAAGTCAACCCATGAAAATCTTGAATAGTCATCAGTAACTACCAAGCAGAAAACTTCCCCGTGCACACTCTTGTGTTTGACTGGGCCGAAAAGGTCCATATGCAGACGTTCGAGTGGCATGTTGACAGTGTTAACCTTCTTCAATGGATGTGATTTCTTGGTCTGCTTCCCTTTCTGACACGGCACACAGACATCTTGAAGTTGAAAGTTCTTCACATTGACACCTCTCACCAAATTGTTTTTGACAAGGTGATTCATTTTTCTGAGGTGAATATGACCCATCCGTCTGTGCCAAGAGATCGTCTCCTTTTCAGTGGCTTTTGAAATAAAGCAAGTAACTTGCTTGGACTGAGTTATTGCTTGGCTCATATCAAGGACATACAAATCATTAACTCTTGGTGCTGATAAGAGAATCCATTCAGCGGGAATCTTGAATCCTGGCTTCAGCACATAACAACCGGCATCATCAAAGTGCACGGTGAACTTCTTGTCGCAGATTTGAGAAACACTCAGGAGATTGTGATCCAACTGTTGCACATAATTGATTTTGTCGAAACTCACAATTCCATTTGAGATCATTCCCTCGCCGGTGATATACCCTCCTTTGTCTCCAGCAAACGCAACATATCCTCCTCTTATACTTCGCACATCGAAAAGAAGACGATAGTCGCCCGTCATGTGCCTGGAAGCCCCACTATCAACAATCCAAAGATTATTAATAGTTCCTCCTGGAGCCGCCTGCACATGCAACTAAAACATCAGTTTGAGAGGGGGACCCAAGCCTTTGTGGACTTGGGTCGTCCTTGATCATCAAGGAAAGTGATTTCAATCACTTGATGATTAGGAAATAGAACCTCAGGTGCTCCCCCTGACTGAATTACCTGTTTTTGTTTCCAAGCTTGTTGTCCCTTACCAGTATTTGAATTAATTGTTTTTGCATTTACTGGTTTTACAGTTGTGGATTTAGCTTGTACAGGTTTTTCTTCTTTGACCTCTGATTTTAAGGCCTTCTCAATTACCTTTTGGTTCTTTTGTTTTAACTTCTTTTCCCTTTCTTTCAAGACACGTGGGTCTTGTTTCGGGGAAACCGGTTGTTTTTGGTAATTGGTTTCTTGGGGAGCACTCGTTTTTCCTTTCAACTTTTGCAGGTATGGGCAGTATCTTACAATGTGCCCAACTGTGCCACATTCAAAACACATTCTCCGCTCTACAAACCTTGGAGAAACATGTTGATGACCAGACGGAGAACCAGACACTGAACTTTGTGATCTAGATGTGCTTGGACCTAAGTCACATCCATTGGTGTGTTGGGTATAATTGTTCTGATCATTTCGTTTTAAAATTCTAACTTGTTTTACAAAATCAATGTTAGATTTATTTTGAAATGTTTCAAGTTTGTCCGTACCCTTGGATCCAACAAAGTTCACTTTCTGTTCTCTTTTCTTAACATGAGCTCTTTTGTTTTGCACCTTTTGCTGTTGAACCTTAGGTTGCTCAACCTTAGATTGTTGAATTTTAGGTTGTGCAGCCTTAGGTTGAGTAGCCTTAGACTGCTCAACTTTAGGTTGTTGAACCTTTGGTTGTTCAGTCTTAGGCTGCTGAATTGTTGGTGCTTGAGCATTCTTGTTTTGAGCCTTCTTTCCCTGTACCTGGCCCTTACCCTTTCCTGAATTGACTTGTTGTTTTCGCTCAACTGGTAGTTTTTGGTTTCCATATTGTTTTCTAATTTGTTCACACGGAATTGGATCACATTGAGTGACTGTAACTTTGCCACTTTTGTTCCCCAAAAACTTATCGGTACATCCTTCAAAAATTTGCTCAATTAAATCTTGATTTACATTTTTAATTGGAAAATCTTTGTCAGAGTAGATTTTGCTATCTCCTTTGAGCGTATACAACAAGTTATTCCCTTCAGAGCTAACTACAAGGGATTCCATTGCTTTTGACATTCCAGTCTTACTCGGTTTCACTGGTGGATCACACAGAATGTGATTCTCGATAGGAATATCTGTTGTAACCGAGTTAGACTGTTGTTTCACAATTTCTTCAGATTCATCATCCGAAGAATCAGCATCCTCAATAATGGGAGGACTCTGTTCCTTAACACATGATGAATCTGTCACATTCTCAGATTCTGATTGACTCGAGGATGATGTACCAGTTGTGAACCCGAGGCCTGCTGCAAAGTCATCTAGACCGAGTGGCACAGTAGGTTCAAAACGGGGCATATCCTCGTCATTAGGCAACTTGGAGTAATTGTGATTCATCGGGGGAGGGCATGATTTGTAACCAATACATTTTGCATCCCCCTTTTTCCTTTGAACATCAATAATGTGATCCAAAATATAGCGGGAATTGGAATAGCTTTCCAATTTCTGCTTGATTGTTTCACATTCGCATCGAGCTGTAGCTAACTCTACCATTTGTTTTTCAATTGTGTCAATTAAATTATTGTTTGCATGTTGTTTTCTCAAAACAGCCTTTTGTAGTTCAGAAACATCATGTTTTAATGACGCAATTGTTGCTTTAAACTCCTTTTCATTTCTGGTTAAAAATAAGTTAGCTTCAGTTGCTTTAGAAAGATCAACAATCAATTCTTGATTGTGTTTGTGTGTGATTTCGAACAGACTTTCCTTTTCTGCATATTCTAAACATTTAGCACATTCAACAGAAGCAGAATTAGAGTCAGAGTTAGAATCACATACCTGAGAGGTTTGACCTTCTACATGAGCCATAAAGGCTGTATGAAAAGAAAAAGATCCGTCTTCAGAGAAAAATTGAGAAAGCTTCTCGGAAGTTCCAGCAGATTTCTGGCAAAGAATAGATCTCCTCTTGCATAATGCTTCAGCGTCAGCCAAGAGCTCATCAACCTCCAAATCTAAAGCATCACTTGATAAATCACCAACATCAAGTGATTCCCCATCCATACTTCCACTGTAACCCGAGCTATCTTCATCTTCTGAAGATTCACCAGCAGACACGGGTTCTACAACCTTTTCAACCACCTTGGCATAACATGCTGTTCCACCATTTCCTCCTTCACCAAGCTGAAGATTCCAGTTGCAAATCTCATCAGCTTGAACAACTAATCCTCTATGGGGATTAGAGTTTGTGGATCCAGATGTATTTCCTCCCACGGGAACTATTTGTCTGTCAGAATTGTTCTGTTGCTGCTGAGGCTGTCTCTGATTCCTGAAAGGATTCTGATTGCCTTGCTTAGGTGGCTTCTGACATTCCCGCTTGAAGTGACCCTTTTCACCACAGTTGAAGCAGGTGACAGCATTCTTATCAAAACCATACTTGGTGTTGTTGTTGCTTTCCAAGTTGGTTCTCCCCGTTCTCTCCATAAATTCCTTTGCTCTTCGAATAGCACTAGCAAGAGCCCATTTTATATCCATCATCTCAAACTCTTCTTTATCAACTTGCTGGTAATCTTCGTTGGTTAGATTGATATTTCCAATCTGACCTGCAACCAACCCACAGTAAGCACTAACCAAGGTGTTCAACATCTCCATATACTCCTTGGCTATCTCGACACTGACTTTTGAAAAGTTTGAAGTGTCCAATCTGATAGTGTTCGGATTGGAAGTAGCTTGAAAGCTTGAAGAACTTCCATAAAATCCTTGCTGTTGTGGTTGTTGCTGTTGAGCTCTGTTTGGATCCAAGAAAGGCGGTGGTGTGAATTGTTGAGCTGTCTGTTGTTGTTGCTGTTGTTGAGAAGAAGCATCTGGTCTTGAATACATCATCGTGTATGCTGAAGGATCAAACTGATTTGTTGTGGAAGGTCCTGTGTTTGAGATAAAAGCTGTTTGAAGCTTAGCATGCTGAGAGGCTGGCTTTTCTCCACTAATACCACCTGCAATCCCAAAATACATCTCTGGATTCTGAGGAGTTATTGTTCTTTTTGCCTTTAGCTTCTCTTCTACATCTTTGTTCTCCAATTTCTGAATTAGCTCATAAACGGTGATTGTGTCCAGAACACCGTTTTCTTTGAGAATCTCAAGATAACCGCTCCATTTTGCTGGTAAGCCATCAGCAAATCTTTTCACCATTTCTTGTGGAGTGGCAGTGACTCTGAAGGCAAACATTTCACTCAACAGATGATGGAATCTTGTAGATAATTCTGCCAAACCCTCGTTCTCCATACACGTGAAACCTTCAAATTCTTTCTTTAGCAGCTCTTGCTTGATCTTCCTCGATTGAGCATTTCCTTCACACTGTAACGTGAGCATATCCCACAAACTTTTAGTAGTCGTGCAGTAAATAAACTGATGGTATATGTCTCTGTGAAGAGCCTGCGTGAGAATCATGAATGCTTTCTTTTCCAACTCAAATTTCTTCTTATCATCATCAGACATTGTGTTGTAAGTTTCTGGATTCGATCCTGCAACTTCCAACTCGTTTTCAAATGGAGTGAAGAAACACATCCATAGATCTTGACCTTGCCCCTGAACATAAGTTCTCAGCCTTTCTTTCCACCATCCCCAATCATTGATGTGATTAAGCTTTGGCGGTTTTGTGCTTGTACCAGTTTCACTGTCGTTCTGCATCATTGCTTGAATGCTGCTGCTTTGATTTGTGACCAAAGCCCATTGATTTGCAGTTATCATTGCAGCTTGAGGTGGGGCAATAGCCTACATCCATGCAGTTTTGTTGAATTCTGGCGCAGATTGTGTGGCTGATGATTGCGTAGATGATGACTGTGGAGTCAAAGTTGTTGTAGTCCACGCAGATGGATCCCACTGACCGTTTGTTCCCATTTTATAAAAATTAATATATTAAGTGAAAATAGATTTAGAAAAATTGATTTTCACAAACTATGTTAAAAATTGAAGGATAACAAACAGCCGAAGGATCAAGGATCGAAAGACCTTAAAATAACAAACTGTTAATCTTAAACAAATAAGACTCGAAAGATACTCGAAAGATGACACTTGTTCGAAGGATCAACAGTGTTCGAAGGATCACTGTTGAGTTTCGAACAATAACTTCGAAAGATTCTCCTACACGAAGGATCCTTATCTTTCGAAGGGAAACAGTAACTCGAACGATTTATCTTTCGAAAAGATTCCTTGGCTCGAAAGACAACTCACTGACTTCGAAAGATGTTCGAAGGATGGTTATCTGTCGAACCTCCTTGATCGAAAGATGATCTTTCGTGTTCGAAAGGTATCTTTCGGACAGTCTGACACACTGACAAAAAGTTGACAGATTTGTGAAAAGGTGATGTGGTTGGTGAACCAACTTTCGGCAGAAGGGATGTTCTGCACCAACTTTTCACCAACTTCAGATTTGACTTTGAAAAGTTGCCCAAAAAAGGAAGCTTCTTATCCACAGCCAAGCACCGGAGTTTAGCCGGAAGTTTGGCCGGAATTTAGCAATCCTTTTTCAAACAAGATTTTAAGTTACCCAAACCTTCCCGTAACACACCCGGTTAGTTTAGAACACGTTTTTTTATGGTTAGAAAGGCAAGAAACACACTAAAAACGGGTGCTAAACCAAATGAGTTTTTGTCCAAACACTTCCAAAGTCTTGCACAAACCCGGTTTTTAACAAGGAAAAGAGCCACGGCTCTGATACCACTTGTAGGTCCCTCGGAGGTTGAGGATAAACCTATTCCTTGTTATGTTTAACACACTAGCAAGTGCGGAATCCAAGCTAGAGTGCAAACCGTAGTTTAGATGAAAGCAAAGTAACAAGAGAAAGAGTAGACAAGCAATATATCAAAGTTTTCTCTTGTATTTCAGTGGACACGGTTACAGCCCTTGACCAAACTGAAATGCTCTCTTACAAGACCTTGGTTCACTCACAATGCTCTCACAATATCTCCGAATGACTTGCAATAACTTACTTTGAAGTGAAACCTACATGGGATATATATACCCATAACAGTTGACATGCACGAAGGATAAGGAGTTCTGGTCGAAGGATCATCTATCGACCAGAATGTCCATCGAAAGATTCCGAAGGATCCATATATACCTTGAAGGATGATATATCCTTCGAGGTCCATATGTGTCCATCGAAAGATGTCTTTCGAAGTCATCGAAGGATACAATCCATCCTTCGATGACATCCTTCGAAGCATACAATATCTTACACATAATGTTGACTGTTTGGCCAAGTCAAACCAGGAGGATGGTTGACTTGGTCAAACATTTAGTCAAACACTTAAACAAATACAACAAAAGACGTAAACACGACAGACAAAAGACATCGTTTTATACATTACAAAATACAGACAAAGTACAGACACAAGTGCACCAACAGTTAGGATGGTAAACAAATCCGTAATTAAATTACGAACGCGCAGAAACAAGAATTACACAAAACGGATGCTTAGCTCAAAAGTTATGTAAGTTTCAAGTTGAGTTTTGGTTGAAAACATAGCTGGGCACTTTATGCAGCAGCAAAGGGAAGTATTCTGTTGAAATAGGGCTGTCACGCTACGCGACAGCAATTCAGTTTCACCGTCGCGCAACGCGACATATGTCGCGCCCCGCGACCGCCCGGGGCACGGGCTGTCGCGCCCCGTGAGAGCCAGTTAGCTGGCAAACCTTGTTTTCTTTTTTTAGTTCGTTTCAGCAAGAATGTTCATTCAACAGTTGGAACGTTCACTCGTCAGCAAGAATGTTCACTCAACAGTTGGAACGTTCACTCGTCAGCAAGAATGTTCACTCAACAGTTGGAACGTTTACTCGTCAGCAAGAATGTTCACTCAACAGTTGGAACGTTCACTCGTCAGCAAGAATGTTCACTCAACAGTTGGAACGTTCACTCATCAGCAAGAATGTTCACTCAACAGTTGAAATGTTCACTCATGAGCATGAACGTTCACTCAAAGTATGTGTGGGAAAGAATTAAGTTTGGAGATATGTATGTGCATAGATCAAACTACATGTTGGTGACGGAATCCATAGGTAAGCATGAATAGAAATGAACATGCACGTAATTTGTAGGTATGGGACTTATTTATATGGATGTTTGTGACTAGGATATGTTAGTAAAATTATATGGGAATGTAAGTGGTATGTAAGAGCTTGTATGTATGTATGTGTGCATGTACGAATGTGCGCGTATATATGTATGTGTATATGCTTGTGTACATGTATGATTTATGAATGTATGCATGTATGGATGTAATATGCTATGAATGCACATAGGAATTAGTATACATATATAAATGTGAGATGTTATAAATGTATGAAGGAATGGTTTCATTATGTTTGGGCATTGACGTTTGCTAATGGTGTGCCTTGAAGTTGAAATGTAATGCAGGTAAAAGAACATCGGGTTCATGAGGTATCGAAGTCGAACTCGGAACGAGAAAATACGAGAGGGTAGTTGAATGATATTTGATATTAAATTACATGAGAATAATGTTGTATGATGTTATTAACGACTAATGGTTAAGTTGTATGTGATGTCCACATGTACTACACGGATTTCTTCTACCACAAACGAAGAGAAGCGGCCATAGATCGAGTCGAGAACAAGGATTGTACGGAAAAGAACGGTCACATAGCTTTAATTATGTAACACCTTAAAGTGTTAATTGAAAGTGAATGTTGTATATTTCTTTTAGTTAATGTTTGACATTCCGTATTTGAGCCTTCATGTAAGAAATGTGTCTAATAGAGAGAACTTTTTAAGGCTCTTTTTTCCGCTGCGTCGTTTTTAAGTTATTACGTGTGAGGGCGTTTCAACAGTGGAAGGAGAAGCAGTAGTTTAGTTTGTATTTTGTATTATACTTGTAATCAGTGGTTTGTAAGCAGTAGCTGTAATAGTCAGTGGTTAGAGGTTGTTAGGAGGTTAGATGACACTTTCATGGTGACGTCAGCCAAAAGATGCTCAGTGGTTTGTTCGATACTATAAATAGAACAGTATCCTGTACTGTTCTATTAGCACTCTTCATCACCAAGTCATTATGTACGAACAATCACTGTGAGCTCAGGCTGAGGGGGAGATTGTATGCATGCATGCATTGTAGTTGAAGATTGTAATAAATATAATCATTCGATTTCAATATAAACATGTTTGCTGAAAACAATTATCTCATTGATTGTGTGTTGAAAGTTTGTTCCATTTAATTCCTCTGCACTTAAACTCTATATCATCTTCATTATTATCAAACGAGCACAATCATAAGAAACTCAGATCCTCACAAATTGTTTTGGTCAAAAACCGGTTTAAGGATAATGTAACCAAATTTGATTTGTGAGATAGAGTGCTTAAGTGTTAACAATGATGTAAACAAATGTAAAATGTAAATGACAATGAACACCGTGATTTATACGAGGAAAAAACCCTTGATCTTTAGAAAATCTCCGATATAAAAAACCTCGGGTGGTGGAAACTACCGATCACCGATTATATTGAACAAATAATGTAGAAATTAATACAACTTCGGATGATGATTGAGCTTGATACAAGTAAATGCTAGTGTGTGTTTGAGAGAAGTTTTGAATGTTGCAAAGTGTGCGAGCAGTGAGTTGTGTCTAATGAGCTCAATATCCCCTCATTATAATTGGAAACTATCCACTAACTAACTAAACAGAAATTGAGGGGGCTCCCACGATCGCCCACAAAGGCTATTGCCTCTTTTGCACGTGCCTAATTCCAAGCATATTCCACGAGATTCCAGCTTGACCAAGTCCATCTACTTACCTACATCAAATTATAATAACATATTGAAGACAATATTAGAAACTGTTATAAGGACTAAGGATCCTTGATCCTTCCAGTACTTGCTACACATTTTAAGGGTAACATATCCTGAATACACAGAAGGATCACTGATCCATAAAGAATTAAAACCAACACTAACAGGCATGTTTTCGCACATATCCAAGCATGGGAACTTATGAAGAATGTTAAGAAGTGGGCACGGGTTCCAAACGTGGTTGCAACTGCTAAACGGACCAAAACCTCGTAGACAGGAAGTTAAGTGTGTGTGGGGGGGGGGGGGACGGGACGCACGATTTCAGATAAATATAAACGACGAGCCTGAATTTAACGAGTAAGAGAATGTAGTTCAAGATGAGGAACGACTAAGGTTTAAGCAAGAGGCGGCGAAAATAGAGGAATGGAAGATAATGAAAACCGATATCAACATATATCCAGAAGAAGACTGCCACATTTTGCGTAAAATGAAAGAAAAGAACTCCAAAAATGGAATTATTAGGTTTTTTAATTGTTAACAATCTAGTATTTTTTTTAAGTTATGTAGTATTTTTTTAAGTTATGTAATATTTTTTTCTTTTATGTTTAAAAATTGTTACATTTTTATAAAAAAACAAAAAGAAAAAATAAATATAGGAGAGAAGTTCATCCTCCACATCCTTGGTCATCCTTTGAAACATCTCTTTGATGCGGCTCATCCACACCCCCGTAGCCTTACTGTGGAACATGACACAATTCTTTATTAATTCTTACTTTAGTTCTACTGTTACTTTTTTTTTCAACCATAACTTCTCATGTATAAATAACAAACCAAGAACCCAACATTATTCATTCATTCACCGGGGTTAATGGCGCTCCGAAACGCCATAACAAAGCGTCTCTACAAACACCTTCTTCCCTCATCTCAAAAATCATTACCAAACTTTCACCACCACCTTTTCTCGTCTCCGGAGACATCTTCTTCCACCACAGACTCCATCTTCTTCCGAAAACAAACAAACCGATCACCGAGGTTTAACCAGCCAGACTTCTTTTATATTCCTGTTGGAGAGAAGTTGAACATCTCTGACTGTGATCCCATGACGAAGAATGCACCATTTGGTTCGGGTTCAGGTGGATTGTCGGTGAGTGATGCGAGGAAGATGGTGAGGTGTTTACAGTTGCAGAATGTGAGATCTGCTGTGAAGATGATTCAGGCGAATTCGATTAGTTATGCTGAATTCGTTAACGTTTGTATGGACACGTGTGGTAATCGCGATCAAGGGGTAGAGTTTGCGAAAGTGTTGGATGTCTCCGGAGATGTTATTGTTTTGGGGAATGTTGTGTTTCTCCGGCCCGATCAGGTATGGAACTGTTACCGCATATTCTTTGGATAATGAACCGAGCAACCACGAACAAATTTATATATTTGTGTTATTTTATGTTGGTTTGTTAATATCATAAACAAACATAAATGAACGTAAATGAAGTTGCATAAAGAAACATAAATGAGTAACGAAGTAAATAAACGTGTTCTCGTTCGTCCATTCGTTAGTGAGTATAAACAAAAAGAAAGGAACATAAATGAACAAACATGACATGTATTCAGTGACGCAGCTTAGTGGAAACCGGAGGGTGCACCAGTCCCCCAATGTTTCGGCTAGAAGTGTAAAATTTCCGATTTTTCGTCCGAAAATTTTAAAATTATATAGGATCCTCTCCCAATTATTTTGCCTAAATATTTATACAATATATCAATTTGGTCCCATGGTTTTCCGCCCCTGCGGAACTTTTGGTCAAGCTCCCCACTACATGTATTCATGTTCGTACGTTTAGTTAAATGAACAAAAAATTTTGTCCATATTTCATTTGTTTATTAAATAAACGAATATGTTGAGCGCTTGGTTTATTTACATGCCTAATTCAAGAGTAGTTAGCAACAAACTTCACAAATTCCCAAAAGTCTACAAAAATAATGATAAGAATCTGCCCAAAATTCTCATCAAATTGCATGAAACATATTGTTTCAGATTGCAAAATCAATGGAGAGAGTAATTTCACAATCTATGACAATGCCAAACGACCCATGGAAACAAGAACTTGAAGAACTAGAACGACAAATGGCGTTGATCGATCAAAAAGCAATATCCCTAGTTCGATGTGAGCTCTATTGCGGGCTTGGATTGTTAATCCTACAAACATTAGTGTTCATGAGATTAACATTTTGGGAACTAAGTTGGGATGTAATGGAGCCAATTTGCTTCTTTGTCACATCTTTCCATTTTGCACTTGCTTACATGTTCTTCTTGAGGACATCAAAAGAGCCAAGTTTTGAAGGTTATTTCCGACAACGATTCAGGGTGAAGCGAAGGAAGCTCATGCGCACTCACAAATTCGATTACAAAAGATACAACGAGCTTTGTAACTTTGTTTACCCGAATTACCAAGGTAAACTTGTTTTTTGTAATTAACAAAGAAGGTACTGAAAGCAGAGTCAAAGAAGGTGGAAAAGCACGCGAAAGCTTGTGAGTATAATCAGCATGACTTTGTCCCCCTGGCGTTTGACACGTTCGGCTCCTTGGTGCCGGAGGCGGTTTGGTTCTTGGCTAGAGTTCAGCATGTGGTCCACAACAACTTTTCGACCCCTCAGGGGCGAGGCTTTGTTTTTAGTAGATTAGGGTTTTCTATTCAGAAGGGGACGCAGTTTGTTGCATGTCTACCTGCTATCCTTATGTAATTTGCTCTGTTGATATAATAAATTGATGGAGGATCTTATATGTCAAAAAGAATATAAGGTGGTCAAAATGACAACACGTATTAATAGCTAAAAAAAACAAAGGTTGTAAATACTACATGATTTGTAGGCCTTACATAAAGTGTTGTAAATTTTAATTTTAAGTCAGATTTTGTGAATTTGCTTTTAATAGGTTTCTAATATGAAAACTAATCCAACCCAAAATACATGCATACCAAGATAATAATGGGCATTGTATAAATGTTTATTGGGCCGGTTATGTTTGGGTCTATTGAACATGCAAAATGCTTATGTGTACAAAAACCGGTTTGGGCCCAAACTGAACCGGATTCAAAACCGAACCAGTTTTTTAACAGGCCAAACCGGTGCAGGTTATAAACTGATTTTAGGGTTGAAAATCCCGACCACTTAAAGTGATTTGGATCGGGTTCAAACCGGTTTGGAGCATTAAAACCAATTTATTTTTTATCGGGCCCAAATCGATTTGGTTTGAAACCAGTTCTCAGCACAAAATTCCCGAACCTATGCCAAACTACCGAGTTGGGTAGGGGTCCAAAGCGGTTTGGCCCAAACTGGGCTTTTTTGGGATCGGGCTGGTTTGAAAACCAATTCATCGGTCCAAAAGCGGTTTTTTACAGCTTTATGTACAAACGTTAAAGTTGTGGAGGAGTTGAATTGCCATTTAAGTAAATTTGAAGTCTCTGAATATGGTTACAAGAAAAAGAAAAAAATGACGATTTTCTCATTTTACCCAAACAGAGGGCGATAACTAAAATCCAGTGAATATGTGGAGTAAGCTTGTAGGAAGTTTAAGTGGGTTTCTAAATCCTATACTTTTGACTTCAAATTAATCATGCAGTCTTTGTCCAATAATAACTTAGAAGTATCTCACATGATCATTAAAAAGTGTTGATTATGCTTGATTATAGTTATATAGTATAAGGGTATGGGGGTATGGGTGGTGGATTGGATCATGGATTGTCACGTGCAGTGGCGAAGTTTGAGATTCCGACCCGAAAGGGGGCGCGGGGGGGGGGGGGGGGGAAGTCACCGGACCTAAAAATTTCTATAAAACCAGGGGGTCGAAAACGTATATATCCAAAAATTTCTATACGAAAACTACATACTCTCCACTACTGAGCGAAAAGTTTGGAAGGGGGGGTCGGCCGCCCCTTCAAAGCTTCGCCCATGGCCCCGTGGGACATGGTTCTCATGGGACATCGCTTCCTTCCTAAACCATGGTGGTTCGTATGCTTTAATCCATGGTAACCATGTTCTTCTTTCAATTAATTAGGCTGAAGGGTATGGGGGGCATGGATTGGGTCATCAATCGCTACGTAAGACCATTAATGGATCGCTACACCACCCCTTGTCTCATCCACCATGGTTCACATGGATTAAACCACGGGACCACGGGCCTCGTTTTCCTTTTCCAATATTTCATTTTCCTTTATAGAAAAACAAATTAAAATAAGGGAATACTAGTTTTGGTCATGACCACACCCTGGGTAGTGGTTTTGGATTGTAAAGTAGAGGTGGTGACATGGCGCTGATGTGGAGGGTCATGACCACACCCTATAGTCTTAGGGGATTTTAATTGGTGGGGGACGATAGTGGAGGTTATGGACTATGGTCCACACCATATAGGGTGGTGGATTAGGTTGGTGGATGAGGTTGGGGACATGAAGCTGACATAGAGGGTTGTGGCGGTGATTTGGGTGATTGGGTCATGAGCACACCCCATAGCCTAACCAAGAATATATATAGTTTTTTTATATAGAATTTGAATTAAGAACTTTAGTTTAATTGGATCATAATCCAAGTTATACATATAAATCTCATGAAAGTGGTGATTTTGACTTAAATTTACTGAAAATAGAGATTATTGCTAAACATATTTATGGAACTTGAACTGACCATTTGGGGAGTACATAGATTTTCCGAATCTAGTATACACTTGTCTTGTCCATTTAAAGAAAAGTATTTATAAATAGTCAAACTTCTCTAACTTGTACGCAATAGTTAAATTTGGTAGTTTGCTGGATTCACGATAGTGAGCTGTGATGAAAAGATACAATTCAATAATTCAAACATGTCACATATATCGTTATCAAATTTATAGTGTATCAGGTCGGGCTAAAAAATAATTTAATCGGTTTTACCAGGTGCTTCAAGCAAGTTTACTAGTCAAATCTATAATTCAATAAAAATACAACTTCAATTAAAAAATAATCCAAAACTACATAATTCCATAATCAAATATCAAATTTCCAATAAAGTTTTTCTTAAATAAAAGTCTACAATAGGTTTATGACATTAGAGTGTTAAATGCATCAAGTTCACAATCACTTAAAAGACGAAATTTACAATCATTGACATCCTCATCAACAAGAACATAACTATTTTCGATTCCTACAGTATTTAGTTATCGATAATCATAATATAATAAAATTATGTAAGATAAGTAACACATATAGGGTAGGGTTCTAGAGTGAACAACCTCCCAAGAGTGAACTGTGTGAACTCATCTGGACCCTTGATTTCCTTTTTAGTTGTTAAGGGTAGGATTGTAATTTTATAAAAAAATTAGATTTAAATCATTATCTTAATAATTGAAATCAGTTACATATTTCCTATTTTAATTCCTTATCCATAATATCTTTCCTATTTTAAATTCATTATCCACAATATCTTTTATTTCAATTTTATTTTTCAGATTTCATCACCAGAATTCAAATTCTGATTTTTAATATCCACGTAACCTTCATATTTAAACAGTATACACATGTGTACTTGGATATAAATAGAACAGTACGTATGTGTACTCAGCATCGTACATATGTGTATAGTAATTCACAAGTGTACATCAAACATTCAATACAAAAAAAAAATCTGAGATATCACAAAAACAGACGATATACACATGTGTACACCGCATTTAAAAACATGGCAAAATCAGAATACACATGTGTACATCGCATTTAAACAGAGCAAGGATAATGAATTTAAAATAGGAAAGATATTATGGATAAGGAATTAAAATGGGAAATATGTAACTGATTTCAATTATTAAGATAATGATTTAAATCTAATTTTTCATAAAATTACTTTCTTATTTAATTTATGAGAGAGAACATAATTTATTCAATCAATTTAAGATGAAAATTACACATATACCCTTTTTATATTTAATTAAATAGAAAAAATTAACCACATAATTACCATCATGTCACTCATCTAAATCTCAAGATCATAGAAATCAAGGGCCAAGATGAGTTCACACAGTTCACAACTGAGAGGGGTGTTCACTCTTGAACCTAATCCAACACATATATATAACGAGTAACCTTATGTTTGAGAAGTCGGTGTTGATTATATCTTTAAACATGGGTTAAAAACATAGAACCCTAATCATGTTTATTCAATCATAATCTAAATATAGATACCAAGATAGAGATACTTACTTGTAGGGATGATTATCTTTAAGAATAAAGATGAAGCCATGATTCCCGTTATGGTACCTTGTGTTGATGGATCACGCTAGAGAGAATTTTTATATTGGTGTTTTGTAGGGATGATTATCTTTAAGAATAAAGATGAAGCCATGATTCCCGTTAGGGTACCTTGAGGGAAATCATAATTGCCCCTTGAACTAATCAATATTTACAATTACTACCATCAAGTAATTGTCGGAGACTAGTTATGTCATATTGGTAATGTTACCAAATGATCCGTAAGGCCACATCAACGGGTTATTTATAACATTCTCCCACTTGGCCGAGTGATCATTTGTGATAAGTATAAGTAAGTTTGGCCAAGTTAAAACATTAATCAATGTTTCAAATTGAAATTGCAACAGAAAAATACAGTCATTGAGTTATTGTCAACTCAAGACCCCCATTAATCATGTTACAACCCCAAATCAAAACATACATAAATTTAAGACCAAAATGACTGAGGTAAGCCATTTGAAATTAATTTGTATAATTCTTGTCTATACGTCATCAGGTGCACATACGTATTTATAGACAAACAAATTGTGTAATCGAGGAAAAAGATAATAACTAATCATTCATATGTACGATATGCTATTATGTAAGGCCTTTAGTAAAAACCGTCTTTATGATGAGCTCTTAAAAAGACTTTGGGTGTTGACCTTAGTTATCGAATCCGCAAGCATATCATGAATGTAAATGTATTTGATACAAGTATATAGGTTCCTCTTCTTGTTCATAAACGAACAATAATTTTGTATCGAAGTTTAATGCAGCACCTCTCGAACTGTTACTGTTCGAGGAAATAAGGTAGCTGACTTTTCACAGTAAGTCTTCAATATAGTATTTATATGGAGTTAATAAGTTTGTGAGTCCATTGATAAAATTTCAACAACATTTAGTGACAATTGTGTTGTTAATTAACAACATATTATGTCATTATAATTTAGGTTGTTGTTAACAGTTTCTCATGACTCCTCCATGAGATAGATTTGTCCGCAGACATAAGGATTACCCCAAATTGACTTTTAGTTTCTTTTGAACATCATAAAATCAAGGTAAGAATAATCAACATGTTCTTATAGTCTTTCTCGTTTCTTAAAGATATTGTAAGATGATTCACAATAATCTAGAGTGATCTAATGTTCATCAATGTGAGCAATATCTAAACGAGTATAGACTTGAACCTTTATAAGGCTTCTAATTAATGAAGCATAAGGAAGTAATCTCATTTATCATTTTATCCTCTTAATGAGAGCAATATTGTTTGTTACATATGTAAGGAACCACTTTAGAGTAAAGCTTATGGCACGAAACTAATGCCTCAATGGGTCTATCTCGTTATATTTTGATATCTCTCACGTAAGTGGTATTTCCGAGATTCATTATATCAAAATATGTGTGAGAAATTATTTGACTTATGTAACATATACTTATCAAAAGAGTGTCATCTATATAAGGACAAGTTTACATTAGTTGCTCCCACTCATCTTGAGGTTGGTACACATAAATCCACTTAATTCATGATGAAAAGAATTGCATTAAGATTTCATCACATTTTGATGTTTGCTTCAACCCATATATGGATTTCATCGACTTAGAAACTAAGTGTTCTTGACCTTTCAGTTTAGAACTTTCAGGTTGTTTTGAACATGTAAGTCTTTGTTTAGGAAAAATTGTTTTAATATCCATTTAATATAGCTACAAAGGATTATAAGCTACTAGAACAACAATGATCCTCAAAGAAACCTTTTGTAAGAAAGGTACGATGATTCTTTGATAAATAATTCTCTTCTGAGCATAACCATTAACAATCAATCTTGCTTTTAGTGTCTTAACGTTTGCATTTGGATTTAGGTAATTCAACCAAATCCCAAACGTTATTTTGACACATAAAATCAAATTTGCTAATAACAATTTTTATTCCATTTAGAAAATTGATTGATGCTAATGGTTTAATTAGAAGAGGTAGGATCAGTAAACTTTCTAATATCCATTTCAACTTCAGTCAAGGAGGATACATAATCATCAAAGATGACCTCCGTAGTTGATTATTGGGTTGTATTATGAGTTTCAGTTTTATGGATTAACTCTTGATTAAGTTGCTATCATTTTCAAGATTCTAAGTGTCCAAGAGTTGGTGGAGTATTGTGTATAAGAGGTGTAATCGGAGTAAAATTTAATAAGTCTCTCCCCCCGCCTCTTGTACTTCTTGCAAGTCATGATAAGGACTTTTACTACTCCCACTAATTTTAGAAGTCATTAAAAAATTTAGCATACTTATGGTCAACATTAGAAGGCCAATAGATTCTAATAGAGAAACAAGTTAATGATGTAACTCATTGTAGTTTCTCTGTTTGAGGATTATAATTTTGGTAAGAAATCTGAGTGTGCCCACGTTTAAGCAACAATGAAACTTTTGTTAGAGTAGCAGTAGATTCTTAAAGAGAAAAGTTGTGAAGAAGCAATGTCTTGTACAAGAGGTACAAATTGAGGTAACAACAAGTTTTCACTCCCCTACCTCTTGCAACTCTCGCAAGTTAAGATTAAGACACTTAATGCTCCCACTAACCTTTTAGATCTCTAGGAATGCTACAAGATAAGTTTCAATGATGTACGTGCTATGGGAACCTGTCATATATGTCAGACTTGATTTCCTTAATGTCTAGATGTTATAAAATTTTGAGGGACATATTTAGAAGGAATCATAGTATATATGAATTAATTTCTTTAATACCTTTATTCATATAAGACATATTAAATACAAGTAAATATTATGATAAATGAATAATGTCTGAATATTCCATTTTGGGATAAGTTCCAATGAAATATAACTTCTAATGGAACTTAATTTATTCCCTTAGCCATTTAAATATTAAGGCTTATAACACATGCTCATAAGTCACTAAGAATGAGATTTGATAATATTTCATCCTTCATTAACCTAGTCATGATTTCTCACGAAATTTGGTCTTAATGGATGTAATTTGTAAGTCTCATTTTTCTTTTGTTAAATTTTCATTTTCATGATAACAAAAGGTTGTGAAAAAGTGTAGCATCATCTAGTTCTATCTTATAAGGTTTCTATCCAGATTGAGATGACAAATAATATGAGAGTTTAAGGTAAGTGTGACTTTGTTTTAACCATGCAAACCTCACAACTGTCATAATGTAGCTTTTATATTGATACTAAATTCTGAATAATCTACAGAATATATAAGGTATCATAAAGCCCAATTATAAAACAGTTTATTATGGTTCTTATCGTCTTAACATAAAATTTTGCCACTAACTCTCATATTAATTATTTGTTGATTTCTGGTAAGGAAACACATAGATGTACCATGATATGCGTACTTCCTATTGGTGGCCTGGAATGAAGAAGGATATAGCCACCTTCGTTTCTAAATGTCTTACGTGTTCCAAAGTAAAAGCCGAACATCAACGTCCCTCTGGCTTGCTCGAACAACCAATAATTCCCGTTTGGAAGTGGGAGAGCATTGCCATGGATTTCATCACTAAGCTTCCTCGCACTACAGCTGGTCATGACAGCATATGGGTCGTCGTTGACCGATTGACCAAATCAGCTCACTTCCTCCCCATTCGTGAAGACTTCAAAGTCGAGAAATTGGCTAAGGTCTACATGAAGGAAATCATCTGTCGTCATGGGACGCCCATTGATATCATTTCTGATCGTGATGCTCGTTTTACGTCTCGTCTTTGGGAAACTTTTCAATCTGCTATGGGTACTAAGCTTAACCTTAGCACCGCCTTCCATCCTCAGACTGACGGTCAAACCGAGCGTACTATCCAAACCTTAGAGGATATGCTTCGTTCATGCGTAATAGATTTTGGTGGCAACTGGGATACATACTTGCCCTTGGCTGAATTCTCGTACAATAACAGCTATCACACGAGTATCCAAATGGCTCCTTTCGAAGCATTGTATGGTCGCAAGTGCCGTTCGCCTATTTCTTGGCACGAGATTGGTCAAGCCCAAATCACCGGTCCCGAGCTTATACAAGAGGCTACGGACAAGATTTTACAGGTTCGAGACAACTTATTGAAAGCCAGGAACCGACAGAAGAGTTACGCTGACAAAGGACGCAAACCTATGGAATTCGAGACAGGTGACAACGTGCTTCTCAAGGTATCCCCTTGGAAAGGCGTGGTTCGATTTGGCAAGAAAGGGAAACTCGCACCTCGCTACGTTGGTCCTTTCAAGATTCTCGAAAGGATTGGCAAGGTTGCGTATAGACTGGACCTGCCTGAAGGACTCAGCAATGTACACCCTGTCTTCCATGTGTCCAACTTAAAGAAATGCCTAGCTGACGAAGGACTCCACGTTCCTCTCGAAGACTTGCAAGTCAACGAAACACTTCACTTTGTAGAAAAACCGGTCGAAATCATGGACCAAGGAACCAAGCAATTGAGGCGCAGTCGAATTCCTATTGTCAAAGTTCGATGGGAAGGAAAACGTGGCGCTGAATTTACTTGGGAGCTCGAAAGCGAAATGAAATCGAAATATCCTCATCTTTTCCCTGAGTCTTCCTAAATTTCGGGACGAAATTTCCTAAAGGAGGGGAGACTGTAACGCCCTGTGTTTTGTACTTTCTATTTATAGCTTGTCTTACTCGTGTTGCTAATTTTGGAAGCTTTGTATCATTGTACTCGTTCCTTCTAGTACTCGTTGTAAACTCGAGATTTTGATCATGAATGAAAACTTGCATTTCCTTGTTACATACTATACATACACCATAATACGATTAATCATGAGATCATTTGATACTTCTTTGTGATACTTACAAACATATGTTGAACTTGTAAATATGTGACATATACTTGTTACTTACAAACATGTTACATACTTGTACATTACACTTTTTGCCTAGTTAAATCATGTTTTATTTCATATTTCACCTTGTTACAAGTTAGGGGAAACATTGTTGCATATTATTACACAACTTAACTAATAAAATTTCTCATTATAATGTTTTAAAAAAATAAAAAACTAAAGAAACATGGCAGCCCAAATTCAGCAAAATTCAGCCCCATATAGTTGGGTTTTGTGGGCTAGTTTCAAGGTGTAACCCCTTCTAAACACTTCCAAAGCCCAACCCATTGAAACCCTAATCCTTCCCCCTATAAATACCACTTATAACCAGCCTCCCTACCACTTTTGCAACACTAAAAACTCTCAAAACATCCTCCAAACCGTAGCTGAAAGCAAAGGTTCGAGTAGATTGACACCCCTTCACGAAAATGAGCATAACTCACTCAATTCTTATCCGATTCACTCGATTCTTTTTCCTACTTGCTTGTATAATCATGGGGTTCGATTCCTAGACTTCTCCTTGGAGAAATCAGACCTGGAAATGCCCCGAAATAGTCCATAAACTTTCTGTTTGTTTTTATGTTCATCAAAAACTTGTTTAAATCTATGCAACTTGTGTCCAACACATCTCATACCTATGTCCTAATGCTTACAACTTATCCCATGGTTGGTTAAGCTTAAAAACAAGGTTGAGACATCTAAATCAGAGGTTAAAACCTCATAAACTTTCTGTTTTTAATTAGGGTTTTACCCACAAGTAATGTTCAAGTGTGAAACTTGTTGAATGTGTGATGGTTGGATTAGCTTGGGCTATCCTTCATAAGAATCCACTCATTACTTGATGTTTTGCTATAGATTAGTTGTTGTTAATACCTTGATACTTGTATGTTCATGACCCTCCTTGTTGTTTATAACAACAAGTGTAGTGGTGAACAATAGAGGTGCCTAAATGGAAGCTTGTTCTTCCTACCTCATGTATGTATTCTATGACACAAAGAGGTACCTAAATGGAGACATTAATCTCCTACCTCATGCTTGAATCATAAGACTTGTAAACTATATAATATCTAAGTTATTCTATATGTATACATCTAAGTAACTAAGACTTGATGATGACTTAATAGTTATTTGTTAAGTGGACGTTACATCATCTATGACCATGCCCTTGTTACGACTCTAATGGATCTTAGAATCCATGAAATCATACCAACTCTTTTGAGTTTCAATAGTGTCAAGAACAAGAGTTATGCGTACAAGATGATTATTTTCACCTATGTTACTTTCTATATATTAAAAACTCCGAATCTATAATCTTCCGTTATACGCCAAACTCACACACCTACGTTTCCTTGTGTAGAAGGACAAGGTGCTCCGAACTAATTCATCTACAAACTTGCTCTCGGAATTTCAAGTCACCACTTGTAAACCGTGAGTATACTCGTATTTCCCCCTTTTTACTTTTACCACTTTTGGGGTGTAACATGTTTACCTATTAACTTACACATGAACACTTTATTAAACACATGAACGTTCCTATAACATGCTTGTATACGTGATGACTTGATACTTTAAACTTGGGTTATTCTTATGTGTTGAACTTATCATTAACTTCGTACGAGCCAAACCTTGACATATGTAGCGCTATAGGATTAACGACCCGCCCGTAAACTTGAGGTTATGTCTTGAGCATATTGCGTTTTCTTGGTTTGATATGTTAGACACATGCCATATTTAAGGTTTATCTTGAATCATATGCTTGCCATGAGGAATTGATCACACTTTTTAACTTATGCTATGTACGTACCAAACTTGTATACTCGCCTTTGCTTTTGCATTGAATTGTAGTTTTAAACATGTTACAGGTTGATGATGATGAAATGAAAACGGATAGCAAAGATGCCTAAATACTCACTTAGACGTTTAGGTTTAAAGTGTTGTATCAATTTTGTTTATGTTATGTTGAACAATGTTGTTATTTGCTTTTCTTATAATGTTTTGACATTTATTTTGGAAATGAAATTTGGATTATTAAATTATTGTCACAAATAGCGTTATGATGTCTCGAGCAATCTTCACACTTCGTCTCATCCCGATGTTTCCGCCATTGGTTGGGGTGTGACAGATTGGTATCAGAGCCATAACTATAGGGAATTAGGAAAATTGCCATGCTTTTGCCCTAGTCTATAGTTTTAGGAACTTTGTCTCTTATTTGTTGTTTAAAACATTTGTGCTCTATCTTACATGCTTCCTAGCTACACTTCTTGTTAATAAATTTATGTGCCTTTCCTAAGGCTAACACGAATACACTTTTGCTATTTTATACTCTTGTAACATCAACGAGACAACTTTACCAAAATAGGCGTGAAACCCACAATTTGGTAAACGACTCTCACTCTACCTTTAATCTATTTTTGCACGAAATTTCACCATTAAGCTAGGAGTGACATCCACAACTTAATGGTAATTTCCATTTCAACTCTAGTGGACCCTTGTCAAAGTGTCAAAATTTTATTTTGGCCGACAAGTACCAACCACATTTAGGGTACGAAATCGTCAAGTTAGGGGTGAAACCCGCATCTTGTCGATTAAGTCCCATTCCTTGATTTTTTTTATTCTCGCCAAAGTCCCGAATGTTCCAATCATTTAGAGATGTGTAGTAACCGGAAGGGTAAGATACCGTTAATCGCTTCTCGACGAGAGTATCTTACTTATAGGCCAAAGCACAATATCTCTAAATCGAAAGGACTTTCGACCCACTTTGGAATTGTCGACGTTTCTCTACCCGAAACATTCCTATGTTTTATTGAGCCTCTCTTTTATGTATCTCAATTTATATGTGATTTTATACTTGAACGTTCATTCATTTCGAAATGTCGTTTTAATCATGTCGCACATTATCGCAATCACAAACAATAATAATTCTCATGAACCAACTAAATTTATATTTTCCTATTCGCAACTTATGTGCTATACATGTTGAATGTGTGTTGGAAACTTATGCTTTATGTGAACTTTACTTGGTACTTGAACATCTACTTGCTTTGCATACACAAACCTTGTTTTCAATTAATGATCAAAGTCTCATCCTTTCCCTTCTCTTTCAAATCTTTTAGATGTCTTCTAGTTCATCCAAGAAACTCAAGTCAAAGAAGGGTTCGACCTCCTCCGCTATGTCCCAAAAGGATTGTATGAAGTTTATGGCTAAACAATTTGCAAAGGTCCTACCCGACATTGTTAGCAAGATCCAAACCGATTCACCCCATGGTTCGGTCGACTCAAAGGCCGACAAACCCAAATCGACCTTCCAATTTAAGCACTTCATGGCTTGTAAACCCTTAGAATTTACCGGCAAGAATGGCGCTACCGCCATGATGAACTGGTTTGATGCCATCGAGCTTACCTTCTTGCAAAGTGGTTGCCCTGACGAACTAAGAACCTTGAATGCAACCGGTGTGTTTCGTGAAAAGGCACTTGAGTGGTGGACAACTGAGCGTAACAAGAGAGGAAACGAGGTCGCACACGCTATGCCGTGGGACGATCTCAAACAACTTATGAAGGATCACTTTTGTCCCCCTCACGAACTCCAAAAGTTGGAAAATGAATTCTGGAACCTCACGCAAAAAGGGAGTGACATGGATGGTTTGATTACACGCTTCAAGCAGCTTAGTGTTCTATGCCCTGGTCAAGTAGAAACCGCCCCCAAAACCGTGGCCAAATTCATTCGTTGTGTTGCACCTTCTTTAACAAACCATCTTGCATCTGCCAACCCTCAAACCATTGAAGACGCGTACCGCATAGCTACCGAACTTAACAACAATTGTGTTCTTCATGGAACCTTTGACAAGGTTTCAACAAAGAATGCGCACCAAGCCACCATTGACTCCCCTAATGAGTCTAAACCCTCCCAGCAATCTAAGAGAAACCAAGGCAAGAAGCGGAAGGCTTCAAGCCAAAACTGCGCGGTCGTCACTCCGCCAAACCCACAACCCCTTCAAACTGTGCCTGCTTTCGATGGTGAACGCAAGGTTTATACTGGAACGCACCCAAAGTGCGACAAATGCCGATATCATCACCCCCCAAACGCTCATTGTCGAAAGTGTGACAAGTGTGGCCGGTATGGGCATCTCTCGCCATACTGTCGTATCCCCCCACAGGCCTACCAAAACCAAGCTCTTTTGGCTCCAAATCAAGTCGCCCCTGTGCGAGCATGCTTCACGTGTGGTGATACCAACCACATGGCCAATGTGTGTCCTCAACGATATCAACCACAACAACCTCGACAGCAACAACCACAGCCACAACCCCAACAACAACAACAGGTTCAAGAACCCGCTAGGGGTCGAGCTTTCCTTCTCACCACAGCTCAGGCTCAAAATGCAAACGACGTCATCACTGGTACGTTTCTCATTAACCATGTCTATGCTTCATGCCTATTTGATACTGGTGCCGATAAAAGTTTTGTGTCGTTAGAATTCGAGTCTTTGCTCAAGTGTAAACGCTCTAAGTTGCCAAAATCTTTCGCTGTCGAAGTTGCTAATGGTAAAACCGTCAAAGTCAATTCTGTTCTCTCCAATTGTTCACTAATCCTTAACGATCATACGTTCTCAATCGATCTCATACCTATGCAAATGGGTAGTTTCGACGTCATAGTAGGTATGGACTGGCTTAGGCGAGTTCGTGCTGAAGTTGTCTGTTCTGAGAAGTTTATTCGCTTGCCTCTTCCAAATGGTGATTCTCTACACGTCTATGGTGAAAAGCCTTCTCAAGGCCTTAAGCTTATGTCATGCATCAAGGCAAACAAGTGCTTACGCAAGGGTACCTTCGCCTTTCTCGCCCACATCGTGGAAAAGAAGGATAAAGGCCCAAGCATAAGTGACGTTCCTGTTGTACGTGACTTTCCGGATGTATTTCCCGAAGACCTTCCTGGTCCTCCTCCTGCTCGTTCTGTCGATTTTCGCATCGATTTAGTGCCTGGCGCTACGCCTGTCGCTAAGTCCCCCTATCGTTTAGCACCCTCTGAGATGCAAGAGCTCTCGAGTCAACTTCAAGAGCTTCTTAACAAAGGCTTCATACGCCCTAGTACTTCTCCTTGGGGCGCTCCCGTTTTATTCGTCAAGAAGAAAGATGGGTCCTTTCGTATGTGTATTGACTATCGTGAGCTCAACAAGCTTACTATCAAGAATCGATACCCTCTTCCTCGCATTGATGACCTCTTCGATCAATTGCAAGGCGCAACCTGCTTTTCAAAGATCGATCTTCGTTCTGGGTATCATCAACTTCGAGTACTCGAAGAAGATGTGCCTAAAACCGCCTTTCGTACGCGTTATGGTCATTATGAGTTCGTGGTCATGCCCTTTGGTTTGACCAACGCACCTGCTGTCTTTATGGACTTAATGAACCGCGTGTGCAAAGCATACTTGGACCGTTTTGTGATCGTCTTCATCGACGATATCCTCATCTATTCCAAGACGCAAGCAGAGCATGAGCAACACTTGCGCCTTATTCTTGAACTCCTTCGTACTGAACACCTATATGCCAAATTCTCCAAGTGTGAATTTTGGTTACAAGAAGTTCAATTCCTTGGTCACACTGTCAACAAACTTGGTATTCACGTTGATCCCGCAAAAATCGAAGCTGTGAAAAATTGGGTCGCACCTAAATCTCCGTCCGAAATCCGTTCGTTTCTTGGTCTTGCTGGTTACTACCGTCGTTTTATCTCCAACTTTTCGAAAATCGCTGTTCCTTTGACCTCCTTGACTCAAAAAGAGAGACCTTTTGTTTGGGGTCCCGAACAAGAAGAGTCTTTTCAAACGCTCAAGGACATGCTTTGCAATGCTCCTATCCTAACGCTTCCTGATGGTAACGATGATTTTGTCGTGTATTGCGACGCTTCAACCCTTGGTCTTGGTTGTGTCCTTATGCAACGTGACAAAGTTATCGCTTACGCATCGAGGCAACTCAAAATTCATGAGAAAAACTATACTACTCACGACCTTGAACTTGGTGCGGTCGTTTTTGCATTGAAGATTTGGCGACACTACCTTTATGGTACTAAATGTGTAGTCTTCACCGACCATAAGAGCCTTCAACACATCTTCAATCAAAAAGAACTAAACATGCGTCAACGTCGTTGGGTGGAATTGTTAAACGACTATGACTGCGAAATCAAATACCACCCGGGTAAGGCGAATGTAGTAGCCGACGCCCTGAGTCGTAAAACTCACGTCCAAAGTATCCGTTGTTTCCAACTCGTCCACGATCTTCAAAATCGCATACGTAACGCCCAGTATACATCCGTTAATGAGGGTAACCTCTACAACGAAATGCAATGTGGTGCTGAGAATAGTCTTGTGTCCAAACCCGATGGTATTCTATACTATCTCAATCGCATCTGGATTCCCAATCGTGACGATCTTCGCAATTTCCTGATGAAGGAGGCCCATAACACGAAATATTCTATTCACCCTGGTGCCGATAAGATGTACCATGATATGCGTACTTCCTATTGGTGGCCTGGAATGAAGAAGGATATAGCCACCTTCGTTTCTAAATGTCTTACGTGTTCCAAAGTAAAAGCCGAACATCAACGTCCCTCTGGCTTGCTCGAACAACCAATAATTCCCGTTTGGAAGTGGGAGAGCATTGCCATGGATTTCATCACTAAGCTTCCTCGCACTACAGCTGGTCATGACAGCATATGGGTCGTCGTTGACCGATTGACCAAATCAGCTCACTTCCTCCCCATTCGTGAAGACTTCAAAGTCGAGAAATTGGCTAAGGTCTACATGAAGGAAATCATCTGTCGTCATGGGACGCCCATTGATATCATTTCTGATCGTGATGCTCGTTTTACGTCTCGTCTTTGGGAAACTTTTCAATCTGCTATGGGTACTAAGCTTAACCTTAGCACCGCCTTCCATCCTCAGACTGACGGTCAAACCGAGCGTACTATCCAAACCTTAGAGGATATGCTTCGTTCATGCGTAATAGATTTTGGTGGCAACTGGGATACATACTTGCCCTTGGCTGAATTCTCGTACAATAACAGCTATCACACGAGTATCCAAATGGCTCCTTTCGAAGCATTGTATGGTCGCAAGTGCCGTTCGCCTATTTCTTGGCACGAGATTGGTCAAGCCCAAATCACCGGTCCCGAGCTTATACAAGAGGCTACGGACAAGATTTTACAGGTTCGAGACAACTTATTGAAAGCCAGGAACCGACAGAAGAGTTACGCTGACAAAGGACGCAAACCTATGGAATTCGAGACAGGTGACAACGTGCTTCTCAAGGTATCCCCTTGGAAAGGCGTGGTTCGATTTGGCAAGAAAGGGAAACTCGCACCTCGCTACGTTGGTCCTTTCAAGATTCTCGAAAGGATTGGCAAGGTTGCGTATAGACTGGACCTGCCTGAAGGACTCAGCAATGTACACCCTGTCTTCCATGTGTCCAACTTAAAGAAATGCCTAGCTGACGAAGGACTCCACGTTCCTCTCGAAGACTTGCAAGTCAACGAAACACTTCACTTTGTAGAAAAACCGGTCGAAATCATGGACCAAGGAACCAAGCAATTGAGGCGCAGTCGAATTCCTATTGTCAAAGTTCGATGGGAAGGAAAACGTGGCGCTGAATTTACTTGGGAGCTCGAAAGCGAAATGAAATCGAAATATCCTCATCTTTTCCCTGAGTCTTCCTAAATTTCGGGACGAAATTTCCTAAAGGAGGGGAGACTGTAACGCCCTGTGTTTTGTACTTTCTATTTATAGCTTGTCTTACTCGTGTTGCTAATTTTGGAAGCTTTGTATCATTGTACTCGTTCCTTCTAGTACTCGTTGTAAACTCGAGATTTTGATCATGAATGAAAACTTGCATTTCCTTGTTACATACTATACATACACCATAATACGATTAATCATGAGATCATTTGATACTTCTTTGTGATACTTACAAACATATGTTGAACTTGTAAATATGTGACATATACTTGTTACTTACAAACATGTTACATACTTGTACATTACACTTTTTGCCTAGTTAAATCATGTTTTATTTCATATTTCACCTTGTTACAAGTTAGGGGAAACATTGTTGCATATTATTACACAACTTAACTAATAAAATTTCTCATTATAATGTTTTAAAAAAATAAAAAACTAAAGAAACATGGCAGCCCAAATTCAGCAAAATTCAGCCCCATATAGTTGGGTTTTGTGGGCTAGTTTCAAGGTGTAACCCCTTCTAAACACTTCCAAAGCCCAACCCATTGAAACCCTAATCCTTCCCCCTATAAATACCACTTATAACCAGCCTCCCTACCACTTTTGCAACACTAAAAACTCTCAAAACATCCTCCAAACCGTAGCTGAAAGCAAAGGTTCGAGTAGATTGACACCCCTTCACGAAAATGAGCATAACTCACTCAATTCTTATCCGATTCACTCGATTCTTTTTCCTACTTGCTTGTATAATCATGGGGTTCGATTCCTAGACTTCTCCTTGGAGAAATCAGACCTGGAAATGCCCCGAAATAGTCCATAAACTTTCTGTTTGTTTTTATGTTCATCAAAAACTTGTTTAAATCTATGCAACTTGTGTCCAACACATCTCATACCTATGTCCTAATGCTTACAACTTATCCCATGGTTGGTTAAGCTTAAAAACAAGGTTGAGACATCTAAATCAGAGGTTAAAACCTCATAAACTTTCTGTTTTTAATTAGGGTTTTACCCACAAGTAATGTTCAAGTGTGAAACTTGTTGAATGTGTGATGGTTGGATTAGCTTGGGCTATCCTTCATAAGAATCCACTCATTACTTGATGTTTTGCTATAGATTAGTTGTTGTTAATACCTTGATACTTGTATGTTCATGACCCTCCTTGTTGTTTATAACAACAAGTGTAGTGGTGAACAATAGAGGTGCCTAAATGGAAGCTTGTTCTTCCTACCTCATGTATGTATTCTATGACACAAAGAGGTACCTAAATGGAGACATTAATCTCCTACCTCATGCTTGAATCATAAGACTTGTAAACTATATAATATCTAAGTTATTCTATATGTATACATCTAAGTAACTAAGACTTGATGATGACTTAATAGTTATTTGTTAAGTGGACGTTACATCATCTATGACCATGCCCTTGTTACGACTCTAATGGATCTTAGAATCCATGAAATCATACCAACTCTTTTGAGTTTCAATAGTGTCAAGAACAAGAGTTATGCGTACAAGATGATTATTTTCACCTATGTTACTTTCTATATATTAAAAACTCCGAATCTATAATCTTCCGTTATACGCCAAACTCACACACCTACGTTTCCTTGTGTAGAAGGACAAGGTGCTCCGAACTAATTCATCTACAAACTTGCTCTCGGAATTTCAAGTCACCACTTGTAAACCGTGAGTATACTCGTATTTCCCCCTTTTTACTTTTACCACTTTTGGGGTGTAACATGTTTACCTATTAACTTACACATGAACACTTTATTAAACACATGAACGTTCCTATAACATGCTTGTATACGTGATGACTTGATACTTTAAACTTGGGTTATTCTTATGTGTTGAACTTATCATTAACTTCGTACGAGCCAAACCTTGACATATGTAGCGCTATAGGATTAACGACCCGCCCGTAAACTTGAGGTTATGTCTTGAGCATATTGCGTTTTCTTGGTTTGATATGTTAGACACATGCCATATTTAAGGTTTATCTTGAATCATATGCTTGCCATGAGGAATTGATCACACTTTTTAACTTATGCTATGTACGTACCAAACTTGTATACTCGCCTTTGCTTTTGCATTGAATTGTAGTTTTAAACATGTTACAGGTTGATGATGATGAAATGAAAACGGATAGCAAAGATGCCTAAATACTCACTTAGACGTTTAGGTTTAAAGTGTTGTATCAATTTTGTTTATGTTATGTTGAACAATGTTGTTATTTGCTTTTCTTATAATGTTTTGACATTTATTTTGGAAATGAAATTTGGATTATTAAATTATTGTCACAAATAGCGTT
Organism: Helianthus annuus; assembly: GCF_002127325.2. Taxonomy (NCBI): domain Eukaryota; kingdom Viridiplantae; phylum Streptophyta; class Magnoliopsida; order Asterales; family Asteraceae; genus Helianthus; species Helianthus annuus. The sequence goes on along the minus strand of NC_035434.2, from coordinate 51,583,229 downwards.
ATGATGTCTCGAGCAATCTTCACACTTCGTCTCATCCCGATGTTTCCGCCATTGGTTGGGGTGTGACAGTACATATGTTGCTAATCAACACACTCATTTTCCTTTGGTACTCTTGAGTGTTATAGTTGATTCTTAAGGAAACTTATGGTATTAGTGGAAAAGTTATATGTAATGCACCGGAAAAGTGGAATGATTTCCATGTGTAAACCTTTAATTATGGGTCATGGTATTGTACATCATGATGTATTCACATATGCCACAAACTTTATAGTAAGAATCTAGAGTAATGCATGCGTCTTAGGAGTTATTTTGATTCTTCCAAAGAAAACAAATTAGTCTTAGGAAATTTAGAATCTAGAATAACTCCCATGATAACAATAATGAAATGAGTTCTTGATTATCATAAGAGATATAATGGTTAACTTATCCCACTAGTCATGCTCTAGTTTTCTTCTGTAATACTTTTATCAGAAAAGAGCAGTAGGATTATCATATCTTAAGAAATAATCAACAATCCAACAAGAGCAAATTTTGTAGAAACTCTTTAGTAAGCAAAACATTTTAGGTTTTGAAATTAGAGTGGATAAAATAGATGAGATACAAACCTAAGAAGAAACTTGGAGTGATTTACATTATGGGGTAATCAAGTAAGACAGACACAAAATATTAAATTGAAGATATAGTCTACTATAACACCAAAATAACAGACTAATTTAAGGTTCTACCTGAATTTTGGCTTCGCTTTGGCTTTGACCAAAATTCAGACATTATGAACATACATAAATAATAGATTGTCTTGATGTTCTAAATAAATTTGGCTTCGCTTTGGCTTTGACCAAAATTTATGCATTATGAACATACATAATAGACTGACTTATTGTTCTACATAAACTTTGGCTTCGCTTTGGCTTTGACCAAATTCATGTATTATGAACATATGTAAATAAAAACCAACTTAATGTTCTGCCTGAACTTTTGGCTTCGCTTTGGCTTTGACTAATTTTCAGGCATAATGAACGACATAAATAATAGACCGTCTTTAGTGTTCTACATGAACTCTGGATTCGCTTTGGCTTTGACCAAAATTCATATATTATGAACACACATAAATATAGACTGTCTCAATGTTCTACATGAACTTTGGCTTCGCTTTGACCAAAATTCATGTATCATGATGAACATACATAAATAATAAGGTAAAATACATAAATATAACATAACACCTTTGGGCCAGAAATGAAATATTTATATACGTTATGCTAATAATTTATTATGTGTATCATCAAACAATTAGTTGTTGGGTTCATTATCCAACAATACACATAATAACATAAAATGACATAAATTAAAGTTGGGCCATTCGCAGGTTATGGTCATACGAAACCAAATAAAATACGGCTTCCAAAAGTTAACATAAGGCATGCGAATTCGTATAAACGTTATGCGAAAATTTATGCGGAAATAATTTATACAAATTATCACATACGAAAGGTTAACATATAATTCATGTAGATCATACGAAAACATCAAATAATTAATTTCATAAATTAAATGAGCCATGTGAAATTGGAGATAGGATTCACATCAACAAATATATACAATTTAGTTTTTGATAGCCATCGACATAAGGCGGGGCACTAAATTTTAAATATAATGACCGAACAATTAACGGTATATAAATCACATCATAATAATCTAAACCCACCATTTAAGGTTAAACATATATTCACCATACATGTATAGAGATAAAAAAAATTAGATGGGCTTATCTAATTACAAATTATGGTACATGTGTGAAAACTAGATTTTATGAATATTTTATTCATATGAAAAATTCACCATAATCATTCATGAACATTTAATGAATTATTTCATGTGCAACTTATATTCAACTGTATAAAAAAATAATTTGGAAAGCCTGATGATTTCCAAAAAACGATTCTTCTACCAATTAATTAAATCAATTTTAATGGTTTTAACATCCAGTTCCATAGGGCATATTTTGCAGATCACGTGAATGCAAAACAAATAATCGTTTGAGCGAGGACAAGGCAACATATCAATTAACATGATCGGATAGATATAATCAACATCACTCTGATACCACATGTTGATTATATCTTTAAACATGGGTTAAAAACATAGAACCCTAATCATGTTTATTCAATCATAATCTAAATATAGATACCAAAATAGAGATACTTACTTGTAGGGATGATTATCTTTAAGAATAAAGATGAAGCCATTATTCCCGTTATGGTACCTTGTGTTGATGGATCACACTGGAGAGAATTTTTATATTGGTGTTTTGTAGGGATGATTATCTTTAAGAATAAAGATGAAGCCATGATTCCCGTTATGGTACCTTGAGGGAAATCATAATTGCCCCTTGAACTAATCAATATTTACAATTACTACCATCAAGTAATTGTCGGAGACTAGTTATGTCATATTGGTAATGTTACCAAATGATCCGTAAGGCCACATCAACGGGTTATTTCTAACAGTCGGTTCATGCTCCTCCTCACCAAACATGTTATATCATCATTATATGAAGTTCTCCTTCCGGCTCTTCTTCAACCGCCCAAAATTCCGTATGACTAATACTTTCATAATCAACCGGATCATAGCATCTGTTAGCATACTTGAGTCTAGAAAAACATTACCCAAAAATAACACTTAAAAAGCAAAATACGATGCAATAAGAAATTTAAAAAAATGCAAAATAACACTCAAAATTGAACATGGGTATAAGCCGGTTCATCGGTATGCACCATTATTACCGAATTTTCAAGTGGTTCGAATACTAAAGATGTACCCTAATTGGACTGGGCTCTATCGTACCAATAATTTCTTATGTAGCCGGTTCAAACAGTAATACCAGTCAGTTTGTACCGGTTTTTAAAACATTGTGTATATTATGAATTAATATTTATTTATTGTGTGACTATCCATTTATGTTTATCATTATATCATGACTCTTCATGTACTTAACTCCCATCTCTTTAAGTACTTAACTCCCATCTTGTAAGCCTATAAATAGAGGCATATGTGATCCATATTTTACATCAATAAGAATAAGTTTCTTACATTCTCTATTTCCTCTTTGTCTCCATAATCTCTATAATCCTAATTCATATGTTTATACTTTATACATTGTTACTATTAGGTCGTTGTTTCACAACACGTTATCAGCACGAAAGTGCTCTATGTGTTTTGCCACCTTTGGTCCCTTTTCCTCGCCTTTGATGTGTATTATTTTACAGCCTAAATCAATCTCGCACGCTGAGAAAGCAGCCAAATAATTATCCAAAAAGATGAAGGTATGATGCTTCATAAAATCCCATATAGCAATTTTTATATTTCACTACATGTTAAATAATGAAGCAACACACACTACAATACATATTTTATAATAACTGTTGTCACAAAACAATTTGAGAATAGATAGTTAACGTATTACATGATCTCTTTTTCTAACTTTATTTACAGTCACTATATTTGCTTTTGATGATTATATGACTAATTTAGCCACACATATTCATAATACGATAATTCTTGTTGTTTACCAAATGTTCCACACTAACTACATTTATAGCATAAATTTTTTACAGCATACGAAATCATGATTAAAAAAAAAACAACATACTATGCAATTTAGATATATTACAATTCTTTTCATATATTTATATATTACATAATATAATTTAGTCATATCACGCTTATGCTACCATTAGCATTAATTTATCAAAGATTTTAGTGTGATGCTTCCATTAGTTAGTTGCTCATTTTGTTCAATTCATAACTTTTGTTATTTTTGCGTTGTACCTGCTTTACAAATTATCAAACCACTAAAATCCTTATATGGTTTTAATTTTATGAACTAAAGAATTATTATCTATCAAATAATACTTTTAATAAACCCAATAATTTATTTTTATTGGTGATACCGTGCAGTCTTTTACTTTTAATTTAGATGAAAATAGATTTCTGTTTGTCGGGTTTACTGCCACTACCAAGCAAACCCAATTTCACACTGTCTAGTGGAACCCATTTGTCATTGGTCATCTAACAGTCTTCAAAATGAACCAACAGTTTTACAAATATAATTATTATATGACTATCATTAATTTATTATGCAAATTTATGAATAGTTCAAGTTAAGTTTGACTTAAACTTCATGCTACATGGTTTTATTTTAATAATATATATTTTCTTGAATTAGATTTATGTAGTGTAAAATCAACCGATGTTTTATATTTTTTATATATTATTTTCATTAATAAGTAAATCTTCAAGATAGACATAATTGTGGTTATAAATATTTATTCTATTATAAATATATCATTTATAGGCTCAACATTAACATAAGAGTAAATACAATGAGAAGTTAAGGATGTGAAGAGTCACTATAATAAATACATGTTTTGTAAAACTGGCATGTTATATCATAATGTTGTGTCATAAGTTATTGCTCATAGTGACATAATATAAAGTGATGCATTGTATAATCATCACTTTTACATATTACCATAAACTTTTTTTAATAGTGTTCTTGATATATTTTAATATTCAATCATGATAGTAAGTCAAATTAATTATATGTATTTTATTATATTGTATTTGATGAGAAGGCATCTTATATCAATTATATATTGTACAATTTTACTTTGTACATTATATTTAATATGCCATTGTTTATGTATATAAACAGTCTTCAATGAAGCAGAACTAAAGTTGTGTATATGATCACACGTTATAAACATGATTGAATAGTGATCAAGATTCATTTATAATATGACATTCGAAGTTTCAAACTCACTAAAGTTTATTGTAAATTGATTGATACTTGTAAGATTTTGGACTGATAAATCTTAATGATTCGGTCATATAATTGATATTATGTGGTGAAAAGATTAGTTATACATGTGGAATAAAACAAGTTCCAATGTCAAACCTCAAATATGCTCTTGAAGAAGCAAGATTGTTAAAGAATATGTAAGGTTTGAAACGACCACCATGAAAGTTGTGTGATTCTAATCCATTCATGAAGTGAATGTGATGATATAATGACCAATGTAAGGTCGCGATCATGTATATAACAACAAAGAAAATTGTAATGATGTCACCATAATCATTGTTTGGTTATAATCCATTCCTTAAACTGAATGTGATGATATAATAATTGGTGTAAAGTTTGTAATCATGGTAATTGAGAAAATTGTTATGATGCTCATGTAATGAGATCAACCATGTTAATAATGTGACGACTATACAATAATCGTTATAAAGGTCGTAAGATATAAGATTGATAAATATTATACGACTCAACTACTTCTCAATTGATGGTAAGCAAAGAGAACATTATTTACAAGGAAAAATTGATTGTCACATTTAAGACATATGCTCCTAAAGTAGCAATATCATTATAAGAGTCATGGAAAATGAAATGCTTTTATACTCATGTGATCGAGTAAATAATGAAAAACTATGAAGCTTGTTTTGGTCCTACTCCATTCCCAAAAGTGAATGTGATTATATATTAATCATTGTATATGTAATGATGGACCTAATTGAGAAACTTGTAATAATGAGATGGACCACCAAAAATGGCAAACTAAGGAGTGATTGCATAATGAGATGGTTTTAACTTTGAAGTTATAGTATATTCTCTCGTATCATACGTTTTGTATTACATACGAGCAAGTAATACACATACGATCGTAAACCAGGAGTTTATGGATCATAATTATTTAATTAGTTGGCATGACCGGTTAGACCACACCGAGTCAATGATGATGTGAAACATAATGAAGAACTAGAAGATTCTTCAAGATAATAATTAGCATGTAATGTTTGCTCTCAAGGGAAATTTGCAAAATAAACAGGGGTGTGTATACCTAAATATTATGGAAGCGATTAAAGGATATGCATATCCCAAAATGATACCATTTAGTTTTTTTAAATCGATGCATCGTCTAAATGGTTATCAAATCCACAACCTGAAGTTTGTGTGATTGTGGCTTAGCTAATGTGATAGCAAGCATATTAATCCGGATTAGTATATTTATTTGATAATCGTGAATTTGATTCCCAAGTTATTAACGATCATTGGAATAAGTGTTATTGTGATCAATAAACGTCTACTATTGGTTACAAAGCTAGTAATCATGAGATGAACAAAAGTTCATTTAGGTACATGTAATTTTATATATAGTACCATCAATTCACATCAAGCCAATAAGTTATAGTTCTCCCTATACAGTTGGTTTTTGGTCAGGAACTAAATATGTCTCATCAACGATTTTGGTTGTGCGACATATATTGAAACTCATCCACCACACCGCACAAAGATGGGACTTCTAAAAAGTTTGAGAATATGTTGGGTATAAATAATCGCCTATGATTAAATACTTAAAGCCATTAGTGAGAAATTCGTTTATGGCTCATTGGTTTTTCACTTTAGTGAATGAATGTTCCCAACATTAGGGGGAGATAACAAGCAGTTGGAAAGTGAAAAGTGAAATGAATTATCATGTCATCTTGATCCTCAGACTATAAACTATGAACTAGAAACTTAAAGTATAATTCATTTACCAATATTAAAGAACAAATTACCAGACCAGTTCACTGACCTAAATAGAGTGACTAAGTAAGTCACATAATCAACTGCTTATGCTCCAGTTATATTTGTGTCCCTAGAGGACAACCACATTTTTTTGTAATGAGTCTATTGCACGCCCAAAGCGTGGTAGACTAGTTGATTCCAATAATAAAATTCCTCAAAAATTGGAGCAAATAATTAAGATGGTCAAGTCGAGGTTATAGTAATAAGATCTTCTAAAGATACAATTGACATGATGGTTCAAGAAGAACCTCAGGTACCTGAAAATAAAGAGATCTCGATAAGTTGTATCATGTCTAAGATATGTATGGAATCGAAATAAAAATCGACGCCGTTTTACTTTTTTTTATATAATGTAGCGCTTAAAAAGATTAAATGATGAGGATCAAGATTTAAGATCTGCCTATGAATGAATAGTAAGAAATGATTGGCCAAAAATAGAAAGACGCAAATAAGGCAGAGTTTAGTTCTCTAATGAAATGGAAAGTTTCTGGAACAACAGTCCATACAACTGAAGTTGTAAAATATGTTGGATACAAATGTGTCTTTTATGCGAATCATGTGAAAATCAAATTAAGTGATATAAGTCAAAATTGGTGGCACAAGAATTTTTGCAAAGACTTATGACTGATTATGAGGAGACATATTCTCCCGTTGTGGATGTTTTGACTTTCCAATATCTTATTAGTCTGGTAATATATAAAAGAGAATTGACATGCGTCTTAGGAAAGTTACGTATCACTTGATACTAAGTCATATAAAATAAGTTCTCGAGAATATTATGATTATTATTTAAATTCGGATCTGAATACGTATACATGTTGTATATGTTATTGAATTGAATATAATTGGAACTCCCCATGAGTATTCTAAAGCATTTGAGTGCTTAAGAGGTTAATTGAAACACCTTATGGATGTAATTATAGTGCACCAATACTCCAATAAACATACATAGAAAATGTGTACCTGGTTATTATGGAAACTCAATGTACACAGTGTACATACATGGTACAATATAGATTTTGGAGATAAAAGCAAGTGTTTATGGCATTTTTGCATATGATATAGATATCAATGTGTTAAATGCGAAAATTTATATAGCAAAACTTCTAAAGAGTGAAAGCACATGCATATTTGGATAAGATAGAAAGAATTCTCTCATGGATTGATAATGCTAGAAGCATTAATGATGTCAAAACCTCAAAAACGTACTATATCGAGTTCATAGAATATGTATGGACTAAAATAGTTAGATCGAGTGTTATACAACTCGAGATATTTGCATAAAGAGGGATATAAGTTTGATTAAATTAGCCATGTTTTATCGACCTTCTACTTTTAAAAGTTTACTATAATCGCAGTTTACAGTGATGATGTCTAGGCATCATCGAGAGAAATTGTCGAACTTTTAGAGGGAGAATTTTTGAATGACCTTGGCACGGTCTAACTATTACTCGTACTGCAGTTCGAGTATATATGTAATTATATTTTACTAATCCACCAAGTGCAACTAGAAGATGATGTTTGGATATTTTAGTATGGGCATAGTTGAACCTTAATGTATGTTAAAGGTTGTTAAGTCATTTGTTATAAGAAATGCCTATTATCATCTCTTATCAAAGTAGAGATTCTCATTCTAGAAGTACCATCGTTGAATGCATAAATGCATTAATATCTTTTGCTAGCTATGTATGGTTATAATATCTTTCACTTGAGCTTATTGTCATAACATTTGTCAAGTGAAGAGACATTGGAATGAGTTCAAAGAAACATTTCAGGTATAAATGATATTTGATTATATTTTACTAACCCATCAAAACAAGTTTGGTTAGTCTTGTATATGCAGGAATGTAACGAAACAAAGTCGTGGATATGATAATTTTTGGAAGGAGGCACCTAAAGTCTCGTTAGAAGATTATACAACATTTCTTAACATAAAGGTTTGCACATTAAGGGATCAAACGACAAATCATTCACTACAAAAGCTTTATTCGACTTTCAAGGAAGATGTATACACGTCACTTAAAGGATACATGTTAAAATGAGGGGGAGACTTATTCAAGTTGCACTCTTTTTCCCTTGACTAAGTTTTATCCCATTGGGTTTTCTTAGTAAGGTTTTTAATGAGGCAACATACCTGATCCAGAAGTATTAGGGGGAGACAATACGCGCTGCACTCTTTTTCTCTTAACTGAGGTTTTGTCCCACTGGGTTTTCCTAGCAAGGTTTTTAACGAGGCAGCATCACCAAGCGTATTAAAGAATGGTATATCATCATGTGGATAGTTTTGTCAAGTGGATAGTCAAGGGGGAGTATTATGAATTAATATTTATTTATTGTGTGACTATCCATTTATGTTTATCATTATATCATGACTCTTCATGTACTTAACTCCCATCTCTTTAAGTACTTAACTCCCATCTTGTAAGCCTATAAATAGAGGCATATGTGATCCATATTTTACATCAATAAGAATAAGTTTCTTACATTCTCTATTTCCTCTTTGTCTCCATAATCTCTATAATCCTAATTCATATGTTTATACTTTATACATTGTTACTATTAGGTCGTTGTTTCACAACAGTGTATATATTTTTAGTCTAATTTGTTTCAGTTTTGTGTGGTTATATTATTAGATTAAAATGGATCTGGGATTCGGCTTTGAAGACTTAGCTTGGCTTGTAGCAGATTGCAACTCAGCCCAAGTGTTGGATGAATGGCCCAAGGCCCGTAGCTGTTATGCATATCGTGTTAGTTTTGAGTCTTCTTCCTTTTTTTTTTTTTTTTTTTGACGTGGTAGGTTAACCATTTTTGTAATTAAACATATATATAGCTTCTCAACCGTAGATATGATGTTTTAGTGAGTTTTAATAAGATTATGTATACAAGTATGTAGAACCGAGCACACGGTTATATGAAGATGATGAACATGCCTAAGTTTTTTTATGTTTGAATTTTTTTTTTTATTTTTTATGGTGAATTACAAGAAGATATACATTCAAACTATAGTCGTGTCTTTTGAAGTTAAATTTTTGGTTTGAATCCTATTTTCATCACAACGCGGAAGAAGTGTACATAATTGTTTTTTCCTGTGAGAAACCTCAAATTTACACGCTACGCTTGCATCACACAATCTTGTAATAGAGTTTACATAATCGTGTACTTATAACTCTTGAAAATCCTATTTTACCAAGTTAAACTACACATAATGTATCTAAAATGTATATATCCATGTGATTTGAGTAGGTTTAGAAATCACTTGTTTTACAAAACCAATCAAAACGACGTAGTTTTGATGTTATTGTAGATATATCTTTACACATTATGAATCACTTATATTTGCTAGTTTTTTTTATTCAAACCATTGCAACAACAAAATTATAATATTTAGTCATGAGTTATGAAGCTAGATCAACAACATTATAAAAGAATCTATTTTTATAAAGACCAGTAAACATACTTTGGATACGTTGTGATAGTAAGAATACATGAGTATGAATATTGGGCACTCTTCAAATCCCTAATTTTCTCATTCATATATTAATTAACTGTGATAATTATATTACTGTGACGTTAGAAAAGGCTTTGCCAAATTATTTTTTAACGGCCAACAAAATCAATCTCGAGTACTCTCGGGGCACCCACTGGACCAAACAGAGTACTCCAAGAGTAATCCGAGTCCACCACCAATTCCGGGGAAAACTTGGTAACCCACCCACCCGTAGACACGACGGTGAAATTACCGGTAAAACCCGTTTGGCTTAAGGATCGAACCTGCATCTCTCAAGAGAAATACAATATTTCCACCACTTGATCTAGAGATCATTGTCAAAGGCTTTGCCAAATTGATTCAAGAAATACATACAATATCGCGTAACAACTCCATATTCACTTTCCCATATAATTATATATAAGTAGACACACACGTAGACACACACGTTAACACGGATATAAAAACTCATATTTAACATTGAATCTTACAATTTTTGAGCTATCGGTCATTAAACCACCCACTGATCCATTTGCTTGCTTTCTCTCTCTCACACACATAAAAAAAAGGAAAAAAAAAAAGAAAAGAACTCAAGTTTAGACCCAAACCCATCCAGATTATCGTTCACAGAATCACAGTAGACAACCCAAAGGCCCAAACCAAATCCAAGCAAGATTATTGGATTTCGCACGACCATTACTAAGCCCAATCTATTCTCTACTCGAAGACTCGCTCATCTATATACATATAAAACCTCTTTGAGGACACGTGTCAATCAACGAGGCTATTAAAATTTGAGTTTTTTATAAATATTATTTAAGTGTGATATATAATATCTTTTATTCAATATTTGAATAATCATGGTTGTTTGTTGCCTAATGATTTAAAGATAATTTAATCTATTAAAATTTTTAAATCTTCCATTCAAATTTTATCTAACATTGGTGTTGGGTTTTGAATTTTTTATTCAATATTTGGATAAAGGATTCAACTGACAAGCGATTGGATCAACACTTTATTTGAAGAAATCTTCATTGGAAATGAATTGTGTCAATGTGGTCAACAAAATCAATTCTCAATTTTTTTTTATTTCTAATTTTAATATCCTTCCTTTTGTTTAATTGGAAATGAATTATGTATAGGTATTTAGTGTCTTTATAGATATATTTTTCGTATAACTAAGTTTTTTTATATAGTGCATTCATAAGTTCCCATATCTTTTAAAAAACTTAAACATATTAAGTATAGGTACTTGGTGTCTTTATAGATATATTTTTCATACAACTAAGTTTTTTCATTAGCCATTTTGGAATAGAATGCTTCCCTATAACGAAATTGTTTGTTTTTTTATGCTATAACTTTTTCTTATTATTACGAAAACCAAACTTTGTATTAATATGTTATCATTCGTTTTTATGATACAACTTTTTTTTCTTATTTGGTACATAAAATTAGGTTTATTCAACCCGTGTAATACATAGGGTTTTAGAAAAATAAATTTTTTTGTTATTTACTATACAAAATTACATTTATTTAACCCATATATTACACAAGATTTTTAAAGATATAACTTTTTTTATTATTTGGTATATAAATTAAATTTGTTAAATCCATACAATAGATGAGTTTTTTAAGGATATATTATTTTTATTATTTAGTATATAAAATTACATTTAGTAAACCCGTGTAAGGTTCTAACCTAGTTAGTATTATATACAGATTAAACAAGTTACTTTAGATGTCTAAATTATAATTTTTTTTAATAAAACTAAAACATATTATAAAGATAATATAAATCTCTATAAAACGTTTTGGAATATATGATTGCACGTGAAAAATAACTTTAAGGTTGAACATTTGTAAAAGAAGAAATAATAGTCTCATTTGCCTCTGAATGGTTAAGTTTTATACTGAGTCTGAAGGGTTAAGACCTCTAATCTGAATTGGTCAGACATTTGCCTCTGTACGGTTAAGCATTATACTAGCTCTTAATGGTTCAGGTCTCTTACTGGTTCAGCACTTAATGGTTCAGACCTCTTACTGATTCAGCACTTAACCATTCAGAAATTGTCAAACAGCCCCTTAATAGAGGCTGGGACGCTGGGTGTAGATGAGGCGAGCCGAGTTTGAGTTGAAGCTCGGCTTGTTTAGCTTAAGAGATCTCAATCTTGGCTCATTGCATACTCTATATATAAAGTTCGAGCTCGACAAATTTTATTATTTAGTATATATTGTAATTTTATAGATGATAAACGACAAATTTTATTATTTATTGAGTTTTTAATTATTTTATTATGTGTTTGTGTGTGTATATATGTAGGGCTGTAAACGAATCGAATGAACACGAACAAGGTCATGTTCGTGTTCGTTTGTTAAGGAAATTAACATGTTTGCAAACTGTTCACGAACACATACCGAACATAAGTTTATGTTCGTGTTCGTTCGTTAAGGAAATTCAGTTGTTCACGAACAGTTCGTGAACAATGATCTCGAACACAAACAAATGCAAGGAAATAAAAACGAACGAAAACGAACATTTAACTTGAAAATAAAAAATAAAAATATTGTTATCCTTAAACATTATATAAGTAGTTAAACACAACCATAAGGATAAATCAAAACACAAGAAGTCAACTACACCACCAAATAACGAATCAATTTTAACTAACTTAGAAATAATTATCCTAAAAACTAGCTTAGAATGTCCAAATTTTAGCTAACTTAGAAAAAATAGGGTTTCAACTATATATGTATATATTTGTAATTTTATAGATGAAAAAATATATTTTGTTTAGTTATTTTAACCACACTTAAAAATTGTAATGTATAAAATTCATTGTATAATTATATAGTTATTACACGAATGAAAGTTTATATATCACTATAAAATAGACTCGTTTAGTCTTGCGAGCTTAGTCAGACTTGGTATATGTAATTGGCACGTGAGCTTGTTTATCAAAGAAACTTCAACTTAAGCTCAAGTCTTTTAAACTCAGGCGCAATAATAGCTTCTAACAAGTTGATTGCAAGTAGTTCAGACCAGCGGCGAATACGGGAATTTTCTATAGGGGGTGGGGGACACAATATAGGTCCGGTAGAATGGGTCGAGCTAAAATGAGTCGAGTTCCATAAGATTATTTGTCATCTTATAGGCTTAGAAACAACTACCACTTCAATGAGGGGTATTTGTCATATTTTGAATTCATAGACCCAACACACCAAATTGTGCCCCAATTATATAAGTGTTTGATAACAAATTAAACGTAGATAAAACAACCAGTGATATCAGTTTTATATAAGTGTTCGATATTAGTAGCCAAGGGCGGACCTAGTAGGGGATCAGGGTGGGCGGGCGCACCCCTTGAAAAAAAAAAATTTAGTGTATTTTATAAGGTAAAATTCTGTCCGCACCCCTTGAAAATTTGGTTAAACCCCTTATCCGCACCCCTTGAAAATATTTTCTGGGTCCGCCACTGTTAGTAGCTATACATATATATCCAAAACCTTTTAGTATTAAGATGGTCAACGCAAATCATGCACTATGTGGAGTAATTATATATTCATCGGGTAAATCGTGTGACCTAACGATATTGATATCGTGCCTTTGACGTTGGTCCTAAATCCTTGTCTAAACATCTCGAAATTCCATCCTAACACGTGTTGGATGTCAGAAAATATATCCAATAATCATCTATTTCTTTAGAGTAAACTGTGATTTTGGTCCCTGTGGTTTGATTACTTTTGCCACTTTAGTTTAAAACTCAAACTTTTTGCATCTGGGTCCCTGTGGTTTCAGTTTTATTGCCATTTTGGTCCAAAAATGAAACAGGTCATATTTGTCTTATAAAATCCTGCAATTTTGTCATTTTCCTCAGGGGCAAATCAGGTCATATTTGTCTTATAGAATATGGTATTTGTTTATAAAAAAGAAATGTTCATTTTGCACCTGCGGAAAATGACAAAATAGCAGGATTTTATAAGACAAATATGACATGTTTTCATTTTTGGACCAAAATGGCAATAAAACTGAAACTACAGGGATCCAAATGCAAAAAGTTTGAGTTTTGGACTAAAATGGTAAAAGTGACAAAACCACATGGACCAAAATGGCAGTTTACTCATTTCTTTATAAGATCCTAATTTCTAAGTTTTGGTTGACCAAATCTTCTTGTTTTGGAGTTTGTTATATCCAAACTCAAATAAGACAAAGTTCTAATTACTATTTAAAGGAAGTGAAAGAGCATCCAATTATTATTAAACAGAAAATTAAATATATATATATGTATATAGTAGTATTATTGCTTAATACAATACGGCTGTTTATCTCTTTCACTATGTTTACATACAAACGCTTATATGCTATATACAGTTCTCTACTTAAAAGTCATGGATTTTAACCAGCATGGACGTGTACTACGTGGATTATGTGATGGATTGTAATGTCACAATTCAGGGCCGTTCCTAGAATTTTGGAGGCCCAAAGCGAATTAAAAATTTGAGGCCCTTTTCAATTTTTCTAGACTCGTAATTTCGGTTTGTATCTCACATGAAATATATTAGGAAGAAACTTATAAAACACTTAACCATTATATAAATTAGATGATTTCCCTAATCAAATAATGTTGGTATCTAATACATAAATCAAATTAAGTTGGTTAAAAGAGTTTAACCTAACAAATAACAATTTACATTATGTGTGAAAGGAATTAAAACATGCTAATTATTTTAAGTATACTATTGTTATTAGTTAGAAACAATTTTTTAAATAAAATTTTACATGGACATATCATGTTAAAAATTGTGTGGACAACATATTTTAGCTTATTAAATTAAGAGAGATGATTAAAAAAGAGGCATTTATAACCCTTTATCAAATGAGTGAGTGAGTTAGGTGATTAATAATTTTGAAAATTGGTAGGAGGTGGGATTCGAACCCACGCCTCTACAAAAACCAAATCTTGTTCTTACCACTAGACTACAATTTTATTAATGTTAAAAGATATAACCTTAAATATAATATTCTTTTTTTATAAATATAGATTTTTTTTTAAATTTTGGAGGCTCTGTTTTTTCGGAGGCCCTAGGCTGTCGCCTAGCCCAATTACATTAATGGGCCGGCCCTGTCACAATTACATGAGATTAGATGAACGCGTGTATTTGTGTTCTCAAGTTGTAGAAAGAGTGAAAAATAGCAGTGATGGAGCTTGACCAAAAGTTTCGAGGGAGGGGGGGGGGGGCAAAGTCATGGGATCCAATTTATATATTATATAAATATTTAGGCAAAATAAATATTATTTTTTTTTTTGGGGGGAGGGGGGGATCCTTTATAATTTTTAGACGAAAAATCGAAAATTTTACACTTATAACTGAAATATTGGTAGGGGGTGTTAGGTGCACCCCGGGTATCAAGTAAGCTACGCCCCTGAAAAATAGCATAAACTCACACGGTAATTTCAAAGCAATTGAGATCACACAGTCAATGCCTTAAGATGGCTGAATAGGTGAAAAATATATAAAGTTGCCTGTTTACGTAGAGTTGAGATCACGTAGTCATGCCATCAAAGTATGTCAAGGTTTTTACACATAACTACATAATTATATTCTTGGTTAATCTTCTATCTATGAAAGCATGACCATGGTGAGTGGGAAGTCTTGTCACATGTTTTTTCATTTGCGTTTTTATTGTCATGTAACCTCCTTTTCTTCTTTGTTGTATAATCTTAACGGGTTTGCGTACATGTAAATTAAGGCAAAGCCTTTTAATACATACTTAAGGGTAAGATCTTAGGTTCACGTCTCATAAGTAGTAAAAATCCATCATTCAAAAAAAAGTATTACACATTTTCTTTGTCTGAAAAAATAAGACAAATAGAGGAACAATGACAAACAATATTGTATGATACAAATGATATTGCATAATTAATATAAAAGATTTTTCGTAAAAAAAAATGTATAATCGTACAATATAATAACTAAATTTATGCAACTAGTAGGCGAGACACGCACGTTAAAACGAATTTGTTAAATTTTATAAGGCTCGTTTTTAACATGTACATTAGTATTCACTCCGCTGTAAAAATCACATTGAATCACTAATATAAATAAGCACATAAAAATGACAAATCTTGAATCACGCTAAATCACTAATATTAGAGGAGTTTATTAGTCGACGCGTAACAACTTTAATGTTTTTAATTTTAAAGATTAGAAATGCCAGATCAGCTTGATTCGATACTAAATATTTGTTCATGTAAACAAGTTTTGACACCTCATCAAAGGATTTACTAAAATCACCTCATCAAAGGATTTACTAAAATTATAATAAAAATAAGTACCATCCACCATGATGATAATAATGATAATAATAATAATAATAATAATAATAATAATAATAATAATAATAATAATTATTATTATTATTATTATTATTATTATTATTATTATTATTATTATTATTATTATTATTATTATTATTATTATTTAAGAAGGGAGCCAACGAAAAGTAAAAACAGGCCCGTTGGGCTTTTTTGGGCTTGGTTTACCAATTTAGAAAAGACAGCAAAATATATATAAGAAATCATTTTAAAGAAATTAAATTTCGTGATCTGTTTCTTGGTACCTTTGATGATCACAAGTAGTTCTTAAATACCTGAAATCTTTATCCCAAAATCGGTTTCTATAATACCTAACTGGGTATTACCATTAGAGATCGAAAATAGTCGTTAGAGGTCTATTATTTAGAACTTTTTTTTGCATATCTTTAACCATTTTGGTTCTTATAGGGCTAACTTTGTAGAATAGTAACCAAGTTTTAAAAGTGTTTCAATTAGTTCACTCAAGTTTTTAAAGTGTTCCAATCAGGTCACTCAACATTAATTTTTCATTAAAATTAAGGGTTTTTTCATTCGTTTCATAAGTAACCATGGTGATGTGGATTTTTGTTTCTTTTTTCCCTTTTATTTGATGCTAACTTCGAGTGATGACGTGGATTGTAACTTATTTTTTTTTAATTTTAATGTAATTTAAGTGTTTTTATTTTTAATATATATTAAAATAATCCGACCCCAACATGAAAAAAGGTCATGACTCGATTTGAATGTTAAGTTATAAAATTGGGACAAAAACGATACAAATGACCTAATTAGAACACTTTTAAAACTTGGTTACTATTCTGTGACAATAAACAAAAGATCAAACACAAAATATATTATTGTACAAAACGTATGAATGGAGTGGAAAGTAAAAAAAAAAAAACACGATGACATTTTCGTAATTATTTTACTCGTAGTGTAATTATCAAAATTACGATACAAATGATCTTGTAGTGTAATTTTGATCTTGTATGGTAATTTTGTAGAGTATTATAATTACTCTACAAACGAATTTACAAGTTTAATAATTTTTTGGAGTAAACTTTCGTTTTGCTCCCTGTGGTTTGGTCACTTTAACGGTTTTGCTCCAAATCTTTAAAAATAGCCATTTTACTCCCTGATGTTTCGGTGTTTTGCCAGTTTGCTCCCCGCCTCTAACTCCATCCAAATTGTTTGTTTTTTCATTTTGCTCCCCGCAGGGAGCAAACTGGCAACAAAACCAAAACATCAGGGAGTAAAATGGCTATTTTTAAAGGTTTGGGGCAAAACCGTTAAAGTGACCAAACCACAGGGAGCAAAACGGAAGTTTACTCAATTTTTTGTAATGGCCAACAAAATCAATACCGGGCACTCTCAGAGCACCCACTAGACCAAACGGAGTACTCCGAGAGTAACCCGAATCCACCACCAATTCAAGGGAAAATCCGTTAACTCACCCGCCGGTAGGCATGATGATGAAATTACCGGTGAAACCCGTTTGGCTTAAGGATCGAACCAAAGTTTCTCTAGGTCTCCTATAATCGCTCACCACAGTCTCACTCTTCACCAAGTGAGAGTTGAACCATCATTTCTTAAGAAAAATGCAAGTCTTCCATCACTAAATCTAGAGATCATTGGAAATTTAATAATTACTATTTAAAAAGTAGTGGATGTTTTGTTTTAATCTTTAACACGGTTTACAAGTTTAATATTTAAAATTTTAAAAGTAAGTAATATTTAACTACATGAATTTACGTTGTAATTTATTTTAATTCTTTATATAAAATACAAAGAAAATTTATACTTAAAAAGAATTTATTTATGTAAAGTAAAACAATAAAAAAGTTTTTTTTTTTTTTTTTCTAAATCGGGTATTAATACCCGGTTGTGACCGAACTCGATTTCATACTCTTGCCTACTTGGTTACATAGGATAGAGTTTTCTCCTTAATACCTGAACCAGTTATTGAAGAACCGGGTAATTGACAACTTTCACCGCCCTCAAACGGAATTTCATACTTGAAACCGAACTTTATAAAAACCCAATATGTGCACCTCTACTCGTGCCAACTATTTCCTTTTAAATTCAATACTATAAATCCCAGCAGATACATAACTCTTTTTAGAATGGCTAAAAGAAAAAAAAAAAAAAAAACCCACCTTAAAAACCCTTCTAAATCTACGCCTAAGTTTACACTAATGTCCACTATGAGACTATAACCCTTAACCATTTGGGAAGAATACCTTTACCACACATCTTGACAGTGGCGGACACATGAATATTTTTCATGGGTTTGCGGAATAATTTTAAAGATCTTAGGCCCCTAGCTATATTTATAAAAAAATCGGTTCATAGCGGATCGTTTCGGGTCGGCCCATGTAAAACAAAAGAACATCAAACTAAAATTTATATAATCATAAAAAACACGACAAATATCATTACAAATATATTTAAAATTGTTCCTAACTTCCTTATTTATGGTTCCTAACTTCGTATCAAATATTTTAGGCCCCTAGCTATATATAAAAAAAACCGGTTCATAGTGGGTGGATCGGGTCGCATCATAATTTCGCTACTCATGGTTCGTAAATCGTAATTTCCTATCATATATAAAACAACAAAACCATTTAAACATTTAGAGTCTTAAACAATCATCAACCATACTTCATAATTTTCAAGCCTTAGTTTTAATTGTTGATTACTTATAACTAAACATTTAAACATGTAACGCTTCGTATTTCTGTACTTTCCTTATTTAGAAAGTTATATTCGTATTCTATTTTTCGAAACTCGTAATCGTGTCGTAATCGTATTTCATTTCCAATCTTGTAATCCGAGACTTTAATCATAATGGAAATTCATTATTTTACATATACGTGTTACATACTTATGTTATACGCAATCAATTGTTGAATACATGTTTATACTCAAAACCGAGACTCGGCGTACTTAGAAATATTAATCATACATGCACCATACTCATACAATACCTTGCCACACTTTAAATACCTAAAAACAGGCTAGCATACAAGAAACCGACATAAAATAACATAATTACAAAGTTCAGGGGCCAAAAACAAAAGTTTTCAGAATGCACTCCTAGGCACCACGCGGGAGAATCCAGGTCCTCCCCAGCGACACGAGGGAGAGGTCAATCCATAGCAGTTCGCTGTCAGCTCGCGGGTTGGTCCATTTTTGCCAACTTTTTCACCTCCAATCACCTCCTAACTTATTAAACACTAACCCTAATCAACACCATTATAAATAGAAGCCTCAATACACTCCTAAATACTTTCCAAACACCTAATCCACTCTCAGACTCTTCAAAAACTCTCAAGAATTCTCCATTTTGGACAGAAAACACTTAGTGTTCTAAGTGAGTTTTCATTCACCTTTCTTCTTTCAAACTACTTGGATAACCTCTAGGAAGGTTTCCACAAGTTTTCCATGGCAAACTAAGTTGGAACCTCACCACATTTGAGGTCCAAAGTGGTGTTAAAATTCTGTTTTGATAATATTATTCTTACACTTTCTGTAAGCATGTTTAACATGAAGAATCTTGCACCAACCTTGTTTCTAACCAAACCTATGGTTATAGAGCTTGAGTATGGTTGATTACTATAAGTTTAGAGGTTCAAACACCTTCTAAACTTTCTATTTTGACAAGGTTTCAAACAACCTTTAAGTGATGAGACCATCCAAGTTCACCATCTTCAATATGGTAAGACTTGTGTTTTGGTGAAAGTGTGAACCATGGAAGCTTTGATTCCCTAATCTTGTTCCACTACCTCACTTGTTGATTTGTTAGCATACCACCAAGTCTCAAACAATTTCCATCAAAGGGAGAAGGCTACATCACGTCCCCAAACACTTTCCATGTTTGGGATGCAAGCATCTAGCTAGCTCACTTAGTTGTTTGTAGATTTTGTAGGTTTAAGACCTTATTATTTTCATATTCATGAGCAACCAAAATCTTCAACAAAGTTGATGATTTTGTGCCTTGGTGGATCATATAATGAGGTTAAATAGATGGAATTCATCCTACCTCCATGCATGACCATTCTCATGGTACCTTGATTTACATTCGTAATATGTTAACTTCTAAATTCCTAATCCAATTCGTTAAACAAAAACCACAACTCACACACCTTCGTTTCCCTCTTAGGATAACTTTGGTGTTCCGCAGACTCCAGACTCGTCAAACTCACTTCGTGGAATTACTTCTCAAACCGTGAGTATAAATGACCCCTATTCCGTTTCCACACTTTTGGGTGCAATATATATATATCCGTATTAAAACTCACAAAATCACACTTATGAAAATACATTATTCATACAAGCGAATCTGTTAATACATGCTTTATACGTTGATACTTAAGGAATACATGTGTGCTAGAAGCCATTCTTGCACTATACTTTGTCATTAACTTTTTATGAGCCTACCTTAACATGTATACCACTATACGAGTAGCACACCGCCCTTGTTGGGTCTATGTTATGTAATCATACAAACAGTCTTGTCGTTGCGACGACTAGATTACGCTAGTGGAATCTTTGGGTTGACACGTCTTTGATGCATGCTAGTTCATGTTATGTTATGCCTTAGTATACGTTTTAGCCATGTGGATCTCGCTAATATTCTTTATACTTACGCTAGTACACTAAACTTGTATGCTCACCACTACTTTTTTGTTGACATGTTACTTTAATATATATTGCATGAGCTTGATGTTGATGCGTTGAAAAGAAATCTAATAGGATGGACTAGAAACGCACTTAGTTAAATTCATGTTTTGCTGTTTAATTTGTTATGTTCTACATGTTGTATTTTTCCTTTGAAACGATGTAATGCCTTTATCATGAAATGAAAAATCATTATCTTAAATACTTGTCACAATTAGTCGTTATGAAGTCTCTTGCAATCTCGTTTTCGTCTCACTCCGATATTTCCGCAATTGGTTGGGGTGTGACAAAACAAACAAAACCTTTGCTAAAATAACAAAATCACCCTACTAAATTCTAGAACAACCAAAAAAAATCAAAAGACATAAAAGTTCAAACCCTTTTAACATCTCTATTTCTCTTAAATATCCACATAAAACAACATAAATAAACGAAGCATATCCGTGTGGTTTCGGATTTCGGTGATTGCGGGTGGTTTGATGGTCGGAATTTTGGTTTTCGGCCAAACAAGGGTTGTCGTCGATGTTGTTGTTTGTGTCGCTGGGGACCCGTATAGGGCTGACGTAATATTCACGTCCATCACTTTATGTCACTGTTGAGTGACAGAAAGCTAACCTCGTACTTGATATAAATCGTATAGGCCTATACGATCCGTACAGGGTTTGCATGTGAACCCTCTTTGTCAGAGTTGAAAGACAACCTTGTACCAATATGCATCGTATAGCCCTATACAATGCGTATTGGCTAAGCATGTGAAGACAATGTCAGCCTTTGACTGACATTGGAAATTGAAGTTAGCCTAAAAAGGGTCGTATAGACCTATACAACCCGTATAGGTGGAGTCGATTTAATTCATCAAAGTGTCCCAATAATACGACCCTTTACATTTTACTCTTTGTAAATGCATCACATTACTTGTTTCTATTAATTTGTTGCAAAACTTCAACAATTGTTGAATAATTTTTTTTTCACTTTTTTATCGTCTAATTATAAATTTGGTAATAAACAAACAAAATCTATAATCTATAAATTATAATAAATCAAAACCATTTTAGGCATGGCTTTCTCTTAACCCATTGATTGCCACGTGTCATTATTATACTCCTTATTGTTTTGCTTTAGGGGGGAAAACACAAAACTTTTATTGCTCTTCTTTTCTTACAAATTTTAAAGTATTAGACTTTTCCTTTTTTGCAGATCATTTCCTTTTGAATGTGATTGCAAATCACAAATCTTAATAAATATACTTAATAAATACAATGACCTTTTAAAATATAATAATCTACAATTTTAACTAATATAAACAGGCTTGTTAAAATTATAATATATATTTTACGCAATCAATATAGTTTTAATTGTCTTTTTTGTTTAAATAAATTAATATAAAAATTATTATCTTTTGTGTATTGTTATTATTATAATTTTTTAATAAAATATTGAATGATAACTAAACATCATTTCCATATTTAAAATATTTGCATATCTTATAAATAAAAAAACAATTTGATATTTAGTAAATGATTATTAATAAAAGTCAAACACAATCAACATCAAAGGTTTGATTTTACTTAAAAGAATCGGTTTTTGCTCATAACAGTTGTATGTGACACTATCAAGAATAAAAAGAAGACACAAAGTCAAGTTACTAATATTAGACAAAGATGAAAAATGTTACAAACGAGTTGACGTTACCCGCGCGTTGCGGCAGGATGTTTATTATTAAAGTCATTAGTATTACTATATATAAGATGCAAAACTTGATTAGTTTAGTAATAATTTATAGTGTATACTATTTTGTTATAAAGTTTGCTATTCTAATAGAAACTTTAAAATTTGGTTTATAAAAGGGTATTTTATGAAGTAATGTTTCCTTACTATTAACCAAATAACCAATAATGTTAACTAAATAATCATTAACGTGTTGTGTTTTGACGCGGCTCCCCTCTCTTAGGTCAAGTCATAATGAATGTGCCTGTTTAAAGCCTTCTCATGGTTCGTCACACGTTTTTGGGCGTTTTAGTTCGAAAGACGGTGGTAGAAGTGGTGGCAGAGGTTGTTACTCATAAATAAAAATAAATACATATTTTTTAAAATATTAATACCACGTCAATCTCCAAAACCAAACAATTGATACTACCACGTACCAGTCACTAAGTCCCATTTCACGAAGATTCAGGCTACCATGTGTGACCCATCATCTAATCTAGCCTCAAGTCCACACAAATCGGTTTAATAAAGCGTTTACAGCAAAGTTCACACGAATCAGTCTAATAAAGCGTTAACTTGTTTGGAAACTATTTAATTAAAATTAAAATAAGTTAATTTCGTAAAAAAAGTAATTAGTTGTTTAAAATTAAGATGTAATTTTAAATTTTTTCACCGATTTGCTTTTACCCATATCACTAAAATAATAAATACAAAATAACTCTTATGTTCAAATATTCAAATACACGATTAAATTTTGCATGCATCAAGAATAAAAAAGTAAAAAAAAATGATTTATTATCATTTTGAGTGGAATAGATTTTTTTAGGCTCATTCTTTACGCACCCCCTATTACTTTCTACACCCCCCTTGTGAGAGGAAAACTGTCGGTCCCACGCAGGCCCCACCTGTAAGTATGTGAGAGGAGGGAGGGGTGTAGAAAGTAACAGGAGGGGTGTGTATAGTAGCACCCTTTTTTTAAAGATAGTGGAATAGATGATGAGAGAAGTAATACCATTGAGAAAAGCAAATAACCTTCATTTTATTTTTACTCCACAGTCTCTCTACAGATCTTACCGCCTACGACGACATTGCCGCCACCCTATGGCACCACCACAGGGTCTCCATCTCTCTCTCGACCCAATGATCGTCGGAGCCACCGTCACGCCGCCATCGTCAACAAATGACACCACCCTTTTCTCTCTCCTCTCCTTCATCCTAACCCTTTCTTTCTCTTTCCTCAGAAGAAACCCCAAAACCAAGTCAACACCGGCGGTCGTGGATTCCGATTGACACAAAAATAATGAAATCCCGGTTCATACTCTGACCCGGGTTCGTACACTTCGATCGTTATTGGTTTGTCGCCGGCAAGATCTCATTTTCCTACGGCCGTTTCTGGTTCATGCTGGCAAGTTCTTTTCTGGTCCGCAACGGCGTAGTCACATGGATTCGGTTGAGGGCCACTTTGTATTTTTGTTTAAAACCACGGGGCAATGTCACTCTGTATATGCAGATTCATATGAAAAAACAGTAAACTTGAGACGCGAGAAAAAAAAATTATTAAACCCCTTCCATCTTTTTTCCGGCAAAGATCCCCTAGAATATTAACCGGTGATAGCCATCGCCACTGTGAGTTTATTAGGTGTGTGCGGGTATATATATGTTGGAGATACCACGGTTGGGTGAAGGTTTTTGTGTTGACGTGATTGTTCAAACGGGTGCGGTGGGGTTATATAGGGTGTGACGGTGGTAAACGACGGAGAGAACTGGTATTTGAATCTTCATGTCGTAACTGTACATTCATAACGATTTTTGAATGTTTGTGTCGTTCCATTACGGACGGTGAGTCCCCCACCCATTAAGTTTTGAGTAAAAGGTGTGTTTTTTTATTAGGATTGCCACCGATTAGATTCACTATAATTTCAATAGGGTGCTTGAATCTTTATGTCGTTCCATTACGGTGTGTTGTGTGTTTTTTGAGAATAAGTGGTGTTTTTTAGATTGCCATTGAGAATAAATTTTGAGTAGTAACCGTCCTTTAGTAAAGAATTTTATTAATTCAAGTAGTAACCGTTGTTAAGTCAACAATTTTATTAATTCAAAATGTGAGTTTCTTAAATGGTTCCTTTAAACGGTGCCTGAGAATGAAAGGATGTGATGGTGTCTAAACACACCCTAAGTTGCTATTTGTATATATATATATAATAAGACGACAAATATGGTGTATAAAGAAATATTAGAGACTTAGATTGCTTATATGTTTGTTACTTACCAATGAGGTTGGTGACCCATTGACAAAGGCAAAAACCTTTTGGTACACTTAGATTTGAAAGTCTTAGATTCAAGACTTCAAATCCCATGTACAACAGAAATAATAAAAAACAATAAGAACTTTTATATTGTAATTTAACTTTTCCCCATATTTAATGGATTATTTCATTATATTATAAATGAATTATATTATATATTATATAAAGTAAAATATATTATGTAAAACGACCTGTGATTTTTCGTATTTATTTGTTAATGAGAAGCAACTTCGTATTAAAGAGCAGGGGGTGTTAAAATATGTTAATAACCATAACACGAGAACCAGTTGTGAGTATAGTAGCATTTAAATTTATGTGTAATTTATCAAATCAGCAGATTTATAAGAAGTATTTTCTTTATATAGTCCGTGTAACACACATGATCTTAAACTAGTATAATATACTTTTAGACCATCTATAATGGTTAATTTCTTCTAAGAAGTATTTCTGCCACATCAGCATAATAACACTCCTTTAATAAATGTGTAATTGTTAATGCTGCTTATTACTTTTTCAATTATTATTTTCCAAATTTTTTTTTATCTCGTTTGACGTTATACTAGAAATGTCTCTCCCTCTTCATGTCCCTATATCACCCAGGTGGACCATGTTGGAGGCGTTATCAAGCTCTGTTACGCCTCTATAATGCTAATTATGTATGGTCTTATCATCAAGTTACAAACTATATGGTAACAAAATCTTTTTGATTTTGTTCTTGGTCGAATAGTATGGAGATGGCCTTCATCTTTAGGCTATCTTTAGGTTTAGCTTTTGAAATGATGGGATGGGCATTGATGCAACCAATAATTCACTTGAAATGATGTCTAGTAGTTTTAACATCATCTCCATATTGTTCAACCAAGAACAAAATCAAAAAGATTTTGTTACCATATAGTTTGTGTTGCTACAATAAATACGAGACCAAGGCCTGTAGCGATATCTCCGGGGTAAAAGGGTTCAAGATTTCGATTAGCCTAACACAGGTCGTGGGGTCCCCCCACATTTGTAAAACGTGGAGGTGGATCACTTTTTTATTATTCACTTTAAATTCTGGATTGAAAGATGTTCAACCTTGAATGTCTATGTTAAGTGAGATAATAGTGAGCCGATAATAGAACAAGCATGAAGCAAGTTCTAGAGAGGAGAAGTAAGATCAGACATCAAGGGTGATCTGAGTTGATCTGGAATGCCCCTCCTGAATGGCAAGATGTTGTGATTTATAGGGAAAGGATCTTCTATAAGAGGAAGCCTTTGACCAGTGATCCTTGGCTACAGTGAGGGACTTGCCATTTTGGAAGGTTGAAGGGTTTTGACCTACGGGTAAAAGAGTGTGCTCTCCCACATGCTCTGGTTGCGGCTGGGCAGGAGGGTTCACACGCAAAGGGTGATGTGACAAGGCTCTGACTCGTCCTTTCTACTGTTCATGAAAGCTGACCATTTTCAAACCTTTTAACCTTTTAAGCTGTTGTGAACTCTAATCAGTTTATTAAGGTTTGAGCTACCCACGTCATCAGCCCCCCAAGTCAGAGGTGTTTGAGGTGTAGGCTCAAAGGCTTCTGACTTTTGTACACTGCTTTTATTGCTTAAAGGCTTCGAGGCTTCAAGGCTTTGAAGGGTTCTGGGCGGTTGAGTTTTGAGATTTGGATTTTGAAATGACAGTCGATAGCAGTTTTTTTCATGTTGCGTGATAATAACTTCCTAGACTTCATTTTCTTTTTTCTTCCGATCATCTCTCTTGGGTGCTAGGAAGGAGTTGTTTGTGAGTTATTCTCTCCCCACTTAAGAGGAAGTTGAGGCTTTTTGTAAAGAATGGGGGATCGATCTAAAGTTTAATTTGGTGGCTCCGAGTTTAGATGAATTGATCGATCAGTGTCCTGCTGGTTCGATTGCTCTTTATTGCTGTCATTTCGAGTTTTCCAACTCGTGTCATCCGTTTTCGTTCTTTGTTCTGAATGTTTTAGAGTATTATCGTGTGTCATTTGGTCAGTTGCATCCTCAAGGTCTTGCTGAGATTTTACACTTTGAGGTTTTGTGATAGGGTATGACCCACCGTTGTTGTTTTGCCGTTTCTTTTGGTTGGCCAAGAATTGGGTCACGTTTGAGACATTTCAAGTTGATGTTTGTTTGATTTCCTCTATGATTACTACCCTTGGTTCTTGAAAGGACCGATATTTCTGGATTTCTGAGTCCATTGTTCCCTTCAAGCTTGTTTGGAGGCACCCTGATGCTGTGTTAAACAAGCTTGAGCCATCTGAGTCTGAACTAGATAGTTGGTTGTTAAAAGCCATTAGGAAGTGTCCTTCAAGGCTTCGTCCCTTTCCTGAACACCTTTAAGTGTTGATGGGTGTGAGCACCTTGTGGGACAAGCCGGATCGTGACCCTGTGCTCATGAGGGATGATCAGGGTATGATGTTTTGCCTTATGCTTTATCAAGAGTGATGATACCTCTGGTGTTGTGTTTCGGGATGCTGAGGCTACCCTCGGCAAAGATGTTGTTGCCAGAGGTGCTGAACACAGTTCGAGGGTTCAGGTTATGTGAACATTCCAGATGTCAAAGGCTTTACTAGGGTCGGTGCTTCCAAAGCTTCTACACGACGTATGTTAAAGGGAGCTGACCAACCATCAGCCTTTGAGCCAGTGGAACCGAGTGATGTCATAGAGGCTTCGGACGACTTGGAAGTTGGGGTTGAGGAAAAATTTATGAAAGACAAAGAGTTACCATTGGTGATTGGTAAGGGGAGCAATGTGGCAGGGTAAAAAGGTTGTGAGCTTGAAGGGTTTCGGGAAGGGTGGTGAAGGTTCCACCAATGTTAATCCAGAAGAGGTTTATGTGCCGGATTGGAAGGTCACAGTTGGTGACAGCTTCAAGTCTTTATCTTTTTGTGAGGATGTTCTTACCCATTTGCTCCTCCTACTGTTTGAGGTTCTTGCTCATCTATGGACGATGAACTGATGATTTCAAAAATGATGATGGGTGCTTGTAAACATGTTGCCTTGCTTCCAGAGGGTGTATCCCGATTTCGCAAAAGGATGCGAGAATATGAGGTCTTCTCGAAGAAGAGGGATGAGATGAAGGCTTCACTAACTTCTCTAAAGAAGGAGGCAGAGGGTTATGCTGAGAAGGAGAAAAGCTGATGTTGAGGATTGATGAGCTTTCTTCCCAGCACAAGACTAAGATGGTTGAGTTGGAAAAACGCTTGGAGGCTGACAAGGTTCATGTCAGGGTCGATAAGCCTGCCTTGGAGGTTCAGAAAAAAGCATTATTAGAGGAGAAAGAAGGATTAAAGGCTTCATTTTCCCAGGCAATTGGTGATAATAAATGACTCACTGGGCATGGATTCCAGTAAGTGGTTACCTATCTTCTCCATTCGTCGGAGTTCAAAAAAGTCTTGGGTGATGTGTACACCGAGCTTCTTGCTCATGGGAGACACCAAGGTTTGTTTGCTGGTTACAAAGCTTTGTGAGCCTGGGGAGCCTCAGGAAAAGTCTTCTCTTTTTCAACCCAAAGCCTTCGAAGTCTTAAAGGAAACTATTTTGAAGATGGAGCATATGATTTACCCTTATGTGGGGAAGTCTCCAAGTGTTTTGGTAAATTATTTCCTGTCTTGCAGGAGCTAAAACCCCAGGGCCTTAAGGAGGCTGTTTGTAACGAAGTGTTGAAGTCTCTCTCGAAGAAACGTCCTTGTTCCGGAGATAGCAAGGAAACGTGTTCTGAAGGTGGTGAGGGCTCAAAGGGTTCAAGCCTTGAAGCCTCCGAGGCAGCGGGTGCAGCAGGGATGAAAAGCTGGAAGGCTGAAAAGTCCCAAGATGATGGAGGTTCGAAGAAGGATGATACAACAAAGTCTACCATCCCTGACGATGCCAAGTGAAGAAGAAACTTTAATTCGTAGCATTTTTAGCATGTCGAACAATGTTATGGATTGTTTGTTTGAACATCCTTTTATTTTAAAGGAACCATTTAGGTTCCTTGGTGTTTAAATCCTGAAAGGCTTGTGGATAATGTTTTATGTTTGATGGCAAGTATGGCCCTTGCTATTTTTAACTTATCTTGCTATGTTTATTATGTTGTTTTGTTTACTCCTGTGTGTTTTCATTGGTTTTGTATGTTGTCTTTGTTTTGGGTGATGCATCTTATGTTACTTATACCTTAAAGAGTTCAGTGCTGCAATCACTTAGCCCTAGGATATTTTTAACAAGAAGATACAACCTCTATCCTATGTATGACATCCACTTAGAGTCTTTTTGGTTCGTAAGCCAATGTTAGGGCTTAAGGAACATTTGGTGTAGGCTGTTTAGACCCGTCTATGAGACATGATTTTTAAGATTTCTCTAAGTCTCATGGAGTTGTATTGATTTAGGAACTCACCCATTATATAGGTCCATTCAACCCTTGAACCTATTGAGCGATGTGGCCTGGTAGCTCATCCCCTTACATGGCCCTTGCCATGAAGTTTCTTGCTAGGTTCTCAACCTGATTATAGGATAGAAAAAAATTTTGATAAAAACTTCATCATTCATTAATTTCAAAGTTCTTCGGTTACAAAGGGGATCGAACAACTTTTTGGAACTCTTTCTAATGCATTTTGACTAAACATGGAACCTTTTGCGGTTTTTTCCATTCCAATCGCGGGGAAGCTTTTTGCCTTGTGGACCTGCCAGCTTGTACGATCCCCCTTTGTGGGCTTCATGGATAGTGTATGCCCCTTCCCACTTAGGGTCAAGCTTTCATTGGCTTTCTTTCTTGTTGGCCTCATTGTTTCGAAGCACAAGGTCCCCAGACTTGAAGCGTTCATGCTTCTCCCATGTATTGTAATATGATTCCATGTTTTGCTTGCACCTTGCTTTTTTTGTATGGCTGCTTGATCACGAGCCTCTTCGAGGAGTTCCAAATTCAACATCGTCTCTTTCTTATTTGACTTGTCACACCCCAACCGATGGCGGAATCAACGGGGCATGGCACTGAGCGAAACAGATTGTCCAGAAGTTTCCATAACATTTATCATTACTATTCAATTTAAATAATACGTCCCATACCGTATCTCACACAGTAAAATAAATAATTACAGACAAAAATGCCAGGCAAATATTCTGTTCAGACAACTATTTGTTGGGCTCTAGAGCTTTATTCTAGCCTCGCTTTCCTAGCAGATAAGCATCTTAAGCACCAGTAACTTACATTAAAATAAAGTCAATACATAAAATGTAAAGGTGAGCATACAAGTTTGATAATAGCATAATAGAGTTCGAAATAGTTTACGCATAACCAGCACGCACACAGAGGAAAACGAAGCATGTTAATTATCGACATGGATCTATCGATACCAATGACTGTGGGTTGACTGCCCAAGGCAGTTCGCAATACATGATTACCACCATAATCCATGCAAGTAATTGTCCTTAACAACCCCCGTGTGAACGGGTGCTGAGTCCAAACTATAGTACTATCGTCGTTAAGGCAGGTAGACAACATTCGACGTGTAAACATAACAACAAGCATTCATTTAGTCACGTAATACATGCGGTAACGGTTAGCGTTTAAAATGTTGCGTAGTGTGTTCGATGTGATTTCGTTTAAGTAACGTATGTAACACCCAAAAGTGCTGAAAGCAAAAAGGGATCGAGTATACTCACATCGGTTGATGGATTGAAGGGAGCGCTTGAGAGTAGGGTTAGCCTGAATAGTTTGACAACATAATGATAAGTAATGCGTAAAACGGATAACAAGTGTTGGAGGGTCGGACAGCTGGTCGATCGGACGGCTGACCGTTCGGTTGACAGTCCATTCGGACAACTGTCCGGTCGGTCGATAGGCCGATCGGATGGCTGTTCGAGTGGATTGTTTCTTCCTTAGAGTGAGATGTGTTTGTGTATGATGGCTTGACTTTTGAAGTTTTCATTGTAGCATTAGAAAACATTGAAGTATCTTTACCTTTCAGGTCGGTCGATCGGACGTTCGTTCGATATGCCGGCAACCCGATCGGTTAGGTACTTTTAGCAAGACAAGTTCTCAGCAGGGTGTCACCTGATCGGACGACTGTTCGATCGGGTGGCACTCCTAGTGCATCGAACATGTTGAAAAATCGATTAAGTGTTGAGGTATACTATCTCATGATCCGAAGAGTAATCCGATCGGACGGTAGTCCGATCGAACAACAGTTCGTTCAATACTAGTCTTCAAAACAAATTGATTTAGTGTGGGACCATGTGCTAGCCGATCGGCTGGCCAGTCGATCGACTGACTGTCCGATCGGCTGGTTGTCCGTTCGGACAGCAGTCCGATCGGTCAACATCCTGACCTGATCAGCCTATTCGTCTAACACTTGGTTGTTCTGATTGTTTGTCGTTTTATTGAGGTATTTTGACAATGAGTCGAACCATAGATCTCTCGTCCTTACTTGTTTCCCCTGATCGGACAGGAATCACCCAAATCCGGCCGGTGAACTGTTCGGAACGGAGTTTAACGTTTAACCTGAAATCGGTTAACCTCGTGGATAGAATCCGGATCTTGAGCCATGCAACCACCGGAGTGATTTGTAAGTTGGCACAGGCTCCGTTTCCATCGGTTTGAAGGCATTGAGTGTAAAAGAGTTGAAAGAAAGTTGGAAAATCCATCTTTCAATCCTTTTCACCTGTATATGTTTAGAACTATGGAAGATCTTTGTTTGTTTATGTGGAAATCTGCTAGATCCAAGTGATTCTTGGTGGATTGAGGCCAAAACATGAAGTTCTTCAAGAACCCATGATGACATCATCCTAGAACACTTGAATCTTGATGATTTCACGGTTAAAAATCAAGCTTCGAAAGATAGAAAGGTGTAGGAGTGCGTGTAGATCAAGAAAGTACAAGATTTAGGACGAAATCTTACCGGAATCGAGAAGAATCTGAGAAAAGGATGAGCTAAGTGTGCTGGTCGGACAGAGGTTTCCAAAAGTGGAAAGGATGACAATGACAGGGGTATTTATAGGATGCCAAATGAGGAAAGTGCTGGCCGATCGGCCAGGCAGCTCGATTGGACAGCCTGTCCGATCGGACAGCAGTCCGATCGGCTGGCTGTTCGATCGGCTGGTAGCCTGATCGATTAGCTGCACGATTCGAGTGTTCGATGCGACAATTTTTGATATTTCGATTTCGATTGAGGACAATGCGAGTACGATAGAGTTTCCTATTCAAATTACTTTTAATCCCAACTACTATATCTAACATACAAGCATCTATATCTCGCACTATCTCTTCTCCACCAATTATCATGATTTGATTTCGATTGAGTTCGATTGAGTTTCGATTGCGATTCGATTGATTTCCACACATAACATAAATAAGCATGCACAAGTAACACATAAGGCACATACACACATATAATAACAACCAAAATTCGTGTAATTCGAGTTTCGAGTTCTATGATGATTAGATTAGTTCGATTATTGATTAATTGACTTTATCGCATTGTTACTTCCTACTATTCATAGTCGTAAAGCGGTTCGCATTGATAAATATACTTCGATTGCTTCGATTGTAATTAATTACTCCACATAATACAACTAACGTAAAAACATAAAATAGACTAACTACAGTCAAATAAGTCAAACAAGGATTGAGCGAGGAGAGACAGATCACAATTAGCGATCTTTTCTTCCTTTGACTTAAATCTTGACTTTGACTTTGACCTTTGGATACACTGGGTGTTACAGCCGCCCCTTGTTTAGGGAATTTCGTCCCGAAATTAGGTCGAAGCCGTAACAGATAACACCGTGAATCACTTTTGAGAACTTTCTCTCTCTAGACTTCACTTAAACAACTGCGGGTAATTTGCCTTCATGTCGCTTTCGAGTTCCCAAGTGAAGTCTGCGCCTCGTTTGCCTTCCCATCGGACTTTCAGAATAGGAATGCGCGAGCGTCTGAGCTGCTTGGTTTGGCGATCCATGTTTTCAACGGGCTTTTCCACGAAGTGCAGCG
This sequence comes from Helianthus annuus, assembly GCF_002127325.2. NCBI lineage: Eukaryota > Viridiplantae > Streptophyta > Magnoliopsida > Asterales > Asteraceae > Helianthus > Helianthus annuus. The sequence goes on along the minus strand of NC_035434.2, from coordinate 51,550,114 downwards.
TTTCGTTTATTTAGAGGTTATCGAGAGGTACAATTAAATCATGCTCAGCCAGGCACTTTCGGAGGTTTGACACATGGAAAGTCGGGTGGACGTTACTAAGTTCCTCCGGTAGTTCGAGTCTGTAGGCGACTTTTCCGATCCTTTCCAGAATCTTAAAAGGTCCAACATATCGAGGCGCTAGTTTCCCTTTCTTGCCGAATCTGACCACACCCTTCCAAGGTGATACCTTTAGGAGTACGTAGTCGCCAACGTCAAATTCAAGGGGTTTGCGTCGTTTATCGGCATAACTTTTCTGTCTGCTCCGAGCTTTCAACAAGTTGTCTCGAATTTGGAGGACTTTGTCAGTCGTTTCTTGCAGTAACTCGGGACCGGTTAATTGCGAGTGACCGATCTCGTGCCACACAATAGGCGATCGACATCTTCTTCCATATAAAGCCTCGAATGGTGCCATTTGGATGCTGGTATGATAACTGTTGTTATACGAGAATTCAATTAACGGCAAATATTTGTTCCAATTACCACTGAAATCTATGACACACGAACGGAGCATGTCTTCAAGAGTACGATTCGTTCTTTCAGTCTGTCCGTCAGTTTGAGGATGGAATGCGGTACTTAAGTTAAGCGACGTACCAAGAGCTGCTTGAAACGTTTCCCACAATCGCGAGGTAAACCGAGCATCACGGTCAAATATGATGTCGCGAGGCGTACCATGATTACAAATGATCTCGTCGGTGTAGATTTGGGCAAATCGCTCCACCTTGTAGTCTTCTCGTATTGGCAAAAAGTGGGCTGATTTGGCCAAACGATCAACGACAACCCAGATGCTGTCGTGACCTGATGACGTGGGCGGAAGCTTTGTTATGAAATCCATAGCTATACTCTCCCACTTCCAAATAGGGATTGGCGGTTGCTCGAGTAAGCCAGAGGGTCTTTGATGTTCAGCCTTGACTTTTGCACAAGTCAGGCATCTTCTAACATAGAGAGCGATATCCCTTTTCATGCCCGGCCACCAGTACTTGTAACGAAGATCCTGGTACATTTTGTCGCGGGATGAATAGAATACCGGGATTTGTGGGCTTCGTCCATTAAAATCTTTCGCAATTCAGTCCGCTTAGGGATCCAAATTCGGTCCAGAAAATAGAAGATTCCATTCGATTTGCTAACAAGCTGAGCTCCATCATGATAGATTCTCTCTTTCTTCAAGGTGCGTTCATTAAAGCAAGCATGTTGGGCTTCGCGGATGAGGGTTTCGAGATCGTGTTGGGCTTGGGTATTACGAATACTGAGCAAATAACTCCGTCTGCTGAACGCGTCGGCAACGACATTTGCTTTGCCTGGGTGATAACGAATCTCACAGTCGTAATCGTTAAGAAGTTCTACCCATCGGCGTTGACGCATATTAAGTTCTTTCTGATCAAAGATATGTTGCAGGCTCCTATGATCGGTGAAGATCGTACACTTGGTACCATACAGGTAGTGTCGCCAAATCTTTAACGCAAAAAAAACTGCGCCTAGCTCAAGATCATGGGTTGTATAGTTCTTCTCGTGGATTTTGAGCTGGCGAGAAGCGTAAGCTATAACCTTGTCTCATTGCATGAGAACACAGCCAAGACCAAGGTTTGAAGCATCACAGTAGACAATGAAGTCGTTTCCGTCGGGCAATGTGAGAATAGGAGCATTGCAAAGCTTATGCTTGAGGGTTTGGAAAGCAGACTCTTGTTCAGTTCCCCAAACAAAAGACCTGTCTTTATGCGTAAGAGCGGTAAGCGGCACAACGATTTTGAGAATCCTTCGATATATCGTCGATAATAGCCCGCTAATCTGAGAAAAGAACGGACTTCAGATGGGTTCTTAGGCGTAATCCAACTCTTAACTGCTTCAATCTTCGCAGGATCGACATGAATACCTTGACTATTAACGATGTGACCCAGAAACTGAACCTCCTCCAGCCAGAATTCACACTTGGAGAACTTGGCGTAGAGTTGATTCCCCTGGAGTAACTCGAGAACCAAACGTAGATGTTGCGCATGTTCGGCTTTCGACTTGGAATAGATCAAGACATCGTCGATAAACACGACGACGAAATGGTCCAGGTATGGCTTACACACGCGATTCATCAGATCCATGAAAACCGCGGGTGCGTTGGTTAAACCAAAATGCATAACAATGAACTCGTAGTGGCCGTAGCGAGTGCGAAAAGCAGTTTTAGGTATATCCTCTTCTTGAATGCATAGTTGATGATAGCCTGAACGGAGATCGATCTTCGAGAAACACGTAGCACCTTGCAATTGGTCAAACAAATCGTTGATGCGAGGTAGGGGATAGCGGTTCTTGATGGTTAACTTATTAAATTCCCGATAATCGATACACATCCTGAACAACCCATCCTTCTTTTTAACGAAGAGGACTGGCACGCCCCAAGGAGAGGTGCTCGGGCGAATAAAACCTTTTTCAAGTAATTTCTGGAGTTGGTTCGAGAGTTCCCGCATTTCGGATGGCGCGAGTCGATAAGGGGCTTTGGCAACGGGGTTAGCTCCAGGAATGAGGTCGATACGGAAGTCGATATTATGACTTGGCGGTAGTCCAGGAAGGTCATCAGGGAATACCTGAGGAAATTCACGGACCACAGGAACGTCCTTGACTTTTGTCTTCCTTTTCTTTTCCTTCTCTGCTACTACAATGTTGGCCAAGAAAGCCCTGTATTCCTTGCGGAGATACTTGCTAGCCTGGACACATGACATGAGCTTGAGACCTTTCGAAGTAGTTTCACCGTACACACATAATAAATCACCATTCGCGAGCGAAAATCGAATCATCTTGTCGAAGCACACAACTTCAGCATGGTTTTCGCGAAGAAAGTCCATGCCTACTATGACATCGAAACTTCCGAGTTGCATCGGGATAAGGTCAATTGGGAAGATGTGATTGTTGAGCTCGAGGGTACAATCACGAAGAACAGAATTAACGGCGACAGTTCTTCCAGTAACGACTTCAACTTCGAATGACGAGGGCAGATAAGAGCGCTTACGACTAAGGAGCTTTTCGAATTCAAACGACACAAAGCAGTTATCGGCTCTAGTATCAAACAAACATGATGCATAAATACCATTCACAAGGAACGTACCATTAACAACGTTGTTGTCAGCCTGGGCTTGACGAGCGTTGATGTTGAAGGTTCTGGCGCGTGCTGCTTGTTGCTGCTACTGCTGCTGCTTGGGCTCTTGCTTCACAACCCTGTTTGGGTACATGTTTGCAAAATGGCTAGGATCACCACATGCAAAGCAGACTCGAGCATTGATCCGGGTGCCTGAGTCGCGTGTTGGCCTTGCGGGGCCGGGAGTAGAGCTTGATGAGTAGTGGCAGGAGCTGCGGTGTTCCGGGGACCATAGCGACAGTTGGCAGTGAAATGAACGTACAAATTGCAATGAGCGCAGAAGCGACAAGCGAGACCCACCGGATGATGATATGAGCATGTCGGGCAGAGCGAGTGGGGACCTGTGTAAGCACGCTTTGCTGGTGGCGCTTGAGTAACTGGAGCTGGTCGATGATGAGACTGCTGCTGAGCCGGCACGACTTGCAGAGGGGCAGCAGTGGTAGTGACAGCACAGTTCTTGTTGCTGGAGCTGTTGTTGTTGTGCTTTTTCTTGCGGCGTGATGACTTGGACGGTTGAGTAGTGGCGGTTTCAGCGGTCGGTGCAGTGGTGGCTTGATGCAGAGACTTGGAGGGCTTATCCAAGAAACCAGCTTTTACTCGCTTGTCATTGATTTCGGCGGCAAGCAAGTAAGTCTCTTCAATTGATGATGTCTTCGCGGCGTGAACAAAATCGGCAACACAATCGGGTAGAGCTCGAATGTACTTCTTAATTGCTATCTCTGGCGTCTTGACTTGATCGGGACAGATAATGCTGAGCTGCTTAAAGCGAGCAGTCAGGGCAGCGTTGTCTCCATCCTTCTGCTTAATGTTCCAAAACTCGTCCTCCAGCTTTTGGCGTTCATGGGGAGGGCATAATTCGTCCGTCATAATGGATTTCAGCTCTTCCCATGTCAGCTCATAAGCTGCATCATTCCCGAGTTTGTTTCGTTTGGCCATCCACCAGTCTAGAGCTCGGGACTGGAAGACGCCGGTTGCGTTTAGGGTACGGAGATTTTCTGGACAGCCGCTTTGGTGCAGAGTGACTTCGACGGAATCAAACCATTGAAATATAGCTGTTAGGCCATCTTCTCCGGTGAATTCCTTTGGTCCGCATGCCTTGAACTGTTTGAAGCTGAAAACAGTCTTGGCAGCATCTTTGGGAGCTTCAGTTCTCGACTCCTCAGATGATTTGCTAACATTTTCATAGACATCGCTCACAGCTTTTGCTACTTGTTTGGCGATGATAGCAGCAAGACGTCTGTCTCTCTTTTCTTGGCGAGTAAGTGGGGTTCGGTGTCCAGATGACGACATGGTCTGCAACAGACATCGTCGTAGGTCTCAGACACATCAAAATCAAATCTCGCCTCACACGTCTACTACTTACTAAAGCTTAGGAACACGTTGAAGCACGTATCACATAAACACATAGGCACAAAACCACAGATTCACGTAGTCACAGAAGCACATAAGCACGTAAGCACATAGGTCACAGAAACACAGAAGCACATACGCATTCAATCACAGAGGCCGTCAGAATACAGAAACCTATCATTCAAAACTCGTGAGTCATTCGAATATAGCGATCGCGTATAATGTATCGAGTAGCATAGTATAGTATAAGCGTATAGCATAATGTCGTCCAGATTGTAGCGACCTGTTAGCGTTTCAGGGTAGGAGAGCAATGCGGGTTGTGTGTGTCGATCGAAGTGAGTGCAAAAATCGGACACGTATTAAAATTAAACAGTTAAACACATATATTCACACAAATAAACGGGTCATCAGAGTCAGCAGTTGCGGGCTCAGAATCGAAACATGTAAAAATCGAGAAATGGATTGTCTGCGGCTATTAGACATTGACTACCCAAAGCGATTCGACTATTCTCAAGGACTTGTCATCACATTCCGACTTTCGGGGTCAGCCTCTGCCTCGAATCTTGGGCATCTGGCACGCAGTCCCTAAGCCATACTCGTGAGTTCAGGTCGTTGGAGTCCGTCGAGACTTTGGTGAGAGTTTTGGTAAAATCACGGACAAGCCGACAAGGTTAGGGTTTCACCCCTGGCTTGACAACTTTCCCTTAATTTTAGTAAAATAGAGGAGATTATTCATCAAAATATGGATTTCACTCCTGATTTGGTATAATTCCCCGCTGAACAAGCGTTCGTTATTGAAAAGAATGAAGAAATCACTGATAAGTTGACAAAACAGCATTGATCAAGCAATTTAGTCGCGAGTTCGCGGTTTTCACACCTAATATTGGCTAAATCGCTTTCTCATTATTGAAAATTCGAGTGCTGTGATAGTGTAGTGCAAGCGAGAATTACGAGATATAGCATGTATGCTTGGTCTGTTGGTTCCTAACTATAGTCTAGGTCTCTAAGACAACGACCCGGACTAGGTCGAGTCTTGCCTAATTCCCTATAGTTATGGCTCTGATACCAATCTGTCACACCCCAACTGATGGCGGAATCATCGGGGCATGGCACTGAGCGAAACAGATTGTCCAGAAGTTTCCATAACATTTATCATTACTATTCAATTTAAATAATACGTCCCATACCGTATCTCAGACAGTAAAATAAATTATTACAGACAAAAATTCCAGGCAAATATTCTGTTCTGACAAATCAGATTTAAATAAACAGCAATTGTTTATCTGCTTCTAGAGACCCTTAATTTGACCACTACAGACAACTATTTGTTGAGCTCTAGAGCTTTATTCTAGCCTCGCTTTCCTAGCAGATAAGCATCTTAATCACCTGTCACATACGTTAAAATAAAGTCAATACATAAAATGTAAAGGTGAGCATACAAGTTTGATAATAGCATAATAGAGTTTGAAATAGTTTACGCATAACCAGCACGTACACAAAGGAAAACGAAGCATGTTAATTATCGACATGGATCTATCGATACCAATGACTGCGGGTAGACTGCCCGAGGCAGTTCGCAATACATGATTACTGTTGCGTGCAAGTGTGTATATGTTTTAGGTATATATTTTAAGCCCTTTTTACACTTTTTTAGCCAAGTTTTAAATTTATAAAACACGATATTTACTAACACTACACACACATATGGGCAAGTGCACCCATCGTGGACGTAGTATAGTGTTGGTAAGATACCGAGGTCGTCCAAGGACACAAGAGCTTTTAGTACCGGTTTATCCTCAACGTCTAATCAAATCAAAATGTTAGAAAATATTTTTAAACTAAGAAAATAAAACTAACTAAATGCTGAAAAATAAAACTAAAAATAAAAACAGATAGACAAGATGAATCACTTGGATCCGACTCGTGTATAGTGTAACCTTTGATTATTTTCGCACTTTTGCACTTGTTTAAGAGATTATCTTAGTTATTGTAGTAGGCCCCTCTTTTGAAGGTGACGTTGCCCTCAACCCAGTAGTTTGAGTCAGCAAGGATACAATCCTAAAGGGTCGGATTATTGAAAGATAATTATTTAAGTTATTAATGCAAATTATGGTAGGCCCCTCTTTTGAAGGCGACGTTACCCTCGACAAAGTAGTCTGAGTCAGTAAGGATACAGTCTTAAATAGCCGGGTTATAGTATTAATAGTAGTTTACTTATGAGGGGGTCAAAGAGTTTGGATCCCCGCCATCCAATACCATTGGGTATTGAAGGAGATCCTACTAAATTTGACCCAGGTCCCTTGCAGGACCTCTAAACGCTGAACAAGGGCAAGACTCTTACCAAACCGTTCCCTTAACCCCCGACCAGGTAGCCAACATACCTCCATATAGACCGTGGAGATATGAATGGTGAAAATCTTTTATTTTATATAGACAGTAAAATAATGTCAAGACAACACGGACAAACGATAAGGAAGAATCATCTTCAACATAAGAAACTAGTTATTAAAGTCATTAATACAAAACCAAATAAAAAGTGCAAAAGATTAAAAATAAAAAGTATTACACTAGACACTTGTCTTCACCAAGTGATGTAAGAGACTTAGGCAAACATGGCCTTTGATTGTCAAGAACTCTTACGATCAATCTTGGATCCCGAGACGACTCACACACTCTATGATGGACAATGGATGATGGTGGTGGATGATGGTGTTATAGTGGTGGTGGGTGGTGGGTGAAGTGTGAGAGAGGTGGTGTGCCAAGGGATGAGTTGAAATGGCTCCAAGCACTCCTATTTATAGGCTGAACAGAAGCCTGGGCACGGCCCCGTGCCCGCTGGGCACGGCCCCGTGGCCGTCTGACACTCTCTTTCTTCATTAACTGTAATTCGCAATTACAATAAATGCGCCTGCAGTACTCTGACCACGTCCCCGTGTCCGCTGGGCACGGCCCCGTGGTGGGCAATAGAAGCTTCTATTAGTTTGTCTTTTCTGCTGCTTCTTGGGCACGGCCCCGTGCTCGCTGAGCACGGGGCGTGTTCAGTCTTCTGCTTTCTTTGTTTTGCTTGGGAGGATGCTGTCGAGGGGTCGGGCAATCCACTTTTGTTCTTTTTCTTGTATTTATGTTAGATTTTGCTGTCTTTTTGCTTCTTTTGTTAATTTGAGCTCATTTAATCATGAAAATACAAAAGGAAGACAAAAACACACTTTTTCCAACATTAGTTCTAAAAAAGGGTTAGTTTTATGCCATATTTGATATAATTTATATGTTGCATTTTTGCGCGTATCAAATACCCCCACACTTGAATCTTTGCTTGTCCTCAAGCAAAACTCTTTATATTGTGGCTTTATTCACTCCCAAATGGAATGGGTAGAAGAGAAGGTTTTTGGGCTTGTCATAGAGTGTCGGGATTTTCCAAGATCGTTTAGGTTTTATTTTTATTTATTTACAATCCTATTCGTCATGATTTATTAAAAACATTTCATAAGATAAATTATTTATTAAGGCATAACATACCTTTTTAAAATTCCATTTATATACAAGTTCACATACCTCACGGGGAAAATCACTCACACTTGGCCGAAGGTGTATTTTTAGTGAATCACTCGAGAGCGACGTGGAACTGATTTCTACCATAAGCTTGCCAAGCAATCAATCCTCCTCCTTTTTAACTTTATACCTTTGTAAATATCAAGAGGACTTTTTGGGTGAAGGGTTAGGCTTGGGCTAAAGGTGGGTGGTTGGGTTAGTGGTTAGTTGAAAAGGGCGAAAATGCGTAAAAAGCGTTGGTTTTCGTAAAACATTTTGTTTTTGTGACTTTTTATTTTCAATGAAGTATTTATTTAAACAAGCTTTTGTTTGAGGAGCTTTTTCTGTTTATCTCCAACTTCATCATCATTCGTCAATTTTTTTTTTCAAGAGTCACACGAAAACCAAGCTTTGTTACTAAAATAAGGGGGAAAAAATGAAAAATGGGTTTTGGTGGGTAAAAGGGTTTTGGGTTAAGAAATGAAAAGGTTTAGGCTCAAAGGGGTTAACTAGGGGGAATTTTTGGGTAGGTGAAAAGAAAAGTGAAAATAATGGTGTTGAAAGAAAAAAGGTTAGTCCTAATGCCTCCATCATTTACTTACTTGGGTTTAAGTTGGTAAGGACCAGGAATGAATTATCGTGGCAAGTTCTAGAGTCATAAGAACCAAGCGGCTATTCACACAAGAAACGAAAAATGAGCATTTAGTGTAAAGATATGTATTTGTATGCTCTATAAAGGCTCAAAACTCACTTTTGTGGGAATGGGTTTTTACGTGATCAAGTATATATAATCAAATTTTAACAATGCTTGTCATGCCATTTCATAATTTTCTTATGTTGGTTATTTTTATCACGACGCTATCGGTTGTAAATTTGTAAAAATATAACCTTGTTAGAATTAGAATTCCCAACTTAAACTTAGATAAGTAAAAAAATGCAAATTTTTTGAAAAAATTTGGGGTGATTAGCGATTCCAAATAGAGTTTTGTGTAAGGCTTGTTATTAGGACTTGCAAAATTCAAGGTTTTAGCACCCCCCACCCACACTTAAATTACACATTGTCCTCAATGTGTCCCAAAAATAAGTTTTTAGGTTGATTGTATGTGTAAAATGGTGTTAAAAGCATAATTTTATGTTACTGGCAGTCTGGACACGACCCCGTGGTGACCGGGCACGGCCCCGTGTTCAGGTGCCAGTAACAAAAATTAAAGAAAAGAAACAGAAGCCTGGACACGGGGGCGTGTTCAATGAACACGGCCCGTGTCCAGTTACCTGAACTGGGCGATTTTCTGCAGGATGTTCAGCACGATGCCATGTTGGCTGGACACGGCCCGTGCTGAGCTTACTGTAATGAAGAAATTGTTGTCGGATGGCCCTGTTTCGTGCATGGGCCATGTATCTTGTTTCCCTTGTTATCCTTCACCATCCCGAGTGTGTTTTATTCCTGCAAATTAAAACTAAAAGATTAGACTAAACTAAGGATAGTTCCGCGGAATGCCTCCGTGGTGCGCCACGTTTTTAAGGGTCCTTGGCTAGACCCAAGGTGAGGTTATATGTTTTCCGAGCGGGATGTTTTGCATCCCATGTTGCACCGTCGGAGAGCATCATCCAAACTCGAATCAATAACCTTCATGTAATTGACCGGGTCATCGTCCTCTATTTTCTTCCCAACCCCGAACTTCACTTTCTCATCACCATATTTTAAAGTGAGCGTTCCGTCATTCATGTCTACCACTGCTTGCGCAGTGGCTAGAAATGGTCTCCCTAGTATGAGGGGGACTTCGGTGTCTTCTTCCATATCAAGGATGACAAAGTCGGCCGGGTAGACGAAATTATCAACTTTGACTAGCAGATTTTCAGCGACACCTTGTGGGAATTTGACGGATCGATCAGCAAGCTGTATACTCATCTTTGTAGGACTCGTCTTGCCTAAACCGAGTCTTTTGAACATTGATGCTGGCATGAGGTTGATGCTAGCACCAATGTCAGCTAGAGCATTTCGAATGGGGGAGTCCCCAATTGAGCAAGGAATTGTGAACCTTCCGGGATCAATCTTCTTTCGGGGAAGTTTATTGAGCACGAGGGCGGAGCATTCTTCGCCTAAGTTAACTAATTGCAATGATTCAATTTTCCTTTTATGAGTGAGAAAGTCCCTCATGAATTTTGAATATTTAGGCATTTGGGTTAGGACGTCAATGAAAGGAATGTTGACATGCAATTGTTTTAGTAGACTTTCGAATTTAGCGAATTGCTCATTGGTCTTCTGGCGGATTAACCTACCGGGGTACGGAACTCGAGGAGCCTTGGTAGGCTCTGGTGAGGGAGGAGAACCCTTCTCTTGTTGGGGCGGTGTTGCGGTCTCCTCGGTAGGCGGCGGGCCTTCCGCAGGACCTACGGTGCGGTTCCGTAGTGTTATGAGATAAACTTGTGCCTTTGGGTTTGTTTCGGTATTGCTTGGTAACGCGCCTTGTGGTCTCTCAGAGAAATTTTGGGCTAGTTGACTTATTTGTTTTTCGATGTTTTGAATACTAGCTTGTTGATTTCTAAAATTTGATTCTAATTGTAGAAACCTATCCGAGTTTTTCTTTTCATTGTCGGAGATGAGGCGAGATATAGTATCTTCAAGCCTCTCGTCCACCTTGTTGTTGAGAAAAATTTTGTGACTCATTCCTTGGCTGTTGAAAGTTTGTTCGTTGATTTAGGTTTGTTGGTTACTACTATTGCCGGGTTCTCTCCAACCAAGGTTAGGGTGGTTACGCCATCCTTGGTTGTAGGTGCCCGTTGGGGGACCCGACGTCCTAGGTCTATTATCAATGTAGTTTACCGACTCTGTTTGATCATCTGTTTCTTTCATACAACTCCAATTTTCATGTGGCGCACAACACCCTTCACAAGCCATAACCGAGACTGTTTTTGTCATTTCTAGCTTTTTAATTTTTGAAGAAAGGGCCTCGATTTGGGCTTGTAAAGAAGTGCTTTCATCAACCTTATGGGCGCCCGGGGCAATAGATTTATTGCCTCGGGGAGTGTGCCATTGAAAATTGGTTTGAGCAATTTTCTCAATCTGATTATATATTTCTTGCGGGCGGCGATTACCCAAAAGTCCCCCGGAGCTAGAGTCAAGTGTTTGTCTAGTATGTGGCAATAATCCATTATAGAAGGTGGATACTTGTTGCCACACTGCAAGACCGTGATGAGGACACTATCGTAATAGCTCCTTGAATCTTTCCCAAGTTTCATATAAGGATTCCCCCTCGTCTTGCGAGTATGTATTAATTTCAGTCATTAATTTAGCCGTTTTAGCGGGAGGGGAATACTTATATAGAAATTTTTGGGCTAGTTCATCCCAGGTGTTTACCGAACCAACTGGAAGGGTGTTAAGCCAAGCTTTTGCTCGGTCTTTTAGTGAAAATGGAAACATTCGAAGGCGAATGGCGTCATTTGATGCTCCATTGATTCTGTTGGATCGTCGTTGACCCTGAATGAGTCGATCAGAAGAGTCGTTTTCCAATTCAAAGGCGGAATCAGTGAATTAGACGCTCAAACTAAATATAATGCTTCACTTTATTGATTCTGATAATGTTTACAACCTGGAAGCAATTCGGCAGCACTTCGTTACAAGTTCCGAGCCGTTACAAAAGAAATAACCAGTCACCTATTTATAGTGTTCATGAACCGCCTATGTGACCTGCTCTATAAGCGGTCCAACTAAGTTGATGTGGATCGCTTTTATGGACAATATCCATATAAGCGGTCCAACATGCTATTTAACTGTTTCTCATTTCTCGAACCTCATGCACTGGTTATTCTAACCTAACCTATCCTATTACATGATACAAGACGAAGTCAATAGACGTAATGCACCAACAGACTCCCCCTCGGATATTGACGAAGTCTTCAGTGAACATTCTCTGTTATGTCACCTCTTCAGTCTTGATCATCTTTGCCAACTTGTTCAGATTGCAACCATATAAGAATCCTTCAATCTTTCTCTTTGATCATCTTTACAACTTCATCATCAGTAGGCTCCCCCTCTCGTCAAGCTTCCGTGCTTTTAGAGATCATCACCTTGCTTTTCAGTTACAAGCTCTTCCTATTTTACAATCTATTTTCAGACTCCCCCTTAGACTCAGCTCTTCGGGATCGTAATCTGAACCTTTCCTGTAATTCTCAAACATTCATAAGTAACAATATTTTCAAAATCATTAAACATGTTCTCTAATACACTCCCCCTGTCAACAAACTTAACAGATATGGCAATATAAAGAATCCAATTCCCTCACAAATTATCATTCAAGTTCAAGTTAATGACCTTGAAGATATCACAAATATTTTTGAAGATTTTCCAAGAAATTTCAAGTTTCAAATTAATGAACTCGTTTTGTTTTCAGAAACACAATCAGCATACTAAGATTTTGAAACTCAGCAACTCAGACATCGGTTTATCGAAAATAACGCAGAAATCAAAATCTTTTTGTGTTTTCTGAAAATATAAAGCTGTAAAGAAATATATATAAACATATTTACAAACAATATTTTTGTTTGAGTATGCATCAGAGGATCATATCAGTTTATGACAAGTCACAAGTACCGTTAAGCTTTAAATCATACTCAGAATTAAACAATTCACTTAGATTGTCGATATACTGATCCATTTTAAATTTTCATACAAATTTCAACTGATTCAGGATACGATTTAGATGTTTTAAGACTTAAACTCATTCATGTGTCCCACCTCTTGAATATACTCCCGTATCCAGAATGCCAATATTCAGTCTTACAGGTAAGAATACTACAATGATGTCTGTACATAAATTAGGGTATGCGAGAACTGAGGAATCTCAGGTCAGAACTTCCGTTCAGCAGAGAGATATCAGCTTCGACTTAGCAGTGTGTTCCCTTTAGAGAATCTTTTAGCTACAACAACTGATTATCAATTTTATTGTCTAATCAGCTGAGGGCTTTATGCTATGTTTCAAGCATTTTGGTGAAAGTATTAGCCAAGGACTAGGTCAGAACTACCGTTCAGCAGAAGTCCCGGAATAATACCCCAGACATCATAGAGTATAAACACCTAGTATATCAGAATACGAGACCTTTAAAACGAGATTTCAGGGGTTACCTATATATCCAAGTAGTGTTCCCCACGAAATAAGTAAGTTTGAATTTAGGTTTATATCCCGAAAAAGCTTACTAAATGTATAAAAACCTATCGACATATCATCAGTGAGACTGTTTAATGCTATTTAATCATTACATTTCTTTAGCATACTGCAACTGTCTACTGATGTGCTATCATTTCCTCTTTTTACGCAAAACTCAAATTTTTGATTTTATCATGTTTTTGGCTTTTTCAAATTTTCTAATGTTTTTGTATTTTTCTAACAAAATTTCTCCCCCTAAAATGCAAAACCATTAAAGAAATTTGACAAACCGATACTGATAGCTTTGTCTCGCCATCCATTTTCTGCATCTCATGCTCTGTTTCGCAGAAAATATAACGTACCCCCATGATTTACAACCCATTGATTTTGACTGTTAGAAAACCGTTCTTCAACTTGTGAGTAATCATGTTTGTTCTGCCGTGAGTATTTCGGCATAGTCCATCACCACTTATTCAATGTAAACTAACATCAAACATCACAAACATCAATCCAAACAAACAAACAGCAATCATCAAACACAACACAAACTTATACAAAACAACCAATAAACTCCCTGTCTGACCAAAACCAGGGATCTTCAACTTCTTCTTGTGCAACACTCTCACAATCTTCATCAGCAATTATCACCTGCACATTCAAATTTTATCAAACACACAAACAATTTGTCCTGAAAATTTCAAACAATAAAGATAGATGCCGATTCATGCTTCGCAATCCAGGAAGCTCCGGCAATTCCAACCACTTAATCAAACATGGTGTCCACCCAGGCCTCAGGAGCCTTAGGTGTAACCTTGATTCTAGCAACCTGAATTTTAAAATTTTCAGCCTTAAGCGGTGGAACGTTTGCATCATAGGCAACCACATCTGAATCCTCAGAAGTTGTTTTTGGTTTCCAAATTTGTTTCTGTTTCTCATCTTTTATCAACTCAACACTTTTCTTAACAGACCACACTTGACCTTTCGGAGTACCTCTTTTGTAAAAATTTGTTTCTTTCTGAACCTTTTGAGTTTGAACAACATTTTTAGGTTTCCAAATCTTAACACCAACCGATGTTTTCCGACTCCATGATGTTCTCATTCTGGATGTGTGAGAATTCCAGGTCTGTCTAGAATTAAACCTGTTCGGGTTTGATTTCCAATTTTGATTTGAGGCAAACTTGTTTATTGTAAACCTCCAAGTTTGTCTCGAATCAAATCTGGTTGACCTCGGTTTCACACTCTCAGATTTCTGTGGTTCACCATCAACAGACTTTGGATTTGGACATTTTCGTGCAATATGTCCAATTTGATCACATTTAAAACATACTTTCTTTGACACATCTTTTGACTGTTGTTTCTTTTTCATGGCCTCAAACTCTGCATTAGATTGTGTTCCAAGTTTGAGTTTTTCTTCTTCAATGAAGCTTTTTCCTTGAACAAAAGTCATTTTTGTCTGAAAATTAGGCCTTTCAGTTCTGTTTCGATTATGTTTCTTCTTATACCCCAAACCAGACTTCATGTTTTTCTTCTTAGAACCAGGTTTGTTAGAAGACCCTTTGAAACCTTTACCAGCAAACTTCGACATTTCAGATTTCTCAATTTCAACCATCTTGAAAACTTTATCAATTTTATCTAAAATCATATTCTGAATCGGGAAAACCACATCCAAGAATAATTTGTCCGATCCAATCATGGTATAAACCAATCCTTTTGAATCATCATTCAAATTCTTCTCAGATTTCGTGTCTTTCAGATATTCATCATAAAGATTTCCTTCATCTTCATCCTGTGATTCAGACTTTCCTTTCAAAACACTATCACCCACCTTACATACCACCTCTGAATCATCAGCATCATCAGATTTGGTGTAAGTCACATCGATACTATCAGGTAATTGGTCAGCTATGTTCAAACCCTTTGCCACCTTTTCCTCATCATAAAAAGTATAATTGTCTCTTAATGGTGGTGGTACCTGATGAAACTCTGAACCAATACCCTTTTTGCAATTTTTAGTATCTTTGTCATCTGGTGTGATATTGAAAATACGTTCGAGAATTTACGAAGAATTATGATAACTTTGAAGTTTTGTCACAATCTTTTCTTTTTCAGCCAAGACTTGTTTAAGATTCGCAATTTCATCAACACGCTTGTTTAATTCAATTTGTTTTTCTTTAAATTGTCTTTCATACATTTCTTTGATTGCTAAAGTTTCAGACAATCTTTGATCAAAACTTTTGACTTGGCTCTTCAAAGTATCATAAGCTTCTTGTACTCTCTGACTAGACCATTTTAAAGAATCATACTGTTTTTGTAACTCTAGAAACTTAGATTCTTTCTCAATACAATCAACACATTTTGTATCACATTTTTCTTTTAAAACCTTATTTTCTTTTTCAAAATCATGACACTTTTGTGTTAATTTCTCAACTTTTAATTTTAGACTTTGCTCTGTGTTAATCCTTTCTTTACATTTCAGTTTTAACGCATTTTCAAGTTTGTTCATTTCATTATCTTTTGTTTTGATTATTTCTTCTTTTTCAATACAGGCTTTGCACTTTTCAATGCAATTCCTGCACTTGTTTTCTTTTTCAACAACCAATTCAATATCTGGTAGTTCAGAAGATTCTGTTACCTCAGTAATTTGCACCTCGGCATGATCAGCTGCCTTTGTCTCCTGTATCTTCTCAACTTTTTCTTCCATCTCTTTCGGCTTTTGTTCTTCCTTAGCTTTTTGATTCTCTTCACCAGCAAGCGTTGCAACAGTCTTTACTTTTTCAATCATCTTCTTCAATTCTTCTTCTTTTCTCTTCTTCATCGCTACCACCTTTGGTAGGCTTGTTTCAAAGACTTCTCTCAACTTGTTCATCAACTCTGGCAGATAGCTGCTATCAGAAAGCCTTTTTGTGTTGAAAACACGCTCACTTGGAAACACATTAGTTACAGCATCAAAATCATCTTTTTCCGGATCGACCACTGGATTCCCCTGTGGATCCAAGTAACACTCCAACTCTTCATTCCATCTGTTGGCTCTCTGTGCTTCTTGAAATGGTTCATACAACTTTCCAATCTCCCATCTTGCACTGTCTCTTCTCCACCAGGCATCATGCTCTTCTCTTGCCATGTTCTTATATTCGTGAATTACCTGAAATTCAATGACTGGAAGCAAACAAGCAAATTTAATCAGTTCAAACAATATCAAGTAAATTGAAATACACTAACACTCGATGTCGTGTAATAATCTTGACACTTAGACGAAAACCAGATTGAACAAATAACCAAAACTCAGTCTTGACAAACAAACGAAACTCTATAAAATCCTTTCGAGCGAACCCACTAAAGTCACAAAAGCGAACCAACTGAATTGACTAATAAGCGAACCCAAACTATGTCGTTCGAGCGGACCAAGATTGTTTATAAGAGCGGTTTAGAAACAGTCAAACGAGCGGTCCAGGACGTGTTCACAAACGCGGACCAGACATGTACACTCGAGCGGTCCAGAGATGTCTTTGGAGCGGTCCAGAAATGTTTGAACGAGTGGTCCAGAAATGATCGAAAGAGCGGTCCTGAATGGTAGTTATGAGCGGTCCAGACTAAAAGATATATAAATGAGCGAACCAGAACTGTTCAAATAAGCGGTCCAGGGTCTAATTTTGAGCGAACCAGCTGACAATTTGTACTAAAAAGCGGTCCAAACCGTGACCTAAAAGCGGTTTACGATGACGTCATATGAGCGATCCATGTTAAGAACATGATTTGACCAATAAAAACTTCGAATTTTGACTTCAAACTTTCCAGGATATATCTCGATACTATTGCGCACAATCTGTGAAAAATTGAGCGAATTCCGACCGTGAAATCTACCCGAATCTAAAAAAGAAGGTGTAGAAGACAGAAAATGGATCAAATTTGAGCTGAACTCTTCCTCCTGTGCTCTGATACCACTTGTTGGATCATCGTTGACCCTGAATGAGTCGATCAGAAGAGTCGTTTTCCAATTCAAAGGCGGAATCAGTGAATTAGACGCTCAAACTAAATATAATGCTTCACTTTATTGATTCTGATAATGTTTACAACCTGGAAGCAATTCGGCAGCACTTCGTTACAAGTTCCGAGCCGTTACAAAAGAAATAACCAGTCACCTATGTATAGTGTTCATGAACCGCCTATGTGACCTGCTCTATAAGCGGTCCAACTAAGTTGATGTGGATCGCTTTTATGGACAATGTCCATATAAGCGGTCCAACATGCTATTTAACCGTTTCTCATTTCTCGAACCTCGTGCACTGGTTATTCTAACCTAACCTATCCTATTACATGATACAAGACGAAGTCAATAGACGTAATGCACCAACAAATTCGAAAGGTATCATGTGACAACTCGTATTCCGAACCAATTTTTGTGTAACGTTACGTGATTACGTGGACTTTATCTGAATAATATGTTATGATAATGCGTGCGTTGTGTAAATTGTGTAATGTATGAATGTATACAAAATGACCCGATCGTACATGACCCCCTCGACTACCCAAACCCATTCGGTCCATGTTGTTGGACTCGAGACCTTTAGGGCAGCCCAAGCGAGGGTTCGGCCCATCCCCCTCTTAACCGAATTGTACCTAGAATGTTAGTAACATTCTCACAACCTGCAACATTAGAAATCACACAACCCTAGAAGCTCTCTCCCTCTCTCTCGTTTTCTCTTGGAACCGGCGGCAATCTCTAAACTCTCGAAGATCCTCGTGTTCGAATCATTCTATTCCTTCTAACCGGTTAGTGTTTGTTATCGTTGATGCTATGCATGATTAGATGATTGAATGATATTATGTGAATGATAAGTTTGAATCGAAAACATGTTAATCGGTTATAGGTGTCTGTATTCGGATGGATTAATTCGGATAGCCAACTGTTAGGGAATTCATGATTTAATCTGGTTGATAGTTGATAGTATATGTTTGGAATACATGTTAGTTCTGGAATTCGTTATTCATATGAGTCGATTGTATATCCATTATGATACCGATTCACTGTTCTTGATGATGATGATATGAATGTTGAATGTTGAAATAATTGTGATTTGATCTGATTGTGAAACTGCCAAATCTGTTTGCAACTATTACGGGAATCATGAGCTACAAATTAGGAAGTCTGTTACATTACCTGGTCTCGACACAGGTTGCGAGTCGAGAGCTCACTGTCTCGACTCGAGACCATAACACCGGCACAAAACAACACAACTCGAGACCACGGTTGCGGGTCCGGTTACGACTCGAGACCGTGTAGTCTCGAACAGACCATGATGACTCGAGAACTCCTTGTTGCACTCGAGACCCCGAAACCAGTACAACCCGAGACTGCCTAGTCTCGACTCGAGATCTTTGGTCTCGACTCGAGACCATATACACGTACACTCTGCTATTGGGCCTGCACACTGTTACGAGCCCAACTGATTGGGCCAGATACTTGGACTCTGCTTGTTATGTAATTGTTCTGCTGATACCTATACGTGAATATGATGACCAATATTTGTACACAACTTGTTACAATGTGTGTGGAACATACGTGCAACACTAGTATATGAATCTGATTGGTATGATAACTGTGATAGGACGTGGTTGATCACTCTGTAGCTTAATTAAACTGTTGTGTATCATACCGAGCAACCCCAGGTGAGTTCATTGCATTTCTCAAGCATGCGTCCCGGTGGTTGGGACAACTAGTAAACATTTAGAAGGGAACCTTGGGTAAACAGTTAAATCGGTTTTTGGTTATTGAACATGGAATCTATCATTATTGGATTGCCTGTAGGGCAATGTGGTAATTAGTTGATAGCGCTATTAGGTTCGATACCTCACACCGGGCCGTAAGGACGGGCGTGAACTAATTATCTGGGCATCATTACCAATGCTTGGTTCGGGCATTGGGGACTGGACACACTTCCAGGTTATTAAGGGGCACACTCCCCGGATACATATGGGCACACTCCCTAGGGTATCTAGCATGTTATAAAGCAACATCGTATCGCAACGTTGAACTGGCTTAACATACATCTGGTAACAAAACACGTTAACAAAACCTTGAACTCACCAGCGTCGTCTGACACACTTGTCTGCATGCTTGCAGGACGTTAGAATTCGTGACATGGACTTGTTATCTGGGAGTGCTGGAGTGGTCATGGATCGAGGCTCTTGGATTAACTTATAAGTGATACATTGGTTTTGAGCATTATTTTGAAACAAATTACTACATGCTTCCGCTATACAACTCTTGGGGATTAATATTATGTTTGACATTTTCTATTGGTAATTAATGACATGTTTTATTTAAATAATTATCACTGGTTCAATGTGATTGGTGGCTCAGACTCTGATGCGTAACACGCCTCGCGGAGTTTCCGCAGGTGGTATTTTGGGGGTGTTACAGTTTGGTATCAGAGCCACTGGTTATAGTGAACTAGGTTTTAAAACGTTTTTGTAAAACGAGACTATAACCGAACACCTTCGAAAATCGATCATGACACTCAGCTCCAGATTGCAAGGTTCGTCTCTCTTACTTTGTGCATCACTTGTTTAGTAATCACACACTCACAACTAGCATGGAATGAAACGTTAGATACTATGGTGACTTGATAATGTGACACTACTCTTTGAATCATATAAATTGTAGCCCTGTGATACCACTTATGTGTAGATTGAACAGGGGAAACTTCGAAGCACAAGCTAAGAGGCTCTGAGTCGAACGTGCAAATTGCCTTATTATTATGGGTGCACACTTAATAATAAAGCAAGGTGCATGCAAGTCCCAGTGAGTCTTATCGAGCGTGAGAAGGGTTCTGCCTTATTTTGTGTACGAACTTGGTAGTGAATAGATATTAGTGTGATACATGATCGACGAGGAAACGGTTCATTTTCAACTATAGAATCATGAGTGGACGAGGAAACGGACGTGGCAACATCAACATGACTCAGGCTGAATTGACTAACTTAATCAATACCCGTGTGGCTGAGGCCTTAGCAGCCTATCAAGCTGGTACGGAATGTACCAAGTACTTTTCCTCTTCTACCGCGTACACCTCTTTTCACTCCTATAATGTGTTTCCTTTCGTCATTTAGGTCAGCAAGTGCAACCCCAACCCAACCAGCCTGCGTGTACGTTCAAAATTTTTATGGACTGTAAGCCACAGACCTTCACCGGGACTGAAGGGGCTGTGGGACTTCTGAGATGGTTCGAGAAAGCAGAGTCTGTGTTTGCCATCTGTAACTGTCCCGCTGGGGACAGGGTGAAATATGCTGCGGGTACCTTGGCGGATGGTGCCCTAACGTGGTGGAATGCCCAGGTGCAGTTGTTGGGCATCGAGGCAGCGAATGCCACAACTTGGGAACACTTTAAAGAACTGATCAGGGAGGAGTATTGTCCTCGGGATGAGGTCCAGAAGTTGGAAAACGAGTACTATGACTTGAAGATGGTTGGATCTGAAGTCGAAGCTTATGTGAAGCGATCGTATGAATTGGCTGATATGTGCCCGAACTTGTCTCGGCCTATGTCTTGGAGGATTGAGTTATTCATCAAGGGGCTGCCTCCGCATGTGAAAAGTTTGGTCACTGCAGCCCATCTCAATGATTTGACACAGATTGTTCATTTGACCCACAAGATTGTGGACCAGGAGGTAGAAAGTAATTCGTTACCCCCGCGTGTTGCAGCCACTACTGCTGCTACACCCACTGCCACTGCGTCCGCTAATGATAACAAAAGGAAGTGGAGTGACTATGATAAAGCCTCTAGCGCGAGTCAGACACAGAAAAGACCAGATAATAACAACAACCGCAGCATCAGCCAGTCGTCTTCTGTCAATCAAGGCCAAGGGGGTAGTCAAAGTCAGGGTCAGTATGCGGGGAGGAAGCCACAGTGTAATAAGTGTGGCTATCATCATTTTGGGCCGTGTGGTCGAATGTGTAACAGGTGTGGCAAAGCGGGCCATGAGGCCAGGGATTGTAGGGCCCCACAGCCCAAACACCAGTAGCAACAGAACCAGCAGAACCAGAGACAACAGGGACAACCACCCCAGCAGAACCAGGGTTTCAGGAAGGGGTGCTATCAGTGTGGGGATGAGGGTCACTTTAAGCGGGATTTCCCCCAACTAAACCAGAACGCTAACGACAACAACCGCCCGAATAACAACAATGCTGGCAACAACAATAACAACAACGACAACAATGGGGGAAATGGTGCTCGAGGCAGAGTGTTCCAGCTTGGAGCAGGAGATGCCAGGAATGACGGCAACGTTGTAACTGGTACATTTCCTGTAAACAATCGTATTGCTTCTGTATTATTTGATTCCGGTGCTGATTGGAGTTATGTGTCCCTAGAATTTAGTCGACGATTAGGGATAACCCCTACACCCTTAGAAGTTAAGCAGGTAGTAGAACTAGCAGATGGTAAGACGATAGAAGCTTCGAATGTCCTTTTCGGGTGCAAACTAGATCTCGTGGGTCAGGTGTTTGATATTGATCTTCTTCCCGTTACGCTCGGAAGTTTCGACATAGTAGTAGGCATGGATTGGTTGTCTAAGCACCAAGCAGAAATTTTATGTAAGGAGAAGATTGTGCGTATCCCTCTCCCTGATGGGGAGTCATTATTAGTTCAAGGGCATCGTAGTGGGACGATGGTTGGTATTATCTCGGCCATGCGTGCACAGCAGTATTTACAAAAGAGGTACCCTGCACTGTTAGCGTTAGTTACTAATGCTCAGTCTGAGGAGAGAAAGATCGAAGACCTACCAGTGGTGCGAGACTTCGCTGATGTATTTCCAGAGGAGCTACCAGGGTTACCTCCTCTCCGTCAAGTAGAATTTCAGATTGATCTTGCGCCGGGAGCGGCTCCAATTGCACGTGCTCCTTACCGTTTAGCACCAGGGGAATTGCAAGAACTGTCTAACCAACTGCAAGAGTTGTTGGACAGGGGCTTTATTCGACCCAGTTCTTCGCCTTGGGGAGCCCCAGTTCTATTTGTAAAGAAGAAAGATGGGTCATTCCGTATGTGCATTGATTATCGGGAGCTCAACAAGGTGACCATCAAGAACCGTCATCCGTTACCCCGGATCGACGACTTGTTTGACCAGTTACAGGGGTCAAGTTTCTATTCGAAGATCGACTTAAGATCGGGTTATCACCAGGTAAGGGTTAGGGAGGAGGATGTCCCCAAGACGGCTTTTCGAACGCGCTACGGACACTTTGAGTTTTTGGTCATGCCGTTTGGATTGACTAATGCACCAGCGGTCTTCATGGATCTCATGAACCATGTATGTAAGCCCTATCTCGATGAATTCGTTATAGTATTCATCGATGACATCTTAGTCTATTCCAAGAACAAGGAAGATCACGAGCGTCACCTACGTCTCATCATGGAACTTTTGAGAAGGGAGCAGCTGTATGCGAAGTTTTCTAAGTGCGATTTTTGGATTCGAGAAGTACATTTCCTTGGCCACGTTGTAAATGAAAAAGGGATACATGTGGATCCTACAAAGGTAGATGCGGTTAAGAATTGGGCGGCGCCAAAGACTCCCTCTGAGGTGCGCCAATTTCTTGGTCTTGCTGGATATTATCGGAGGTTTATTAGGGATTTCTCAAAAATCGCACAACCTCTCACCTCGTTGACACAGAAGAACACGGTATACTCTTGGGGAACGAAGCAGGAAGAGGCCTTCCAGTTGTTAAAACAGAAACTTTGCAGTGCACCGATTTTGTCGTTACCAGAGGGTACCGAAGATTTTGTGGTTTATTGTGATGCTTCGATTCAGGGTCTCGGTTGCGTGTTGATGCAACGCGAGAAGGTGATAGCTTATGCTTCTCGTCAGTTGAAGGTGCACGAGAAGAACTATACGACGCACGATTTGGAATTAGGAGCGGTGGTGTTTGCGTTGAAGATCTGGAGGCACTATCTGTACGGTACCAAATGCACCATCTACACCGACCATAGGAGTCTTCAGCATATCTTCGACCAGAAAGAATTGAATATGCGGCAACAACGATGGGTTGAACTGTTAAATGATTATGAATGTGCCATCAAGTATCATCCGGGCAAGGCGAACGTCGTAGCTGACGCCCTCAGCAGAAAGGATAATGCACCTAGGCGTGTACGAGCATTGCAACTCACGATCCAGTCCAATCTTCCTTCCCAGATACGAGACGCTCAGTTAGAAGCGTTGAAACCAGAGAACGTTCGAGCTGAAGCTTTACGCGGCTCAAGGCAACGATTAGAACGAAAGGGAGACGGTGCTTACTACGTAACCGGACGCATTTGGGTCCCACTCTATGGCAACTTACGAGAACTTGTAATGGAGGAGGCACATAAGTCACGTTACACCGTACATCCTGGATCAGATAAGATGTACCACGACTTGAAAACTACATACTGGTGGCCTAGCATGAAAGCCCACATAGCAACCTACGTCAGCAAATGTTTGACTTGTGCTAAAGTCAAAGCGGAACATCAAAAGCCCTCAGGTCTACTGCAGCAACCAGAGATACCCACATGGAAGTGGGAACAGATCGCCATGGATTTCGTGACAGGGCTACCAAGAACTCAGGCTGGAAACGATACCATTTGGGTGATTGTTGATCGCCTCACGAAGTCAGCGCATTTCTTAGCAATCAAGGAGACAGACAAGTTTTCGTAACTAGCAGCGGTTTATCTTAAAGAAGTCGTCTCTAGACATGGAGTACCAACTTCTATCATCTCAGATCGAGATCCACGTTTCACCTCTGATCTTTGGCAAGTAATGCATAAGTCGTTCGGCTCACGACTCGACATGAGTACCGCTTATCACCCGCAGACGGATGGTCAAAGCGAGCGCACCATCCAGACACTTGAAGATATGCTACGGGCATGTGTAATCGATTTTGGGAAAGGATGGGAGAAGCACTTACCGTTGATAGAATTCTCCTACAACAACAGCTACCACACTAGTATACAGGCAGCTCCATTCGAAGCACTCTACGGACGAAAATGCCGTTCACCTCTCTGTTGGCTTGAGGTGGGTGATAGTCAGATAACAGGCCCTGAGCTCGTGCTTGAGACATCAGAAAACATTGTGCAGATCCGAAACCGTATGGCCGCAGCTCGCGATCGCCAGAAAAGCTACGATGACAAGCTTAGTAAACCGTTGGAATTCGAAGTTAATGATCGCGTTGTGTTAAAGGTCTCACCCTGGAAGGGTGTGGTGCGTTTTGGGAAACGCGGCAAGCTCAACCCACGTTATGTAGGACCATTCAAAATTCTGGAACGAATCGGAAAGGTGGCCTACAGGTTGGAATTACCTGCTGAGTTGGGTAATGTCCATGATGTATTTCACGTATCGCAGTTAAAGAAGTGTTTGGCTGACGAAACACTGGTTGTACCATTTCAAGAGCTGAAGATAGACGACAAGTTACAGTTTGTCGAAGAACCAGTTGAGATTATGGATCGGGAAGTTAAAGTTCGTAAGCATAGTCGTATCCCAATTGTGAGGGTCCGTTGGAACTCGCAACGTGGACCAGAGTTCACGTGGGAACGCGAGGACCAGATGGAGCTTAAGTATCCACATTTGTTCCCCAAAGACAAGACAAAACTGTCACACCCCCAAAATCCACCCGCGGAGTACCACCGCTTGGAGGCGTGACATGACCAGGATCAAGCCATCAATCATATCAAACATAGCAAGTATTAATATAAGTAGGTGATGTAATTCATCACGACATGACTGATGTTCAAAAAAACCAAACATTGTTTAAGTAGCGGAAGCATAGTAATGTAAACTCAAAATAGTTATAAGTTCAATTAACGTTCATGATCCGTATCCCACAACGACCTGCTCCTCCCTGTGCAAGCTCCATAATGTACCTAAGGTCCTGCAAGGCATGCAGCAAATAATCAACAACTAGTTGAGCGAGTTCACAGAAAGTAAGTTTGTAATAATCATGCGTAAGTTCATCTAATAAGGCTTCCCAAGCAAGTGTATTCTATTGGTGAGAGATCCTCACGTTTATCCTTTATAACGGGCTTTCCATTATGGTACTTACTAGACTAACTTCCGACCATGTGTTCTTCTTTACCGAGAACAGGAATACGTACTGGGTCACGTAGGCTTTACGTGACGTGCCCTTCCCCGAGGACAGTGGTACGCGTGGGGGCTACGTAGGCTTTACGCAGCGTGTCCTTCCGACCCGGAAGACAGTAGAAGGTATTGGGTTACGTAGGCTTTACGTAACGTGTCCTCCCGACCCGGGAGACAAATGGCAAATACTGGGTTACGTAGGCTTTACGTAACGTGTCCTGACTATCCTGAGGACGATGGTCTATAGTCTAGAGAATGCGTAAGTACGAGTAACCATTTCATATTCAACATATCCAACCCAATTCCCAACCCGGGAATCCCATGCCTTGGCTGTGTGAACTCACCTTGGTTTGCTCGACAGATACACAAAGAGAAAAGGGTTCTTGAACTAACAGTGGTCAACCACGTCCTAACAGGGTTATCACACTAGTCAGGTTTGGTGTTCAAGTATAGCACGCAATTATCACATAAGATAGCAGGTAGGTAGCACACACGGATCATGGCAAACACGTAACCACATGTTCAACAGTTATATCATATTCAAGGATGGGCTCGCACAAGTCCAACCGTCTTGTGCGATCCACCACATGCTTACCAACATACCCGGCCCAATAATTTAAACCCATCAGAATGCGGCCCACATAATGTAACCAACCCAACACGTATAAGCGGTCCAAATATAACATACGGCCCAAAATAACACGAAATAACTTTGTGCGATCCAGCTGATCTTGTACGATTCAGCTGGGTTGTGCGATCAAGAAATGGGTTGTGCGACTAGAATTGGGCTTAAGGCCCAATCAGTTAATCAGATCCGTGACCTTGTGCGATCTGTTAACTCTTGTGCGACTGAGATCATATTGTGCGACTAGGAACCTGTTGTACGACTGGCCCTTGTATGACTGGATCAGGTCTTGTGCGAGCAGGCCCCTTGTGCGACTAACCTAGTGTGTGTCCGGCTTGTGCGAGAGGTTTCAATATCCGGTTATTAAGCTTATTCGGTTACAATATCAATTATCATCAATAGTTTCCAAGTTTGTAACAATCAATTAACACAATTCCAACTAAATCGATTAACATAATATTGATCAAACATGGTTTTCACCTTCAAATCTTTATGAGCCCTAACCGAATCCAAATCATTAAGAACAAACATTATAACACCAAAATATACTAGCATGAATCCTGAGTTACTAACCATCCGAAATCATATAACATAACAACCGAGCATCATCAATATAACTCAATAACAATACATGATAGTCGATTATCTATTCGGTTCGGTCATCATCAAACAACTTAGATCATTAATCCGGTTATGTTTCAAGCACATAAATTCAAGTCATGGTTATAATCAAAGCAACACGCTTACAAGCATTAAACTCTAATCAATCACATAACAGAATGATAATCAACATAGCATAATATCATCAATCATACTAACCGATTGGAAAATAGGTGATCCAAACCACGCACAAGAAGGTCTTCGGGATGAAAGATCCGGCTGCCGTAAGTTCGAGCGAGAGGGAGAAAGAGAAGCTAGGGTTTTCGTGTGTGAGGTGAGGATTGTAACAAATGAGAGGACAACCCCCCTCTAAGGGTGTTTGTACGCATAAAAGGGATGTGGGCCGAGCCCACTCGGCTGCCCATTGATCCAATTGCAAGGTATAGCCCATATGGGCTTGTGCGATCGAGTGGTGTGAAGTGTTGTGCGCTCGGTTCTCGAAACATTCACATAACATACATACTTACACGTAACAGTATTCAATAAACTAAAGTTCACATATTCGCAACACATTCAATAATCATTCGTTTAATCAATCAAGTTCACATAGTCGTGTCATACACGTTACACAAAAATAGGTTCAGAATTTCGAGTTGTCACATTATCCCCAACTAATTGGAAATTTCGTCCCGAAATTTGGTATGCACTCACTGAGGAAGCTAGGTAAACTGTATTGTTCACTGATTTTCCTGGGGTGTCACATCCTCCCCCCGTTGATCTGGAATTTCGTCCCGAAATTCCGAAGTAGTAGCTTCAGCCTCAGTAGTGGTAGCATTGGTTTCGAATAACTGGGGGTACTTTTCTGTCATCCTGTCTTCGCGTTCCCAGGTGTACTCTGGGCCACGTTTGGAGTTCCAACGAACTCGAACAAGAGGGATTCTCTTGCTTTTGAGGACCTTCACATCCCGGTCCGTGATTTCTACAGGTTCCTCGACGAACTGCAACCGCTCGTCGATAGTGAGTTCTTTGAAAGGAATGATGAGGGTTTCATCTGATAGGCACTTCTTTAAATTCGACACATGAAAGACATTGTGAACTGCCCCGAGTTCAGCTGGTAGGCTCAATCTGTAGGCTACCTTGCCAATCTTTTCTATGATTTCGAATGGTCCGACATACCGCGGATTCAGTTTGCCCCGTTTGCCAAAACGTACCACACCCTTCCAGGGTGAGACTTTTAATAAAACCCGGTCCCCGACCTGAAATTCCAATGGCTTTCTACGCTTGTCCGCGTAGGCTTTCTGACGGTCGCGTGCTGCCGCCATGCGTTGTCGTATCTGTGCTATCTTTTCTGTGGCGTCCACTACAATCTCTGGACCCGTGATCTGACTATCCCCCACCTCTGCCCAGCAGAGGGGTGACCGGCATTTACGCCCGTACAATGCCTCGAATGGAGCGGCTTGAATGCTGGTGTGATAACTATTATTATACGAGAACTCCACCAAAGGGAGGTGCTTTTCCCAGCCGTTGCCGAAATCAATAACGCATGCCCGAAGCATGTCTTCAAGTGTTTGGATCGTTCGCTCAGACTGCCCATCCGTCTGAGGATGGTATGCCGTGCTCATGTCTAATCTTGAGCCGAAAGATTTGTGCATTGCTTGCCAAAGTTCTGACGTGAATCGTGCATCGCGATCCGAAATGATGGAGATGGGCACCCCGTGCCTCGAAACAACTTCCTTAAGATAGACGTCTGCTAGAGTGGAGAACTTATCCGTTTCCTTTATAGGTAGGAAGTGTGCAGACTTGGTGAGTCGATCCACGATCACCCATTTGGTATCGTTTCCCCGCTGGGATCTGGGTAGGCCTGTAACGAAATCCATGGAAATTTCTTCCCATTTCCATTGCGGTATCTTAGGCTGCTGAAGTAGGCCAGCTGGTTTCTGATATTCGACCTTGACTCTCGCACAGGTCAAACATTTTCCAACGTACGTAGCAATATGGGCCTTCATACTAGGCCACCAATAAGTAGTGCTGATGTCGTGGTACATTTTATCCGACCCTGGATGTACCGAATAGCGAGACTTGTGTGCTTCGTCCATCACAAGTTCGCGTAGACCGCCATAAAGTGGGACCCAAATACGCCCCGTTACATAGTAGGCGCCGTCTGCCTTCAGTTCCATTTGCTGTCGTGAGCCGCGTAAGGCTTCAGCCTTGACGTTTTCGGGCTTCAATGCTTCTATCTGAGCATTTCGTATCTGTGTAGGAAGGCTAGACTGAATTGTAAGCTGTAGCGCTCGCACGCGCCGAGGTAAAGTATCTTTCCGACTGAGGGCATCAGCCACAACATTGGCTTTGCCTGGATGATACTTGATAGCGCATTCGTAGTCGTTCAGTAACTCGACCCATCTTCGTTGACGCATGTTCAAATCCTTCTGCTTAAGGATATGCTCGAGACTCCTGTGATCGGTGTATATCGTGCACCTGGTACCGTACAGGTAGTGTCGCCATATCTTAAGCGCGAAAACAACAGCTCCTAGCTCTAAATCGTGCGTCGTGTAGTTCCGTTCGTGTATCTTGAGTTGACGAGAGGCGTAAGCGATAACCTTGTCGCGCTGCATTAACACACATCCCAGTCCCCGAATGGATGCGTCACAATATACCACGAAGTCATCTGTGCCCTCTGGCAATGAGAGGATAGGTGCACTGCAAAGTCTATCCTTTAAGTGCTGAAAAGCAGTCTCCTGGGGTTCTCCCCAGCGATAGGTAACACCCTTCTGTGTCAGTAACGTAAGCGGCTGAGCAATCTTCGAAAAGTCTCTAATAAACCGTCTGTAGTAACCTGCCAGACCCAAGAATTGGCGTATTTCTGTCGGTGTACGCGGTGCAGGCCAGTTTCTGATCGAGTCTACCTTGGATGGATCGACATGGATCCCATCCCTGTTCACCACATGGCCTAAGAAGTGGACTTCACGAAGCCAGAAGTCGCATTTAGAAAACTTAGCGTATAGCTGTTCCTTCCGAAGGAGTTCCAAAATAAGACGAAGATGCTGCTCGTGTTCCTCCTGACTCTTGGAGTAAATCAGAATGTCATCGATGAATACTATGACGAACTTGTCAAGATAGGGTTTGCACACCCTGTTCATAAGATCCATAAATACAGCAGGCGCGTTCGTTAACCCAAACGGCATGACGAGAAACTCGTAGTGACCATAACGAGTTCTGAAAGCTGTCTTGGAGACGTCCTCATCCCGGACTCTCAGCTGATGGTACCCAGACCTCAAATCTATCTTCGAATAGTAGCACGACCCTTGCAACTGATCAAATAAGTCGTCGATGCGCGGAAGAGGATAACGGTTCTTCACCGTCACCTTGTTGAGTTCACGGTAGTCGATGCACATCCTGAACGTACCGTCTTTCTTTTTCACGAAAAGTACTGGAGCTCCCCAAGGCGAAGAGCTTGGACGAATGAAACCCTTTTCCAAGAGTTCCTGCAGCTGTTTTGACAGTTCCTCCAATTCTGATGGAGCTAGGCGATATGGTGCGCGAGCTATGGGTGCTGCTCCTGGAGCGAGCTCGATTTGGAATTCGACCTGACGATGAGGCGGTAATCCAGGTAAGTCTTCAGGAAATACCTGAGGGTAATCGCGTACAATCGGAATATCCTCCAATTTCTTTTCCTTCGTCGATGCATCTGAAACAAGAGCCAAAATGGCTGTGTGACCCTTACGTAAGCATTTCTGCGCCTTTAAGAAAGAGATGATGCCGACCACTGCACCACTCTTGTCACCTTGTACTTCGAGAGGTTCTTGACCAAAACGTGGAATACGAATAATCTTCTCGCTGCATAGAATTTCTGCCTGGTGTTGGGATAACCAATCCATCCCAATCACGACGTCGAAGCTACCCAATACTATGGGAATGAGATCAATAGAGAAGGCTTGACCAGCTAGGATAAGATTACAACCCTGAACTACATGCGTGGCTTCTAGACTTTTACCGTTAGCTAACTCTACTACATGTTTGGTGGGTAAAAGTGTTGGTGCACGTTTTAGCAGTTGACACATTTTCACAGACATATAGCTTGTATCCGCACCCGAATCAAACAAAACAGTAACATAAATATTGTCGAGGAGAAACTTACCCATAACTACGTTGGGATCGTTCACTGCGTCTCCTCTTCCCAAGACGAAAGCTCGACCTCTTGCCTCGTTGCCATTATTGTTGTTGTTCCCGCCGTTGTTATGCCCATTGCCCTGGTTGTTGTTGTTGTTGCGGTTCTGGTTCAACTGAGGACAATCACGCTTGAAGTGACCTTCAGCCCCACACTGGAAACATCCCCGGTTTCCACGCTGTGGCTGCTGCTGCTGCTGCTGGTGGTTCTGTGGAGCTGGTTGTTGCAGTTGCTGGTTCTGGTTTGCAGGACGAGGGCTCCTACAGTCTTTGGCCTCGTGACCCATCTTAAGACACCTTTGACAACGACCCTTGTTACACGGGCCATTGTGATGTCTGTGGCAATTGTGGCATTTAGGCTGACTTCCCTGATATCTCCTCTGTCTGTGACCACCAGAGGATTGCTGACTGGGACTCTGATAGTGGTCGATCTTCTGCTGCTGAGCTTGTGGCTGAACAGTCGCTGAACCCCTGCTGGAATCTCCATCCCATTTTCTTTTGCTGTCGCTAGTAGTAGCAGGAGTAGCTGAAGGAGTGACTGTAGCAGTAGTGCCGACACGCTTAGGCAGTTTATTCTGATCCACTGCCTGGTCGGTGATGCGATGAGCGAGACGCTGGATTTCCTGGATGTTGTCAAGATTAGCCGAGGTAACATGGCTCTGGATTTCTGGTGCCAACCCCTTGAGCTACATCTCGATGCGCTTGTTTGGAGGGTCCACCATAGTTGGGCACAGTACGGCCAGCTCGTTCGACCGTTTAGTATACGCTTCAATCTCTGATCCAACCATTTTCAAATTATACAGCTCGTCTTCCAGCTTGTGAATATCTTCACGCGTACAATACTCCCTCTTGATAAGTTCCTTAAAGTCGTTCCAGGGTGTGGCGTTAGCAGCTGCCAATCCCAGAATTTGCACCTGCGCGTTCCACCAGGTTAGCGCGATTCCTTCCAAGGTGCCGGTGGCAAACTTGACCTTGCGAGCCTCAGGGCACTCGCACATTTCGAATACTGATTCTAGCTTTTCAAACCAATGGAGGAGTCCCACTGCCCCCCTGGGTGCCACTGAAAGAATTTGGACGACAGTCCATGAAGTTCTTGAATGTGCAGACGGGCTGCTGGTGTTGACCTATTGTGTACGAATAGGACGAAGTTAAATACGAGAGTTAATGTAGGATCTAAAGATCCTAGTGTGTGCCTATACTGCAGGATATACTACCTGCTTGAGCTGCTGCAACTGCCGCATCAACTTGAGCTTGAACGAGAGCCTCTAGCTGGGCTTGTGTCATGTTGATTCGTCCAGACATGATCTTCATTGTAACAAGTAGCATAGGTAAGAATGGTTCGCGAATAGGACGATGACAGAAAAGAGTAAGCACGTAGGGATTCTCATGCTATAGTATTATGTGTATCTAAACGTAATGCGAGCAAAGTTCTAAGCAGTTCTAGCAAACAGGCAATAAACATAAACCTTATTACCTAGGATGTCGAGTCTTGCACGTGGAGCGAAGCGTCGTTGTGGATCGTTGAGAGCACTGTTCTGGTTATAGTCCGGTTTTAATAAAAACGTTTTCCCATATTAAAACCAAGTTCTCTATAACCAATGGCTCTGATACCAATCTGTCACACCCCCAAAATCCACCCGCGGAGTACCACCGCTTGGAGGCGTGACATGACCAGGATTAAGCCATCAATCATATCAAACATAGCAAGTATTAATATAAGTAGGTGATGTAATTCATCACGACATGACTGATGTTCAAAAAAACCAAACATTGTTTAAGTAGCGGAAGCATAGTAATGTAAACTCAAAATAGTTATAAGTTCAATTAACGTTCATGATCCGTATCCCACAACGACCTGCTCCTCCCTGTGCAAGCTCCATAATGTACCTAAGGTCCTGCAAGGCATGCAGCAAATAATCAACAACTAGTTGAGCGAGTTCACAGAAAGTAAGTTTGTAATAATCATGCGTAAGTTCATCTAATAAGGCTTCCCAAGCAAGTGTATTCTATTGGTGAGAGATCCTCACGTTTATCCTTTATAACGGGCTTTCCATTATGGTACTTACTAGACTAACTTCCGACCATGTGTTCTTCTTTACCGAGAACAGGAATACGTACTGGGTCACGTAGGCTTTACGTGACGTGCCCTTCCCCGAGGACAGTGGTACGCGTGGGGGCTACGTAGGCTTTACGCAGCGTGTCCTTCCGACCCGGAAGACAGTAGAAGGTATTGGGTTACGTAGGCTTTACGTAACGTGTCCTCCCGACCCGGGAGACAAATGGCAAATACTGGGTTACGTAGGCTTTACGTAACGTGTCCTGACTATCCTGAGGACGATGGTCTATAGTCTAGAGAATGCGTAAGTACGAGTAACCATTTCATATTCAACATATCCAACCCAATTCCCAACCCGGGAATCCCATGCCTTGGCTGTGTGAACTCACCTTGGTTTGCTCGGCAGATACACAAAGAGAAAAGGGTTCTTGAACTAACAGTGGTCAACCACGTCCTAACAGGGTTATCACACTAGTCAGGTTTGGTGTTCAAGTATAGCACGCAATTATCACATAAGATAGCAGGTATGTAGCACAC
This sequence comes from Helianthus annuus, assembly GCF_002127325.2. Lineage (NCBI taxonomy): Eukaryota > Viridiplantae > Streptophyta > Magnoliopsida > Asterales > Asteraceae > Helianthus > Helianthus annuus. Next base: position 51,516,864 of record NC_035434.2, on the reverse strand, counting down.
ACGGATCATGGCAAACACGTAACCACATGTTCAACAGTTATATCATATTCAAGGATGGGCTCGCACAAGTCCAACCGTCTTGTGCGATCCACCACATGCTTACCAACATACCCGGCCCAATAATTTAAACCCATCAGAATGCGGCCCACATAATGTAACCAACCCAACACGTATAAGCGGTCCAAATATAACATACGGCCCAAAATAACACGAAATAACTTTGTGCGATCCAGCTGATCTTGTACGATTCAGCTGGGTTGTGCGATCAAGAAATGGGTTGTGCGACTAGAATTGGGCTTAAGGCCCAATCAGTTAATCAGATCCGTGACCTTGTGCGATCTGTTAACTCTTGTGCGACTGAGATCATATTGTGCGACTAGGAACCTGTTGTACGACTGGCCCTTGTATGACTGGATCAGGTCTTGTGCGAGCAGGCCCCTTGTGCGACTAACCTAGTGTGTGTCCGGCTTGTGCGAGAGGTTTCAATATCCGGTTATTAAGCTTATTCGGTTACAATATCAATTATCATCAATAGTTTCCAAGTTTGTAACAATCAATTAACACAATTCCAACTAAATCTATTAACATAATATTGATCAAACATGGTTTTCACCTTCAAATCTTTATGAGCCCTAACCGAATCCAAATCATTAAGAACAAACATTATAACACCAAAATATACTAGCATGAATCCTGAGTTACTAACCATCCGAAATCATATAACATAACAACCGAGCATCATCAATATAACTCAATAACAATACATGATAGTCGATTATCTATTCGGTTCGGTCATCATCAAACAACTTAGATCATTAATCCGGTTATGTTTCAAGCACATAAATTCAAGTCATGGTTATATTCAAAGCAACACGCTTACAAGCATTAAACTCTAATCAATCACATAACAGAATGATAATCAACATAGCATAATATCATCAATCATACTAACCGATTGGAAAATAGGTGATCCAAACCACGCACAAGAAGGTCTTCGGGATGAAAGATCCGGCTGCCGTAAGTTCGAGCGAGAGGGAGAAAGAGAAGCTAGGGTTTTCGTGTGTGAGGTGAGGATTGTAACAAATGAGAGGACAACCCCCCTCTAAGGGTGTTTGTACGCATAAAAGGGATGTGGGCCGAGCCCACTCGGCTGCCCATTGATCCGATTGCAAGGTATAGCCCATATGGGCTTGTGCGATCGAGTGGTGTGAAGTGTTGTGCGCTCGGTTCTCGAAACATTCACATAACATACATACTTACACGTAACAGTATTCAATAAATTAAAGTTCACATATTCGCAACACATTCAATAATCATTCGTTTAATCAATCAAGTTCACATAGTCGTGTCATACACGTTACACAAAAATAGGTTCAGAATTTCGAGTTGTCACAAAAACCTAGCGAATCTAATGTTAATGCAACTAGTGAATTTCGGGACGAAATTCCCATTCAAGTTGGGGATGATGTGACACCCGCGGAAAATGCACAGCCATCTTGATTTAGCATCGCACCGTTTTGTGATTTATTTCCGTTTGTGGCGTGCTTATCAAATTTCGGGACGAAATTTCTTTCAAGTTGGGGATGATGTGACAAATCGTATTCCGAACCAATTTTTGTGTAACGTTACGTGATTACGTGGACTTTATCTGAATAATATGTTATGATAATGCGTGCGTTGTGTAAATTGTGTAATGTATGAATGTATACAAAATGACCCGATCGTACATGACCCACTCGACTACCCAAACCCATTCGGTCCATGTTGTTGGACTCGAGACCTTTAGGGCAGCCCAAGCGAGGGTTCGGCCCATCCCCCTCTTAACCGAATTGTACCTAGAATGTTAGTAACATTCTCACAACCTGCAACATTAGAAATCACACAACCCTAGAAGCTCTCTCCCTCTCTCTCGTTTTCTCTTGGAACCGGCGGCAATCTCTAAACTCTCGAAGATCCTCGTGTTCGAATCATTCTATTCCTTCTAACCGGTTAGTGTTTGTTATCGTTGATGCTATGCATGATTAGATGATTGAATGATATTATGTGAATGATAAGTTTGAATCGAAAACATGTTAATCGGTTATAGGTGTCTGTATTCGGATGGATTAATTCGGATAGCCAACTGTTAGGGAATTCATGATTTAATCTGGTTGATAGTTGATAGTATATGTTTGGAATACATGTTAGTTCTGGAATTCGTTATTCATATGAGCCGATTGTATATCCATTATGATACCGATTCACTGTTCTTGATGACGATGATATGAATGTTGAATGTTGAAATAATTGTGATTTGATCTGATTGTGAAACTGCCAAATCAGTTTGCAACTATTACGGGAATCATGAGCTACAAATTAGGAAGTCTGTTACATTACCTGGTCTCGACACAGGTTGCGAGTCGAGAGCTCACTATCTCGACTCGAGACCATAACACCGGCACAAAACAACACAACTCGAGACCACGGTTGCGGGTCCGGTTACGACTCGAGACCGTGTAGTCTCGAACAGACCATGATGACTCGAGAACTCCTTGTTGCACTCGAGACCCCGAAACCAGTACAACCCGAGACCGCCTAGTCTCGACTCGAGATCTCTGGTCTCGACTCGAGACCATATACACGTACACTTTGCTATTGGGGCTGCACACTGTTACGAGCCCAACTGATTGGGCCAGATACTTGGACTCTGCTTGTTATGTAATTGTTCTGCTGATACCTATACGTGAATATGATGACCAATATTTGTACACAACTTGTTATAATGTGTGTGGAACATACGTGCAACACTAGTATATGAATCTGATTGGTATGATAACTGTGATAGGACGTGGTTGATCACTCTGTAGCTTAATTGAACTGTTGTGTATCATACCGAGCAACCCCAGGTGAGTTCATTGCATTTCTCAAGCATGCGTCCCGGTGGTTTGGGACAACTAGTAAACATTTAGAAGGGAAACTTGGGTAAACAGTTAAATCGGTTTTTGGTTATTGAACATGGAATCTATCATTATTGGATTGCCTGTAGGGCAATGGGGTAATTAGTTGATAGCGCTATTAGGTTCGATACCTCACACCGGGCCGTAAGGACGGGCGTGAACTAATTATCTGGGCATCATTACCAATGCTTGGTTCGGGCATTGGGGACTGGACACACTTCCAGGTTATTAAAGGGCACACTCCCCGGATACATATGGGCACACTCCCTAGGGTATCTAGCATGTTATAAAGCAACATTGTATCGCAACGTTGAACTGGCTTAACATACATCTGGTAACAAAACACGTTAACAAAACCTTGAACTCACCAGCGTCGTCTGACACACTTGTTTGCATGCTTGCAGGACGTTAGAATTCGTGACATGGACTTGTTATCTGGGAGTGCTGGAGTGGTCATGGATCGAGGCTCTTGGATTAACTTATAAGTGATACATTGGTTTTGAGCATTATTTTGAAACAAATTACTACATGCTTCCGCTATACAACTCTTGGGGATTAATATTATGTTTGACATTTTCTATTGGTAATTAATGACATGTTTTATTTAAATAATTATCACTGGTTCAATGTGATTGGTGGCTCAGACTCTGATGCGTAACATGCCTCGCGGAGTTTCCGCAGGTGGTATTTTGGGGGTGTTACATATCACATATTTCTAAGAAATTAGTAATATGTAGATGGGGATCCTCGTCTGCAAGCCCATGAAAGGTTGCAGAGTTTTGAAGCATCTGTATCAAATGTGGCTGAAGTTCGAAGTTATTGGCTTCGACATTCGGTGCATCGATAGCGGCGCCAAGGTTACCTACGGTGGGTCGTAGGTAATCCATGAGGGTACGCTGGTCCGCCATTGGAAGTGGTTCCCCTGAAACCTTCTCTTGGTTTTTAGCTTTTAGTCTTTTTCTGAGAACGCATTCGGGTTCTTCTAGAGGTTCTTTTATGTCTTTATTAGAACTGGAGCTCATACACTACGTAGAGGTGGCGTCGGGTTCCAAGTCCTGCAACAAAACAAAAAAGAATATTGGTCAGAAGGTTCACCACGGCCCCGTGCTCAGTGAACACGGCCCGTGGTCGGAGTTACAGTGATTGCTTTCTGGATCCCTGTTACTGGAAAGTTGGACACGGCCCCGTGTTGCACCGACACGGCCCCGTGCTCAGCCTTCTGTAACTCGGAAAATAAATATTGTTGGTGCACTACATCTGTTGATTTCGTCTAGGTGTCTAGGATCAGGTCTTACATCGTATTGTATAGCATAGGGCACGTTTTACGAGAAAACAGGAGTCTGTATAGGTTTTAGGAATCAGGTCCGCTCATAGAGTCAGTTGTTCCTGGATCGCTTATTTGTCAAGTATGGACCGCTCATGTGGACATGCTTGGTCCGCTCTTATGGACATGTGTCACATGAGCGGACCCAACTGTCTATATATAGGGGTTGTTCGAGCGGTTCAGTAGAGTAATTGTCGAATTCCACGCCGAAGCTCTGCCGTTGTGACGATTGAGCTGTAAAACATTTCATATCAATAAAACAAGCAGTTAGAAGGAAGAACAAGCTATATCTACTTGCATTTCTTATTATTCCGCATCTGAAACGCAAGAGACAACCTCTGAATGACTCGTTCGGGTCAGCAATCGATCCTACAATTGGTATCAGAGCTTAGGAAGAGGTTTTCTGCAGATTATAGCCGGATTTTATCATTTCTTCTCACTTCTACACCTTCTTTTCTTATTTTCGGGAGATTTCACGGTCAATTTTCGTTCAAAAGCTCACTGATTGTGTATTATCATACAAAGACAAACCCTTGGAAGTTTCAGGTCAAAATACAGCCTAAAAACAGGTCAAATCATGTTCGATATGTGGATCGCTCGTACTGACGTCATCATGAACCGCTCTTAGAACACTTTCTGGATCGCTCATAAGTACATATCAGGATCGCTCATTCGAACAATCTCTGGTCCGCTCGAACGGACATTAAGTCTGGTCCGCTCCAAAGTTATAGTCTGGTTCGCTCGTACCAACAGTATCCTGGTCCGCTCATTTGGATTAACTCGGTTCGCTCTTTTGATCAACGCGGTTCGCTCATTTGGATCAACTCGGTTCACTTATTTGTGCAAATTTGATTCGCTTTTCGGTCATCTGTTTAGTTCGATTATACGTTAATATGGATTCCGAGTTCTACAATGCGTTTGCAACATCGTCGTCACCAGCTGCGATTGCTCAAGCCATGAATCTAGAAAACGAGACGGGAACTACCCAGAAACCCCCGAAATTGATGAGCATTGAGGAATATTACGGGTGGAAGGATCGGTTTGAAAACTGGGTTCAGGCAAATCATCTCAGATCGTGGGAATGCATATTGAAAAAGTACACATTGCCTCGAACGGATTTGCAAGTTGTTAAAGAGATATCTGAGTTTACTGATCAAGAAAGAGCAATGTATAGAGCCGAGAAAAATGATGATTAGTTTGTTGCAGCAGGCTATAAAGGAAGATATTTTCATCTTGTTACAACACGACAAAACTGCTAAGTCGATATGGGATGCTCTTAAAGTTAAATTCGAGGGTAGTGAAAACATGATCAAGAGCAAGAAAGCATTGTTAAAGAAAGAATTCGATTTGTTTAGTAGTTTGCCGGGAGAGGATACTAAAAAGCTAATCGAAAGATACTGTCACTTGGTGCGATCGTTATCGATGTTGGGAGTTGAGAAAGGTCGTGATGAATGGGTGGATAAATTGGCTGACGCGTTACCTCAGAAAGAGTGGGGAACGTACTTGATGATCTTGAAAAATACTGGTGTGTATGACGGGCTGACTATTTCACAGTTCATTGAGAAAATTGAAAGTCAGGATCTTGAACAGCAAAAGATCGCGAGAATGAACAGTCCAAGTGGTCAACAGGACGTGAAGATGTACTACCGGGGTAGTGTTCCGGTTACTGAATCTGAAAGAAGTCCGAAGATTCAAACTGCGTTCAGTGTTGGTGATTCATCTGAAAAAGCTGATCAGGGTTCAAACAATAGTAGCAGCGGGTTTTCATCATTTCCGAGTGTGAATCCGAAAGAGACTAACACGAGTTTTCAGTCTCAGAGTACAAAAACAGGAAACGGATATGTGATTCAATGCAACATAGCTCTCAATCTTCCAGAAGGTCAAAGCTTCTCTGAAGACACTGCTAAAGACCACATGGCACTTCTTGGTTCAGTTCTGTTATCCTATGAGGGTCTTGTTGCTGGTCGGATCGGCAATCCTATGCTTACTAAAGAGGATTACGATCAGATAGACTCCGAAGAAATGGAACTCATGGATATCAAATGGTGTCTTGCTAGTGTTCTTCGACGAGCTGAGAAATTCAAAACCATTACCGGGAGAAATGACTTTCTTGATGCACATGTTTCTACTTTAGGTTTTGATAAATCTAAAGTTACTTGTTTTCGATGCAGGTAGAAAGGCCATTTCAAGCGGGAGTGTAAAGGAAGAGAAGCTAGCGAGCACAGAATCCATTCGGGAAAGATGATTACTATCGCAAAGCTATCTATCAGCAAGTTGGTCAATCCCAAGAACCACAGACAGCTCACGGGAGAAAGATTGAAGATCCGAAGAGAGCATGTTTGGTAGATTTCAGCTGGAGTAATTACATATCATCCGACGCCACAGCAGCACGCATTAGTGATCAAGATGATGAGAAACTACCAGAAGGTTTTAGTTGGGATATGTTTGTGGATGAAAAGGGAGAGTTCAAAGCTTTCATTGCCAAGATTGTCCGAGAGCCAGATTTGTTTGCTACTTGGATGAAATTTATTGGAGAGACTGTGAAAAGCGAAGAAGAAAAGTCTGTGTCATCTGATGAAAGTTTAGACAGTACTGATAAACTTTCAGAACATTCTGGGGAAGTGTCAGAAAGTTCAGATGAAGGTTTACAGGGTTCAGATGAAGAATTAGAAAGTTCTGATAAAAGTGTACAGGATGAAAATGTTCAAGAAAAAGAAGTTATTTTTGATAAAACACCTACTGATTCTGATGTATCTGATGGTGATTCTGATAAGTCTGTACAGTTTGATCAATCACCTGATCACAGCAGTAGTGATGATGAGGAAGAAAAACATATAAATATTGCAAAAACTCATCTTTCTCCTGAAAGTTTTCATTTTTATTTTGCAGAAAGAATGGAGAAATTGAAGGAGAAACGAACTGCTAAAGAACAACAATCTAAATCTAAAAGTGATATTCAAAACACTGAGAATGTTGCTGAGAAGATTACCGAGGGTGTGAAAGAAGAAGAAAAGGTGGTTGAAGTTGTTAAAACAATCGAAGTTGAAAAGATTGTTGAAGTCGTCAAGCCGTGTGAGAAGTGCTTGGAAGATTGCAAGAATTGTGCAGCTAAAGACGACATCATAGCTGAATACGAGAAGAAAAAGGAGCAGTTATTGTTCAACCTCAACTATGTGAAAGAATCTTACGATGTTTTGAATAAAACTGTAACTGGTCTCCAAAAGACTAACTCAGAAAGAGAACAAGCACTGACGATGTTGAATGCAGTTTTAATGACAAAACAAAAAGCAATAAACTTTTACATTGAAGAGAGTGCTAAGTGGAAGCAAGAGTTGGAGACGGAAAAGATAGAGAATGAGAGAATTAGACGCTTATTGCAAAGTTATTCTAGTTCTGATTATCTCATTGATCGTATTTACCCAATTGTTGCAGGTATGGAAGCTTTCAAAGATGAAAAGCTAAAAGACAAGAAAGACTGTGGTAAGAAATCGAATGTTAGTTACAACAAATGTCCGCCTCCGATTTGGGATGGTTATTCACCTAGAAGACCAAATGAGGAGCAATTGGAAAAAGCAGTCAATATAAAGCTTAAAACCGACACAACTGACGTTTTACCAGATAATATTGATGTCACGTATACCTCGTCCGATACTGATCATGAGTCTGTACTAATCAAAAAGGTGGTCGATCAGGTGTTGGATACTGATGAGGAGTCTGAGTCGAAATCTGGTTCTGGAAAGTCAAAATCGTCAGTCAACAGTCAAAATTCGTCGGATAAACGATCTTACAGTAAAGAATTTTTATTGTCAAAAGCATATTTGAATGATGAAACATTCGAAGTTGTGTATACTTTGAATGGTTCGGACAAATTATATTACAATAAAGAGTTTCCAATAATGAGTATTAAAATGGAACTAACAAAACAAAACTTTCAAACTTATCGAAGTTAATATTCCAGAATTAAAAGTTTTGAAAAGCTTTGAAAAATCTAAAAAATATACATCTAGAGTTCAGCAACGTTTAAATAAGAAAAAAGGCAACAATCCTGGTTCTGGTTTTCAAAAGAAACCCAACCAGAATCGTAGCTACAAAAAGAAAGGTCTTGGTTTTGTTCCACCAGAAAATGATAAAAATATGAAAAATTCTAAAACAAAATCTGAATTTGTGTCAGGTGGAAGTGCTGAGGAGGAACAGCAAAAACCGTTCTGGAGACAGTCTAATAAAGAGTTTCTTGCTGAGAGAAAGAAGAATGGAGTTGATATATGTTATCTAATAGAGACTAGAACCTGTTATAGATGCAATGAAGCTGGTCACATTGCATGGAATTGCTCAAAAAGTGTCCAATCAAAACAGGGAGTTTCTCAGAAGTTGAAAGAAAAAGTTGTTGATGTTGACGCACCAACCAATAGACCTAAAATTTTTGAAAATTCAAAATTTGAGGTTGGTGAGTGTTCGGAAAAGAATTTCTACAAAAAGAAAGGAAAAGATAACCAGGTGTGGGTTGCAAAGAAAGGTGAAGTGAATGTCGGCGATGAATCTGGTTCCACAAAGCCAGAAGAGCCACAGGTTGAGAAGAAGATCCCAGTGAATGATGAGGAGTTTCCATCATTAAAGTTTGAGGAAGTGAAGAAAAAAATCGGAAAAACTGAAATTTCTAATCAGTTTTACAAAGAAAAGTATGAATTTGATGTCGAGAAAACATTCAACGGGAATGTTAAGAAGATATTTGGAAAAATGTTGAGTGGGAGAGCTAAAGGGGTAAAAGATTTTTACGCAACTAAAAAGGCAACATACAACCCGACTGCTCAAGAGTTGAAGGCCATCAAGTCTGAAAAGATTTGGATGGAAGTCTGTTTTCCATGATAGTCTCAGGACTATGCCGGAGATCCCAAGTTTATATCGTGGATCAGGAATCGGCATCTTTCTAATGTTTGAATAGTTTGTTGAAAGATTTTGAATAGTGTTTGAATGTTTTGCAGGTTGAAGGACTATGCCGGAGATCCCAAGTTTATATCGTGGATCAGGAATCGGCATCTTTCTAATGTTTGAATAGTTTGTTTGAAAGATTTTGAATAGTGTTTGAATGTTTTGCAGGTTGAAGGACTACGCCGGAGCTTCCAGGTTGGTAATTGCGAAGCAGGAATCGGCATCCTGATTGGTAAAATGGTGATGTAGACGTAACATTCCTACAAGTGGTAATCTTGATTTTACAAGTGGTATTTGTGGTTATTTTTTGAGATGTTTGTATTTTTACAAGTGGTACAGAAGGTTCTTAAATGAAAATGGTAAATCAGGGACATTAAATTGTACTTGATTTACTATTCATGACAAAAGATAGACAAGATGATGAACCACATCCACGTTCTTAAAATTGGTAAATCTACAAGTGGTTTTTATCAAAACAAACTCATTTTCCGGAAAAGTCATTTCGATTAAAACAAACTTAAGTGTTTTGAAATCTAAATGAGAAAATGGTTTGTGATAGGGGGAGTTCTGATTGTTTATGCCGAGTGAATGGAGATTTGATGTGATTCGATATCAGGTGTCAAGTTTTTGTACAGTTTGTGTTGTTTTCTATGTTTTCAAGTGAGTCAATAGTAGTTTTCAAATTTCCTTTGAAATGTGTTTGCATTTTAGGGGGAGTAGAATTTCAGAAAATCCAAAAACATTAGAAAATTTGAAAAAGCCAAAAACATGATAAAATTAAAAAAGAGTTTTGTTGCGAAAAAGAGGAAATGATAGTACATCAGTGGACTGTCACGGGACGTTAAAGAAATGTAAAGTTAAAATGTGAATAAACAATATTACTGCGGATGTGTCAGTAGATTTTCGCACATTTAGTAAGTTGAAACGGGATATAAACCTAAATTCAAACTTGCTTGATTCGTGGGTAACTATTCTTGAATATATGGGTAACCCCCGAAATCTTGTTTGAAAGGTCCCATATTCTGAGATACTAGGTCTTTATACTCAGTGATATCTGGGGTATTATCCCGGGACTTCTGCTGAATGGAAGTTCTGACCTAGTCCCCGGATAATACTTTCTGCAAATGCTTGAAAAAGCGCCGCCCTCAGCAATCTGATTAAACAATAAAATTGATAGTCATTGTTGTTGTAAAAAAGATCCTCTAAAGGGGACCCACCAAAAGTCGAGCCGTCATCTCTCTGCTGAACGGAAGTTCTGACCTGAGCTCTCACGGTTCCGCACCTAACCCCTTTACAGATATCATCTGTGGTATACTCACCTGTAAGACTGAATATTTGGGATCTGGATACGGGAGTATATTCAAGTGGAGTGATACACAATTAAGTTTAAGTCTCTAAAACATTAATATCATATCTCGAATCGATTGAAATCTGTGTGAGAATTTAAGAGGACAAACATACTGACAATCTAGGTAAATTGTTTAAAACTTAAAATGAAATCAAGCTTAATGGTGTTTGTGATAGGTCTCATAAGCTGATATGATCCTCTTGCACAAACTCACAAAAATATTGTTTGTAAATATTACATTTCTGTATGTTTTTGTTTACTAGTAGTGTCAGGTAATATTTCTCAGAAAATCCAAAAAGATTTTGTATGTGTTTTTAGCATAAATTTTGAAAAAGTCAAAAAGATTTTCGACAGCTGATGTTGGAAAACTGATTTTCAAAATTCCGAGTGCTAAACATGATGAGCCGCATTTGAGGGGGAGTGTTTGTGTAAATCTAACTGTTTTTCGTTAATCTAACCTTCTTCAAGTGGTTCATCATAGTTATTTGAGAGAGAGCCTGAGATGTTGCAATTATATGTTTGTTTTAGTGATTATGAGAATCATGTGTTGGTGCACAGGTATTTGATATGTGATAAAATTAGAAAATTTATGTCTGGGTTAAGTTTGTGCAGGTAGCCAGGTTTCGATTCCTGAAGACCTCTGTTAGAGCCTGGTTGATCGACTCTAAAAGCCTGTGAAGATCAGACAACGATCCTGAAGATGTTACTGAAGAACAAAAGAATGCCAGTAAATCGAGAGGGGAAGTCTGAAGATTGAAAGAAGAGAAAGCCCAGAGACTGATCTAGACTGAAGATGTGAAGACACAGTTTTGCAGTCAGAGTGTATTGGCGACTCCATCAACATCTGATGGGGAGTCTGTTGGTGCACTACATCTGTTGATTTCGTCTAGGTGTCTAGGATCAGGTCTTACATCGTATTGTATAGCATAGGGCACGTTTTACGAGAAAACAGGAGTCTGTATAGGTTTTAGGAATCAGGTCCGCTCATAGAGTCAGTTGTTCCTGGATCGCTTATTTGTCAAGTATGGACCGCTCATGTGGACATGCTTGGTCCGCTCTTATGGACATGTGTCACATGAGCGGACCCAACTGTCTATATATAGGGGTTGTTCGAGCAGTTCAGTAGAGTAATTGTCGAATTCCACGCCGAAGCTCTGCCGGTGTAACGATTGAGCTGTAAAACATTTCATATCAATAAAACAAGCAGTTAGAAGGAAGAACAAGCTATATCTACTTGCATTTCTTATTATTCCGCATCTGAAACGCAAGAGACAACCTCTGAACGACTCGTTCGGGTCAGCAATCGATCCTACAAATACTGCCAATACCAATGCTGGGTACGACCCGTGTCCGACTAGGCACGACCCGTGCTGAGCTCTGCAGAAGCTGAAAATTTAAGAAAATCCTAAAAATATATGTTTTAGGTATATATTTTAAGCCCTTTTTACACTTTTTAGCCAAGTTTTAAATTTATAAAACACGATATTTACTAACTTACACACACATATGGGCAAGTGCACCCATCGTGGACGTAGTTTAGTGTTGGTAAGATACCGAGGTCGTCCAAGGACACAAGAGCTTTTAGTACCGGTTTATCCTCAATGTCTAATCAAATCAAAATGTTAGAAAAGATTTTTAAACTAAGAAAATAAAACTAACTAAATGCTGAAAAATAAAAATAAAAATAAAAATAGATAGACAAGATGAATCACTTGGATCCGACTCGTGTATAGTGTAACCTTTGATTATTTTTGCACTTTTGCACTTGTTTAAGAGATTATCTTAGTTATTGTAGTAGGCCCCTCTTTTGAAGGCGACGTTACCCTCGATTAAGTAGTCTGAGTCAGCAAGGATACAGTCCTAAATAACCGGGTTAGAGTATTAATAGTAGTTTACTTATGAGGGGGTCAAAGAGTTTGGATCCCCGCCATCCAATACCTTTGGGTATTGAAGGAGATCCTACTAAATTTGACCCAGGTCCCTTGCAGGACCTCTAAACGCTGAACAAGGGCAAGACTCTTACCAAACCGTTCCCTTAACCCCCGACCAGGTAGCCAACATACCTCCATATAGACCGTGGAGATATGAATGGTGAAAATCTTTTATTTTATATAGACAGTAAAATAATGTCAAGACACCACGGACAAACGATAAGGAAGAATCACCTTCAACATAAGAAACTAGTTATTAAAGTCATTAATACAAAACCAAATAAAAAGTGCAAAAGATTAAAAATAAAAAGTATTACACTAGACACTTGTCTTCACCAAGTGATGTAAGAGACTTAGGCAAACATGGCCTTTGATTGTCAAGAACTCTTACGATCAATCTTGGATCCCGAGACGATTCACACACTCTATGATGGACAATGGATGATGGTGGTGGATGATGGTGTTATGGTGGTGGTGGGTGGTGGGTGAAGTGTGAGAGAGGTGGTGTGCCAAGGGATGAGTTGAAATGGCTCCAAGCACTCCTATTTATAGGCTGAACAGAAGCCTGGGCACGGCCCGTGCCCGCTGGGCACGGCCCCGTGGCCGTCTGACACTCTCTTTCTTCATTAATTGTAATTCGCAATTACAATAAATGCGCCTGCAGTACTCTGACCACGCCCCCGTGTCCGCTGGGCACGGCCCCGTGGTGGGCAATAGAAGCTTCTATTAGTTTGTCTTTTCTGCTGCTTCTTGGGCACGGCCCCGTGCTCGCTGAGCACGGGGCGTGTTCAGTCTTCTGCTTTCTTTGTTTTGCTTGGGAGGATGCTGTCGAGGGGTCGGGCAATCCACTTTTGTCCTTTTTCTTGTATTTATGTTAGATTTTGCTGTCTTTTTGCTTCTTTTGTTAATTTGAGCTCATTTAATCCTGAAAATACAAAAGGAAGACAAAAACACACTTTTTCCAACATTACTACTAAAAAAAGGGTTAGTTTTATGCCATATTTGATATAATTTATATGTTGCATTTTGCGCGTATCAATTACCACCGTAATCCATGCAAGTAATTGTCCTTAACAACCCCCGTGTGAACGGGTGCTGAGTCCAAACTATAGTACTATCGTCGTTAAGGCAGGTAGAGAGCATTCCTGTTGGTACATTAATGTCTATCGCCTCCGTCATCTCAGTTCGTAGCTGAAACAGAAGAACTATAGTGTTTACAATGTAATATCTTGTTACTAAAGGCAAGGTGGCATTATTGTAAATAAGGAAAGATTCCTTATCACCTTTGGCCTATAAATAGAAGCCTTAGGCTTTTAGTTAGAGACTTTTGCCATTTTGATCTTTGGAGCTTAGAGGTTAGAGAGAGAAGCTAGAGAGAGAAAGTAGAGAGAGAAAGGCAAAAGGTGATTCACGGTTCTTGTATCTTTTCAGATCTATCAAAGAATCACGTTAATAGTACGTCTCGTGTGTTTCGGTTTTGCTCGTACACGGATTCCGCACGTCGTACGAGTTCATACGCAATCGTTTCGGAGTCAAACCGGTCCTAACAAGTGGTATCAGAGCAGGAGCTCGATTGCACAGATCAAACGCACGAATACGCACAGAAATCCTTCAGATTCAGAGTCGAATTTACTCAGATTTGTCAAATTTCTTCATACTTTCTTGTTCTTCACGTTTTTATCTGAAAATCTCAAAATTAACAGTGTTTTTACGGTTGAAATTGGATGAAATTTTGATATGTTGTGCGCCTATATCTGATCTAAGATCCTACAAATTTTCAGGTCAAAATTCCAAGCAGTTTGGGAGAAATCAGTGATTTTGTGTTCGTTTGAGCTGAAACTGTTCGTCATGTTGATGTCAAACTCTGTTCGATCGAACAGCAGAAGTCCTACTTGATCGAATAGACCAACCGTTCGGTTAGGCTAGTCGAACGGCTAGCAAAGTGCTAACCGTTCGAACAGGAAATTATCACTCGTTTGGCTAGCCTTTACTTCAATCGAACAGCTGTTCGATCGGCTAGAAAAATCTCACTCGAACAACATACTTTTCTATTCGATCGGACAGCTCCTTTGTTTTGGATCGAACAGCATAATCAGTGCACTCCAATCGAACAGTTGACTATTTGACCCTGTTCGATCGAATTGTAGCTTTTATTGTTCGGCTGGTGTAGCCGATCGAATAGCCATTCCTATTCGTTCCACCATTATGTGCAACCAATCGAACAGCAGTTAATACGTTGACCCTGGTTGACCTAGCCGAACGGCTAGCAAGTGCGAACAGAAGGTTGTGTGAATCGAGTAGGTAACACGATCGAACAGCTGTTCGATCGGCCGGGCAAGTCGTTCGAACAGCAGCTTCTGACATTCATTAAAAAGTGTTGACTTTGACCTTGTTCGATCGAATAGAAGACATATTTTCTAACCGATCGGCTAGCTGCCTCGAACGGCTAGCATCTCCTGTTCGATCGAACAGCAGCAGGTGTAGCATTTCTAGCCGAACGGCTAGCATTTCCAAGTCGTTCGATCAGCAACATTCATTTAAAGCCATTGACTTTTTGACTCTGTTCGATCGAACAGCACAACATTCCTAGCCGAACGACTAGGATAACCCCTCTACTCGATCGGTTAGCATAGTACTCCTACTCGATCGGCTAGCATCCCTCCCTGTTCGATCGGCTAAGCAAAGTCTCACTCGAACAGTATCCTTTCCTACTCGATCGAACAGAGACCTTTTCCCATCCGATCGGCTAGCATCCCTCCCTACTCGATCGGCTAGCATCCATTACTACTCGATCGGCTAGTAAACATTCTCATCCAATCGGTTGACAAAAATCAAATTGAATAATTGTTTGTCTTTGATTTGGAGCATATTATCTGTAAAATCATATCAAATCGATTAATTTTCCAAAATCAAGTTTGTTAAAATTCTTTGAACTAATCGGTTGTTTACGTAATTCATTCAGGTGATTCAAGGTAATACAAAGAAAAAGCATCATGGCTGAAGAATTTTATAACACGTTTCTCAACGCATTCACATCTGAATCATCCGAAGTTACAACTGTTACACCAAAAACCATCACAAAGGCAATCAATGAGAACATCAAGCATGATAACTTTTACGGAACGCATTCTAAACCACCAACGCTTGAAAGCATTGAAGATTACACTTGGTGGAAAGAAAGATTCATCAATTGGGCAAAAGCGTATGCGCATGAAAGTTGGTTTTGTCTAGAATACGGATACGAAAAGCCAAAAGATGATAAAGGTGAAGATCTACAGTTCAAAAAATTCTCCAAAGACGACAGAGCAGAATTTGCCGCCGAACAAAGGATGATCGCATTGATACAGTCAGCAATTAGAAACGATATATTTGCATTATTAAATCATAGCGGGACGTCCAAATCGGTTTGGGAAGCTTTACGTATTAAAGCTGAGGGTGGCAAACAAATTAAAAAGAACAAAATCGCGCTAATTAAAAAAGAATTTGATCTTTTTGATAGTTTAAAAGGAGAATCGGTGAGACAAATGATAGAAAGATTCTGTCACCTAAAAATCGAACTCGAAAGATTTGAAATTGCTAAAACAAGAGAAGAAATCATCGATAAAGTGATTGAAGCGTTACCACGAGTTGATCAGTGGCAAACGTTTGTGTTTATTTTGAAAAATGATGATTCATATGATACAATTTCTCTTGATGCATTGTTTGAAAAGATTGAGAGTCATGATCTAGAGCTGCAGAAACAAAGCAAGATGACAGAGTCTTCACGTCAACAGAATGTCGGCTTGTATTACAAAAGTAGTGTACTTTCAGAGAAGGGCGTTGGTTCACCAAAGACAGCATTCGTTGGTGAAAAGATGAATGAATCTCAAACAACGTCAACAAGTCATCATTCTGGATATCATTCATCTTCACAAACAAATTCAGAAGACACAGATGAAATTTTATGCAACATTGCTCTTAAACTGAAAAATTCTCCAGCAATGAGTATCAATGCAGCGAAGCAGCAAATGAGTTTTCTTGCATCTGTCCTGGAATCATATGAAGGTCTGGTAGCTGGAAAAATCGGTAATTCTGAACTGACGAAAGAAGACTACGACCAGATTGATCCAGAGGAGATGGAGCTTATTGATATTCGTTGGTGTTTAGCAAGCTGCATTAGGAGAGCTCAAAGATACATGGAAATTACTGGGAAACAATCTCTTGGTGGTCCATCAACAAAGCTTGGATTCGATAAGTCAAAAGTGACCTGCTTCAAATGCAAGCAAAAGGGTCATTTCAAAAGAGAGTGTAAGAATGCAGAAGCTGCTGAAAGAAATGAACGTCCTTTCAATGATGATTATTATCAAAAGGCGATCTACCATCGAAGCAGAGAAGAGCCAAAGTTGATTGAAGATAGACCAAAAACAACTTCAAGAGCTTGTCCTGTCATATATCCTGATGAAGGATATGATTGGTCTCAAATTTGTCCAGAAGAAGATCGAAATGATATTGTTCGTAAAACAGCTCATGGGAAAGCTACGACAGCACCAAGAAAGTTTGCGAATGTTGCTGAAATTAAAGAAGAAAAAGAACCTGCTAAAAACCATGAAGAAAAGATTGAGAACAAAGAGAAAACTCGAGACGAGATCTTGAGTGAGAAAACACATAAAGAAAGAGATGTGGTTCACAGAAGAATGGATGAGATGCAGGAAGAATATGAGAATGCTGTCAGCAACAAACGATGGGACAAGAAGAGAGAGTGTTATTACAACAGAGAAGGAGAACCAGTTGTTCCAAAGAAAGATATAATCTTTGATGATGTTCTTCTTGCTGTCCCGTTGAGAGCTGAATATTACAGAAGAGTGACGAAAGATGATGCATATGTTAAACAATACGAGAAAGATATCCGATATGCTATGCTGTCATGCTTGAGAAAAAGGGATGAAGAGAAAATGAAGAAGAGTGTTGAAGAGATGGTAGTTAATCTGAAGAAGGTTGCTGAAGAAGTCGAAACAGAAGCTGTAAAAGTTGAAGCTGTGAAAGAAGTTGAAGAACAGCAAATTGAAGAAGAAGAAATGAAGGATGTCAAGTCAGATGCTGGTGATGTTGGCGAAGAAGTCAGTGTTGAACAAAAGCTGAATGATGCTGAGATGAAGCAGCCAGAGGAAGCTGAAAACACCGAAGTGCCAAACACTGAGGTACATTCTGATTCTGAATTCTTAAAACCATTTGAACAGTGCAAGAAATGCATGGTACCGTGCAGAGCTTGTACAGAAAAAGATGAGCAGTTCAGAATAAAAGAACTTGAATTCACAAAATTCGAAAACATTTTCAAAATTAAATGCAAAGAAATGTTAGAAAAAGAAAAAGTTTTACAAGAAAATGATGAAAAACTTTCAGAAAAATGTAACAAATTAGAAAAAGAAAATGAGGTTTTGAAAGAAAACGTTTTGAAAATGACAAATGAATGTGAACAAAAAGAGATTGCTTGTCAAGAAATGAAAAAGGAATATGATTCAATGAAATTATCATATGAGATTATAAAAGAGTCATATGAAAAAGTGAAAGACGAAATGAAATATGCTCAATCTAGAATGAATTATATGTCTGAAACAACAAAAGAACTAAAACGAATGTATGCTATAAAACAAGATGTTGTTAATTCATATATTGAGGATGTTGCTAAGCTAAAGCAACAGATTGTTGATTTAGAACAGGAAAACAACAAGTTAAAAAGTTACCATGTGTCGTCATATGTGCTTGAAAGAATTTTCAATATAAAACCGGGTGATGGTGAGTCTGAGCAGAACAAGAAAGGCATTGGCTCAGAGTTTCATCAAGTTCCACCACCGGAAAAGTTTGCATTTTATGATGAGGAAAAGGTCGAAAAAGCTTTCAACATGGTAGACAAATTGCCAGACAACATTGACATAACCTATTCCAAATCTGATGATATTCATGATTCAGAGGTGGTAGGTAAAGTCGTTGAAAGTGTCTTGAACGAAGAGTCGGTTCATACAGGTAAATCTGAATCACAGGATGAAGATGAAGGAAATCTTCATGATGGATATCTGAAGAACACAAAATCCGAGAACAATTTGAATGATGATTCAAAAGGATTGGTTTATACCATGATTGGATCGGACAAATTATTCTTAGATATTGTATTCCCGATTCAGAATGTGATTGCAGAAAAGATTGACAAAGTTTTCAAGATGGTTGAGATTGAAAAATCTGAAATTCCAAAGTTGGCTGGTAAAGGTCACAAAACTTTTTATAACAAACCTGGTTACAAGAAGAAAAACATGAAGGCTGGGTTGGGTTATAAGAAGAAACAAAATTGGAATAAAAATAAAACTCCGAATTTTCAGGCAAAAATGAACTTCGTTCACGGAACAAGTTCAGAAGAAGAGAAAGAACTCAAATTTAGACAACAGTCAAATGAAGAGTTTCAGGCCCAGAAAAAGCAACAACAACAGGTCAAAGATGTTTCAAAGAGAACATGCTTTAAATGTGATCAAACAGGACATCTTGCTCGCAAATGTCCAAATCTGAAACCTGTTGGTGTTGAGACGAAAATGAAGTCTGTTTATGTTCAAAAACAGAAATATGAAGTTGTGAATCAAAAGTCAACCAAGTTTGAATCAAAGCAAACTTGGAAGCCAAAATTGTCAAAGGCTGACTCACAACAAACTTGGAAACCAGTGACACCCGAACTTAGAACAACACAAAGTTGGAAAACAACTGTTGATGCAACAAAACCAAACCAATTTTGGAAACCAAAAGATGTTGTTCAGAGTCCAAATGTTCAAAAAAAGTCACATTTTTACAAACGTGGGACTCTAAAAGGTCAAACATGGAGTGTTAAGAAACATGTTGAAAATGAGAAACAAAAACAAATCTGGAAATCGAAAACAGAAACAGAAAGTTCAACTTATGAGGTGAAAAAGACTGAGGAGTCAATTTTGATTGATTATGATGCAAATTTTCCACCACTTAAGGTTGAAAACTTTAAAATTCAGATTGCTAGAGTCAAGGTTACACCCAAGGCTGATGAGGCTTGGGTGGATACAATGTTTGATTAAACAATTTGATGTGCCGGAGCTTCCTGTATCGCGAAGCATGAATCGGCATCCATCTTTAATAAAAAGAAAATTATTGAGTCGTATTTGATAAAATTTGAATGTGCATGTGTTTCTGAAGAAAACTGAATGTCAACCAAAGGAGAAACGAAGCAGCCTGGCACCGGAGGCTGCTGATCCCTGCAACGGTTAAACAGGGAGTTTGTTTGATTTCTGTACATAAATAAACAATATTTTCAAAAACTCTAAAAATTGAAAAATTTAAAAACCAAAAATATGTTTTCATTTTGTTAAAAAAAATACAAAAATTCAAAAATATGTTATTTGAATTTGCCGGAACTCCCAGGTTAGTAATTGAGGAGTAGGAATCGGCATCTTTCTTGAGAAATGTTTTATCTAGGACATTAAGTTGTACTTGATTTAACTTTCGAATTAGGTGATGAAAGAACAAGGTGATGAATAAACCCCGTGTGTGAATTAAACAAAACTTATTTTCCGGAAAAACCATTTTGATTAAAACAAACTTAAGTGTTTTGAAATCATAATGGGAAAATAGTTTGTTATCAGGGGAAGTTC